>NC_041395.2:229354018-229681518 GCF_900747795.2 Erpetoichthys calabaricus | reverse complement strand
GTTGCAGCCACAGCACGAAGACACGGAGGAAGTGGTGCGGCCACTGGATCCAGTTTTTTTTTTTTTTTTTTTTAGAAAAAAAAAAAATAAGTCACCGGTCTTTGTTTATCTCCATGTTGTTGCGTCAGTACTGCATTCATAAATCCCTGCTTTTCGTCCACGAACAAAGTGAATGGACGAGAATAATCAGGCAAACCTAGCGCGGGCGCAGATAAAAGAGTAGCTTTGAGGGTACAGAGAGCCTTCTCAGCCAATTGTTGCAACGGCTGTGCTCTTTCAGTAAAATTTAGAACCCACTGTCTGCAGTAGCCCAGAATACCTAAAACAGACATAACCTGTTGTTTTGTTTAGCTGCAGCTTAACCTTAGAAACTTTATGGCCATTTTCCCACAGAAACAGCAACAATTTCTGGGTGTCTATTGTACAATTTTCTTCCGTCGCGATTTCCATCTACATACTGTTTTCCGGCCAAACGCCGTTTAAATTTACTACTTCCGGCCAGACGCCGTCCAAATTTTTGGGCAAGAGCTTAACCAGAAACACAAAGGGCTTCTCTGTATCCCTGAGGCATGACGGTCCATGTCCATCGGCGGTACCGCGTTTGACGAGATCGGGATGTACGGCGGAGATGCCAGCCTCTGCTTCGGGAGACAAAGGATATTGGGCACGGTGCGGGCGGAAGGAGGATTTCGGGTGGATCACCAGAGGCTCACAGTGGGCTATCCTTTGAAACACTACTTTAGTTATTAAATGGTCAGGAGTATCAAAAATACCCGGAGTAATTTGTAACCAGTCTGTTCTTTCAAGGCATTTTTCCACCCATGGCCCTGTTTTCTCCCATTTAACAGTGTGAGATTTAGCTAAGGAAAAAATATGAGGCACTATGCCGCCAAGATAATATATGTGCTGTGAGCATGTAAGATGAACAGAAGCAGCAGCCTTTGTGGATGAAATAAAAACACAGTAGATATAAAGGGTTTCGGGGCAAGTACCAGAAGTAAGGAAAGATTTTAGCCAGGTGGTGTCTACTTCTATAGGGAAGTATTGGGCAGTACAGTGTAAAATGTCAGGGGCCTGTAAATTGGGAAAAAGACAAGGGGAAAAAGAGTGTAGGGCTTTGAGGAGAATGATGTGTGGGGAAATATCTAAAGTCCATGCTGCAAAAAAGGGTTTGGGGTAAGGGGTAATTTGACACAACTGATCAAGTTGTTCAACAAATTTTAGTCCTCCTACTTCCTTTGGATCTGGAAGTGCATTCACGACATCTTTTAGTTCTTGGATGTCCCAATTCCGATTTATCATAACTGTTGTGGGATTTTGGGGTCCAGCTGGATGGGCAGGGTTATAATGGGGATTGGGAACTTCTATTAAAGGGCAAGTAAGTGAAGGATTAGAGGAGAAAAAAGTTGGAGCTGGTCTGTGAGTGGAGGTTTGACTTCGAGTGCATTTGGAGACGGGGGTTTGTCTAGTACAGGGTGGGTCATCACGATGGGTTGAGGGGTCATAGTGATCTGTGCCTGGGGAATCATCAGGGGAAACTTCTGCTAGTTGTAGTGCAGGGGGGGCAATCGGAATGGGGAATAGAGGAGGGGATAATAGAGGTGTCTGAGGTCGGTTCTGAGGAGGGGAAAAAAATAATAGGATAAATCTAAACCTGTCTTCTTTTCTATAAATTTTCTAGGAGACCCATTTTTACGGGGCGTCTGTTGATCCTCCGAAAATAATCCCTCCAGCACTAATGATTTTGATCCCCCTGTGCGGCGATTAACAGGCTTACTGTTATAAGTTCCCATTTTGTTCCCTTGCCCTCCCGGGTTCTGTATTTAATTTTCCAACTATATACTGATTCGCCTAATCCCTTGTACGTATGAATCAGCAAGGCATTAAGTGTGCCACTCACTAAACCTAAACTGTTCCCTTCTTAGTTCCAAGGGGAGACACCTAACTATCAACTGATCCAGTTCCCAGGAGAACACGGTTTTGTTGCTTCTTCCGTATGTAGATTTATTTATTCCTTCCTAACAGCAATCCTGCAATCTGTGCTCTTTTCGGTTTATATTTCCATACCACCCCGTTACTCGTCCCGTTAGCCTGTCCGCTCACATCCCCGGATTCCAGCTCAGGTGACTTCGTGTCCGATTCGGTTCAGCAGAATACTACATCAATACGTCCAGCCGAGTCTAGGATATGGGTGAGGCCAGTATCCTTTCGTCAGACCTTTCGTATGCGTCAAACTGCTTGGGTCAAGTCTCCATCACCTTAAGCAACCCGTTGAGATATGAGTATGACTAGACGGTCAACAGGAAACTCGCCCTCCCGTTATTTAGAAAATAAAAAATATTCGGAAATCCCCCGGTGCTTACCCCAGCCTGGAAGTGTGCAAGCTCTGTCTGGAAATCCGTTCAGTCACCGTGGATGTAGCAAAGAGGAGACCAGGGGCTCCTCACGCAAGAACTATTTCAGGACAGGGCAGTCCTAACTTTTGCCGGAGCTGCATGCTCTGCTGCCGGATATCTCAAGTTAACGGCAGTCCGCTGTTAAGACGGATCACTGAAATGGTCTCGCCGGAGGAGTCGACCGGCCGTCTCTTGCCCCACGTCCGGGCGCCAAAAACTGTGGACACTTTTTGTGACTGAAGACAGAGAAGAAAATTAAAATTAGTCAAAACCTTTTATTAATACATACCAGGCAAGGGTAAAATGTCAGAGAAACACAGTCCCAGGACACCGCGCTTCATCTGCCTCGAGCGCAGATGTCCTTGTTCTTTTATACCTTTCTAATCTCCTGATCGTTGACCATGTAAGCAAAAAATAGCATCCTGACTCATTGTACTTTTCCAGTTTTTGTAAAGTCATTACCCTAAAGGTATATTTTCTTGTCACACACATCATCAAAAGAAACTTCCAGAAAGTATACATGCTTTTTGTCACGTACGCAAAACACAAACAAGTTTCATCACTCTGTCCTATTTTCTATACACACATACATTTTGTTCAATTACATCTTTTTATGTTTTCACACACCCTATGTTGGCTGGGATTGGCTCCAGCAGACCCCCGTGACCCTGTAGTTAGGATATAGCAGGTTGGATAATGGATGGTTGGAATTCATTTCAACATGATTTGACTTGTACAGCAAGGACTTTCTGTGCTGAATCCTAGGAATTTGGACATACACACATTTGCTGAAACACAACATTACGGCAAGAAGAACAATATACAGTACAATAATCAAAGGAGGAGATAGAATTGAAGTGTACTGAAAATATGAGAGTAACTTCTTAGGCTATCAGTAGAACAAGGACCACAAAAATACTTTACTAACTCAAACAAACGTAACAAGTATAGAGTTTTAGCCTGTTACAACTCGGGGTGGGCGGTATGACCAAAATTCTATATTACAGTATTTTTCTAAATTATCCTGTTTTCACGGTATTCGACAGTATTTTTTTCCCATGCATGAGTGGATGTTAACCACATTTTCCACTGCAATGATTGGCTAAGAATAACCTATTCCACTGTCATGAGCATTGTCATTGTACAAAAAAAAAACATTTTAATGTGCACACAAGTATTAATACAGGTTTGCATTGCCCATAAAGTGATAGTTTTCAAGGGGGTGGCGCTAATGAAGAGAAGGAATCACATTGCATGACAGATGCAGTCAAAATATAGAACCTTTTTATTGAACAAATTTAGCAAAAACTTAAACTATAATTTTGACAACATATTTTCAACCATCCAAAGAGGTATTTAGACTTAGTAAAATATCCAGAAGTGCTTGTCAAAAGTTGTACTGCACTGAACATGTCTTATAAAAGGAATAAATAGTAAATATTTTTTGTAAAACAACTACACTTTCTGTTAAAGTTAACAATCTCTGTCCACTGACACGTTAGTGACTTTTTAAACAACTTTACCATCATTAAACTGCATAATATTTAAACTAAGAAATAATAACAATAAAATAAATAATTGTATTATTACTGATAGTTGCACTATTACTTCAAGGCTTCAAGCCCAGGTGCTTTACACAGTATTCACCAAATTAAAATAAAATAAAACAAGTGCAATCTTGGTGATGACATCTTTACCAACTGAACCATCATTTAGGCAAACTGCATTAATATGGACCTTGCTTCAAGCTAAGCTATATGCATAAATAATAAAACTGCAACTTGTATTTATAATTGTATTTGTGGTATAGCCCTACGGAATCGTATTAGGGCCACAGTGAAGAAAAAAAAATACGGACACAGGGAAGAAAAAAAAAACTATACGTCAAGAATAAAGTCGACATTTCCACTTTATTCAAGCCGTTTATGTCGAGATTAAAGTCGACATTTCCACTTTATTCTCATAGTTTATAATTAAAGTAGAATGTCGTAACTAAACTTCATCCTAAAATCATTGTTTAATTTACTAAATTTTCTCAAACGCAGTCATAAGTTAATGTAGCACATTAAATGCATTGTGTTAAGTGTTCCCCGACCCAGTTGTTAATCACTACGCTTCTTAAACTGACTTCCTCCGCACTAAGAGGAGACAGCAGTCACCGCACAAAATACATTCACTGTATGATATTCCTGCTCTCTGAAAATTTATAATGCTAAGATAAATACTTGATACTTGATATCATTTTCATGATGAAATGCATTAAAGCAGGTATTACACATGCACGGTAGTGTGGCAGTAGTGCTGCTCCCTCGCAGTAAGGGGTCCCCAGGTGTATGTTCAGTGTAGAGAACTTTATGGCAGGTGTGACGAGGCTCCAAAAAACTGGATGTATGAATGGTTATCACACAGGTTTAAATATTGTGTAAATGTTGGGTTTGTAATCTGGTGGTTGGGGACACGAACACAGAATTCAATGGATGTTCTTCTGAGCAGGCTTTCTTTATTGCATGCATGCTGTCTCTATCTGACGTACCAAAACCCCAATTCCTATCCTTCCTTTTTCTTTCTCCACATAACCAATCACGACACGATAAATGTCTTTGTGAAATTAAAACTCGTTATAAACTTAGCCCACGGAGTGTTCAGAACTTTAAAAATATCTTCGTTATACATGTTTAATTATGCCATCCATTTAGGGTTGTGCCCATCCCTGAACGAGTCACCAGCACATCGCAGGATGAATACGAGCAAAACATACACTAGCAGGGTCAATATAGCATAACAAAACCCCACATCCTACATGACTTTGAAAGGAAACTGAAGCACGCCAAGTAAACCCACCAGAAAAACATGCAAATGCAAGGCAGGGTACACCGGAGACACCCTTGCTGCGAGGCAGCAGTGAAACCTCCACGCCGCCGTGCCCCCACATGATTAATACATGCTTTAATGCATTTCACCATGAAAATTATATCAAGTATTTATCTTAGCATTGTAAATGTTCAGAGAGCAGGAATATCATGAAGTGAATGTATTCTGTGCGGAGATTGCTGCCGGTGCCTCCTCTTAGTGCAGAGGAAGTCAGTTTAAGAAGCTCGGGGAACACTTAACACAAAGCATTTATTGTGCTATATAACTTATGACGGGGTTTGAGAAAATCTAGTAAATTAAATATTCATTTTACGATGACGTTTAGTTTAAGATGTTCTACTTTAATGACAAAGTACGAGAATAAAGTCAACATGTCGACTTTATTTTTGTCATAAGAGTTGAGATTAAAGTGGAAATGTCGAGTATAAAGTCAACATGTCGTCACACTATTACACAGTACCCAGGTACATTACACTGTATTGAAAACAAATAAAACAAGTACAACTTGGCTTGCAGTATTATCTAGTAGTGTAGAAACAGTATTTACACATTTGAACTTTTAAAACCAAAGCATCTCCAGGCAACGGACATGACTCCTTTTTTTCGGCTAAAGTTCTTCTGTATCATCATGTTCAACTTTATCGTCAGCTACAGCTTCAGTTTCGGAATGTTCTCTGTCCATTTTCACCACGCAATACCTACACTACCACACCTATTTAGCGCTGTAGCAGTGAAAAAGAGCCCCCGTGCAAAACCTCTGTGTTTAGCGGTGTAGCAGTGAAAAAGGTCCCCACAGTTTCCCGCTGCGCCACGTTCCAAACGTCGTTTAGGCAATTTAAACCGGTGTTGCGGTATAAGAAAAATCCATATCATAACAAAAATAAAAAACAGTTTTCGGTATGAACCGGTATACCGCCCACCACTAGTTACAACATAGTATCATTTTTTGTTTTTTGTTCAGACCAATATATCAGAAACATATTCAACAGTGTATAAAGTCACACACAAACGAACTTGCTGCAAATGAAAGAAATATCAGGAGCAGCTATGCTAGCTGTAACCTCTTACCTGTCTCAATGTCCATACTGTATCCTGAACATTAAATCCAAGGGATCTCTACGGCACTAGGACTTTACATCCCAACCTTCACTTCAGCCCAGTTTACCACAAACAAAGGGCTTCACAAAAGCATCCTTTTATGCCCTTAAGTCAATACAGTTAGACAAGGAATGGACATTCTATCTTCTCGGCTATGCTAACAGAAAGCAGAACAGAAAGGTTGATTAAAGCTTTCACTTAAAAGTTAAATTTGTTTACATCAAAACCAATTGCAGCAAATATAAGCAATACAAAGAATTATACAACATTGGTAGGTTCATGCAGTCTTTGTTCAGTCCTAAATGACATTTCCCAGAAGGCATCTTTTCTTTACTTGCAAATTATCCAGTATATTCTTAATCAAAACATGAAAAGAAAAATATTTTTTGCTGGAGACTCTTTTTCAAGTGTCCTACAGGTAAGCAGAAGTAGCAGATAGAAAACTACAAGTTCATGAAAGTATCTGTTGCAGTAACTGAGAGGCACTTTACAAGTGTCTGTTTAC
Source organism: Erpetoichthys calabaricus (assembly GCF_900747795.2). Classification (NCBI taxonomy): domain Eukaryota; kingdom Metazoa; phylum Chordata; class Cladistia; order Polypteriformes; family Polypteridae; genus Erpetoichthys; species Erpetoichthys calabaricus. Next base: position 229,674,648 of record NC_041395.2, on the reverse strand, counting down.
AAAAATATCAGAAAAAACAGTAACTGGACTAAAAGTGTCCATTTTCAAACAACAGCTGAGAGAGAATGCTGAGTATATTGGGAGAAGAATGATAAGGATAGAGCTGCCAGGGAAGAGGAAAAGAAGAAGGCCTAAGAGAAGGTTTATGGATGTGGTGAGAGAGGACATGCAGGTGATGGGTGTGACAGAACAAGATGCAGAGGACAGAAAGATATGGTAGAAGATGATCCACTGTGGCAACCCCTAATGGGAGCAGCCAAAAGAAGAAGAAGAAGCTGTGAGAGAATGAGCTCTTTTTGAAAAATATCTACTAAAAAGGCAGCCACTCTCCTCCCTTCTAAGTTACTTGTTTTCATCTCCATTAGCAAAGTGCCATGATACTTTTCAATTTCTCAAAACACTGAAACTTTTTAAAATCATTATCACAAAGTCAAGGTTATTTTACCATGTGTGGGAGAGAGAAAAAATATAGTATCTAGAATAAATAATTTTGTAGACTCTTACAGATTGTTTTTTATTTGTAAAATTGTTTTTATACATTTATTTTATGTTTAAGCCAGTCCACTTCTCAGATACGACCTTTGCTAGCTGAAATTCCGAAGCATAAATTTTACTGGGCAGGCCAGATAGCCTGAGGGAATTGTGATGAGTGGTCCGTGGCGAAGCGCAGTTTTGAAATAAATAATCATGACCCGGACAGTCACAAATGGTGGAAGTGGTGGGATGAGCCTGAGGCGGTGAGGAACAAAGAGTAGAAGAGAGAAAAAGCAAGTGGATTTGGTGCCAGATTGTTTTATGAACCTAGCCACTACAAGTCTGAACAGGACTTTTTAGAATTTTGAACTTTTTATGGACTATTTATTTGTTGCTGGTTTTAGTGTCATTTTAATTTCTTATTCTTTTAATTTCCTGTTTTTAGAAGGGGGCTTAGGTTTTGTTTTATTGAAGTGTTTGTTTTTAGTCCTTTTATTGTTGTTGTGTTTTAGTGAAGTGTGAAGGTCACACCATGGACCTGAGCCACCAGTTGAACTGGGTTGGGAGGACTGTGGAGCCTACCCGTGCAAACGGCAGCTTAAGGGAGAGGTGTGTGATGAGAGGTCTGTGGCAAAGGGCAGTTTTTAAATAAATAATCACAACCCAAACTGTCACAGGAATACATGCAAACAATCAGAATGGGGACTGAACTAGAAGACTGTGTTCTGGCTGAATAGAACTGTAATGAAGTACAACAACTACATTTATTTATATAGCACATTTTCATACAAAAAATGTAGCTCATAGGCAGTCGGCTTATCCTACTGGACCAGGGGGAACATCAACGAAGACAAAGACAGATTGGTAAGACCCTGACAGTGTGGTAAGAGTATGGGTTTTTGGGCATTCTTTTAAGATCTACATAGTAAAGAGTACAAAGGTGAATAGGGTCATCCTAGGACCCCACCATGATGAAACACCATGACGAAAATCAAAAGCTGCACTTTCTGCCTACTCAACATACTTTAAATCCTGTTCTGTCTTTCAGCTTTCCCAAAATATGCTGCACTCCAATTCACCTTGACAAGACACAGGATACGGCCTATCATCTGACATCCCACAGACTTCCAAATTGCCAACTTGTAATCTGTCCATCCCCAGGTTGGTGTGGTCAAGTCCATTCAGCAAACAGTTGTGCCCTCAACTGACCTCTTCAGAACTTGCACTCTGTTTAGATGCTTTTGTCTCCTGTCTCTAATGTGGTATCTTATTGAATGGAAAGCAACAAGACCGGAAAGCACATCATTTTCTAATGTGATTTCATTTTTTACTTTCTAAACCAAAGGAATTTCACAAACTGATCTAGAGACAGAAGATGTGAAAAGGGAAAAGGTATGGTTGCCACAAAGTGTCTACCAAACATACGGACTTGAACAGAGTAAACAAGAACCTTTGGTGATCTTTTACAGGATTTTACTATATGCTAGTTATGCACTATAAAAGATTATCTGTATTTTCCACATATAGTTGTGCAGAACACTTCATACTGTGCCTATAAAGAGATTTGTACTTTGCGTGAGAACTCCTTTGCGCTTACACAGCAATTAAAGATAAAGGATTATTTAAAGAAGCTTCTATAATCCATGTTAAGATGGTGAAAACACATTTGCTAACAAGGAGGAGGGGGTTGTAAGCATTAATCCACTATCAAGAATATTTTAAGACAGTGACTAAAGAGAAAAGATGTAATTGACAAGATCCACCATTTTATCTTCAAAAGAAAAAAATAAAAAATAAATAAAACAAGATTCTTTGGTTGTCTTAGAGATGCACTAAAGTGTAATTCATTTTTTATGGTACATAATGTACTGTTTTTCATGCTTGTTGAGTTATTATGAGAATTATAATTGTCAAGGTATAGCAGTGAGATGATGTGTGACTGTTGCAAAACAAGGGTGTATATGAAAGGAACATGAAGTTGTGTAAGTAATTCACATGACCCAGCAGAAAGGTCAATCCCCACTGTGCTAACAGCAAGAACTACAGTGTATTATGCACTCTTGGAATTCGTGAGCTAAAGGTATGAAATTTTTATCCTGTTTTGGGATTAGACAATGGATTTGAAGAACTAGTATGGTTATTATTTACATAGCAGTGCTTCTGAAACTGGGAGCTTTAGGGCTCCTTGGTTTGTTGCTCACTATCTGTGTCATGTTGGCCCATTCTCTTACATCTATACAAGTTTACTTCTGGATCTGTTATTTCCTCCCATATCCAAAGTTAGGATAATAAAAAAGTAACTGGCCCTGTGAGTTTCAAAGTGCTTGTGAGCATGAGTGTGCACCATGACAGAATGTATCCCCCAAAGCTACTGGGATAAGCGCAACTGTGTCCAGTTTTAATATCATGAACAGTATGCTTTTTCTTTAACAATCATCAAGCACACATGTCCAAATCCTCTTTATATATTACAGGTCTTCTTCACACAATTATCTGTGTCAAGCTTTGTGATAAATCTACAGACATGTGTTTTAACCCATGCTCATTTTACTGCCTGTGTGTTCTATTATTGACATGATGCTGATGGTGAAGGTGCATCTTTTTCATCTTTTTTAATTCATTGTAAACAATACTGAATTTTAGTTGTCTACATACTGGAACAATGTAACTGAAGTTCTAAAATGGTATAGCTGTACATATGCCATACATTTCAGGTTAATTGTCAATTCTAACCTGGCCCTGAATGAGTTTCAAACATAAATCCTTGAAAACCTTTTTTTGACCTTTCTTTGCACTCTATTTACTCTCTTGCTGCCTGGTGGACGGTTTAGCTTTAACTAGATTTCACATAATTCTATTCTTTCTGTATTTTTGTTTATTTTTAGTGGTAAATTATGGGCATAGCCATCTTGTGAGATGATTGTTGTGATGCTGGAGACTGTTAGGCATTTGAGTCACAAGCTATGTGACGTGTGACAAATGTCATCATAGCAGCTGGCAAATTAACATCACAGCATGTGTAAATTTCCAATCAAAATTTGTTTAAAAATAAAAGACTTGCCTTAAGAAATTACATATCAAAAAGCTTGAAAATCTTTAGGGAATTACTTCTTTATGATTTCAGGTTTGCTTTGCCTTACATCTCTTAGCTTCTGCCAGACTATTCTTTTGGTTTGTCCTTAAATCTCCTCCTCTGTCTCGATGCACTTTAACAGAAAACTAGTCTTTTACACCATTGTAATGAATATGTCCAAATGTTTTTGTTGAGATGGTTTTTTTATGTTATTTGGGAATAATTATGTTTGTTTTGATGTTTTATTTGTGTTAGTTTTATAAATCAAATTCCATTCAATTGGCATTGTCTTGGCACTACTGTGAAATGATATAAAGTAGACAGTGTGGCCTTATATAAAGAATGACTTGTGGGAAAAAGACTTAATGCATTATATAGTATAGTATAAGATTATTAATTTTAAGAATATTTGTAGCAGTTATTAAAGTATATATGAAATATCAATGTACTGTACCTGTAAGCTGTTCTGTGTGTGGCATGATGGCATCATATAAGCTGGTGCAGTGGTAGTGCTGCTGCTTTGCAGTAAGGAGACTGTGGAAGATTGTGGGTTCGGTTCCTCGCTGTGTGGATAGCGCTTTGAGTACTGAGAAAAGCGCTATATAAATGTAATGAATTATTATTATTAAGCTACTGACCAGTACCTTCCAGTAATAATGGATATACCTGCCTGTTAGGATCGAGGGGCAGGTTAACTATCGGTTAAGATTAAGGAAAGGTTATACAAGTGCAGACTCAAAACAGAACCCAGCCGGATGCACAGACAAAACAGACACAAAGCCATATTGAGATTTGCCTGGCTAAGTAAAAATAAAACCACTACCACACCATTGGAAAAGAAAATGGACAAAGCAAAATTACCACCGGGAAACAAGCATTGTACATATATTCACATATAATGTGAAAAGCACCTACTGTCTTTGTCATGTCTGTCTATCTGTCTGCTCGTTTGTTTAAATGTAACAACTTGCCAACCACGAATTTTGTTCATATTTAGCACACTTGTTCTTCGTGATGCATGTACAGTATACAGTGACTATATAGTATGCAGTGAACAAACATGTACTCAGCATCTTCTTCTTCTTTTGGCTGCTCCCGTTAGGACTTGCCACAGCGGATCATGTTCTTCCATATCTTTCTGTCCTCTGCACCTTGCTCTGTTACACTCATCACCTGCATGTCCTCTCTCACCACATCCATAAACCTTCGCTTAGGCCTTCCTCTTTTCCTCTTCCCTGGCAGCTCTATCCTTAGCATCCTTCTCCCAATATACCCAGCATCTCTCCTCTGCACATGTCCAAACTAACGCAATCTCGCCTCTCTGACTTTGTCTCCCAACTGTCCAACTTGAGCTGACCCTCTAATGTACTCATTTCTAATCCTATCCATCTTCGTCACATCCAGTGCAAATCTTAGCATCTCTACCTCCAGCTCTGTCTCCTGCTTTCTGGTCAGTGCCATCATCTCCAACCCATATAACAGCTGGTCTCACTACCGTCCTGTAGACCTTCCCTTTCACTCTTGCTGATACCCATCTGTCACAAATTACTCCTGACACTCTTCTCCACCCATTCCGCCCTGCCTGCACTCTCTTTTTCACCACTCTTCCACAATCCCCATTACTCTGTTCTGTTGATCCCAAGTATTTAAACTCATCCACCTTCGCCAACTCTACTCCCTGCATCTTCATCATTCCACTAACCTCCCTCTCATTTACACACATGTATTCTGTATTGTTCCTACTGACCTTCATTCCTCTCCTCTCTAGAGCATATCTCCACCTCTCCAGGGTCTCCTCAACCTGCTCCCTACTATCGTTACATTTCACAATGTCATCAGCAAACATCATAGTCCACAGGGACTCCTGTCTAATCTCGTCTGTCAACCTGTCCATCACCATTGCAAATAAGAAAGGGCTCAGAGCCAATCCCTGATGTAATCCCACCTCCACCTTGAATGCATCCGTCACTCCTACTGCAGACCTCACCACTGTCTTATTTCCCTCGTACATATCCTGTACAACTCTTACGTACTTCTTTGCCACTCCCGACTTCCTCATACAATACCACAGTTCCTCTCGAGGCACCCTGTCATATGCTTTCTCCAGGTCCACAAAGACGCAATGCAACTCCTTCTGGCCTTCTCTAAACTTCTCCATCAACATTCTCAGAGCAAACATTGCATCTGTGGTGCTCTTTCTTGGCATGAAACCATACTGCTGCTCACTAATCATCACCTCACTTCTTAACCTAGCTTCCACTACTCTTTCCCATAACTTCATGCTGTGGCTCATCAATTTTATTCCCCTGTAGTTGCTGCAGTCCTGCACATCTCCCTTATTCTTAAATATCTGCACCAGTACACTTCTTCTCCACTCTTTAGGCCTCCTCTCACTTTCAAAGATTCCATTAAACAATCTGGTTAAAAACTCCACTGTTATCTCTCCTAAACACCTCCATGCTTCCATAGGTATGTCATCTGGACCATCGGCCTTTCCATTTTTCAACCTCTTCATAGCTGTTCTTACTTCCTCCTCGCTAATCCATTGCACTTCCCGATTCACTATCTCCACATCATCCAACCTCTTCTCTCTCTCATTCTCTTCATTCATCACCCTCTCAAAGTACTCTTTCCATCTGCTCAACACACTCTCCTCGCTTGTGAGTATGTTTCCATCTTTATCCTTTATCACCCTAACCTGCTGCACATCTTCACAGCTCGGTCCCTCTGTCTAGCCAATCATTACAGGTCCTTTTCTCCCTCCTTAGTGTTGAACCTCTCATATAACTCATCATATGCCTTTCTTTAGCCTTCGCCACCTCTCTCTTCACCTTGCGCCTTATCTCCTTGTACTCTTGTCTACTTTCTGCATCTCTCTGACTATCCCACTTCTTCTTCACCATCCTCTTCCTCTGTATACTCTCCTGTAGTTCCTCATTCCACCACCAGGTTTCCTTTTCCTTCTTCCTCTTTCCAGATGTCACGCCAAGTACCCTTCTTGCTGTCATCCTTACTACATCTGCTGTAGTTTCCCAGCTGTCTGGTAACTCTTCACTGCCACCCAGTGCCTTTCTTACCTCCTCCCTAAACTCAGTCTTCCTTTTTCAACTTCCACCATTTGATCCTTGGCTCTGCCCTCACTCTCTTCCTCTTCTTGATCTCCAACGTCATCCTACAGACCACCATCCTATGCTGCCCCTGCCACCACTTTGCAGTCTTCAATGTCCTTCAGATCAACTCTCCTGCATAGGATGCAATCTACCTGTGTGCATCTTCCTCCACTCTTGTACGTAACACTATGTTCCTCCTTCTTCTTAAAATACATATTAACCACAGCCATGTCCATCCTTTTGGCAAAATCCACCATCCTCTGACCTTCTTCATTCCTCTCCTTGACACCATACCTACCCATCATCTCCTCTTCTCCTCTGTTCCCTTCACCAACATGCCCATTGAAATCCGCTCCAATCAACACTTTCTGTCCTTTGGGTACACTGTTCATCACTTCATCCAACTCACTCCAAAAATCTTCTTTCTCACACACTGCACACCCAACGTGCGGTGCATATACACTAACAACATTCATCATCACACCTCCAATTTCCTGCTTCATAATCATTACTCTGCCTGACACTCTTTTCACCTCCAAAACACTCTGGACATACTGTTCCTTCAGAATACAGGAACATGTGGGGACTTGCAAGATGGGGGAAAAAAAACACGCGGTCACTGATTACAAACCGCAAGATGTTATGCGAATGAATATGAATAATATGAATAATGTTGCATCCGTGCCACAAAGTTTTCCGAAATGTACTATACAGGTCATAAAACGAATAATTCCAAATATCATATATACCTATGTCTCTGGTTTTTTTTTTGACATCATAGACCATAAGCTGTATACTAATTCAGCATGAGCAGGAACACTCAATAAAACTGAATAAAAAAAAAATCAAGTGATGGTGAGATACGAAGAAGGCAGATTTGCCAGCGTTTATGTGTCAGCTTTTATCCTCCCAGATCAGAGAATGTCCAGTTCCATTGTCTCAAAACACCACTCATATCTCCAGTTATTCCCAGTTTCAAATAAAAACTAGCAGTGTCAGATCCCTTGGGCCGGTTAAGGGGCGGTAGTATGTATCGTGATCATGATCTAGAGAGAATAAAAGTGAAAAAAAACAGTAACTTTTACAAGTCCCATAATTGTACACCATGTGTTACAGACGCAAACCAAGTGTATGTGTGTACTGCATAATATTAACAATAAGAGCAGCTCACTACTGAAAACAGCAAATATAGGAGTGAGTCGGGATCGAACTGGGGACTCTTGATTACAAGTCAGCAAAACTTACTGCTATGCCACGGAAGCTGTTGTCTTTTCCTTGAACCTTTTGTGAAAGTGTTTACTTGATCTTTGGACTTCAGGCTTCATACATTATACATTATATGGTTTATGCCTACATTTTGTCATTTACTACTAAAATATGAAAAACGTTTCTGTTTTAAAAATGTGTTTACACAGATTACTGTAGAAACGGAACACACATGAAATGCATGTATTCCAAATAACGATCTATTATTTCCACTCTAAAACTCCACTTCACTCCCAAATAATCAAGTAGGTGGGGGGATGGAATAGCCAGCTGCTTTCAGCTTGTCTTTATTGGCACATTTAGAGGACAAAAGACACTGGAGGAGAGGTGCGAACGGATTTAAGGTGGGCCGGATCTACAAGTTTTTTTATAGGCTCTGGTAATTCTAATGTTAAACATGGAGTATTACCGTATATACTCGCAGATAAGTTATCCCGAGGATAAGTCAGGACTTGATTTTACTGTATAATTTCTAGTATTTTATAATGTCAGTCGTATAAGTTGAATGCGGAAAACTCACACTATTGGTCCAAGAGATCACGATATGCTAACGGCCACCTGAGAGAGTAACCACCGAGCACACTGCCTTTTTTTTCTATGTATTGTGCCTACGTGACCACACGGTAATACCCGAATTATTCCAAAGCAACGTTTGCACTGATTTGTGTTTTTTGTATCTCACACCCTCATATACCTTTATCGTAAGAGCATCCTTTATCCACGATGGAGTGTTCGATCAGAAGAAAAAATGAAACTGGTTTTAAATTAAACGTCTTTGAAATAGTGAAAGAAATTGGTAACTGTGCTGCTGCAACAAAATTCGATGTGTCTGAGAAACTGATATGAGATTGGAAGCATTACAGCTTTTTTTTGGTTCATTCCTTTAGAAGAACTAAGGTCTTTCATTTTTCTTTTCTTAAGTTTCTCCTTACCTGTTTTTTCCTGTGTAATCACAAAAGCATCACATTGTTACTGTTCACACAAACACTTTTTTTTCCTTCCAGTAAACAAAACTGTATTTTTGGTTCTTTTTCCCACTAGGCACAAAAGGTCATATTGATCTTTTTGGCACCTTGTTCTTGCTAGACACATCATTTTTTTTTATCTTGGTGGAGTTTTCACATTTATTGCTATTTTTCTTTTTTTCGCAAAACACTAAGCCAACAATGAAGCAGTGTCAACATTAATCAGCTTAATTTACCTTAATTTAAACTCTGGAGAGTAAAACATAGTAAATATACTAAAATGAAATAAACATACCATAGCATTTAAGTTTGGCAAAAGTAGGATAAAGTGAGTTCTGAATTCATAGGCTCATAGTATTTTGCTCCTGACTTTCCTATGAGTTATTTTGCCTGTATTATTGTTTGATTCTATGATATTTTTTACAAATAATGACTTTGAAAAAATTGCATTGTTTATGGGATGTAAAGTGCATTGTGTGAAAAGAAAACATATGTGTCCAATATACTTACCTATTACCTAGAATGCTTTCTTCAAGGGCAATGACTTTATGCTGCTGCTTGTTAAAAGATTCAGCAATCAGAGACACATTCTCAGTATTACTGATGTCATTTTCATCATTATCTACATGTTTAAAGAAACCATTTTTCCATTTTTAATATAATTTCTTCTGTCTTTCTCACTTTTTCATTGACACAGTTATTGCATAAAAAATTAACACATCATAAGAAGACTTTAGCTTTCAAAATGTGAATAGAAAAAAGTTATTGTATGAGCAAGCATGAATTAAGTATAAATCGATTATAAAGTGAACTTACAAAATAGATTGGCCGGATGATATTAAATGATTAATAAAACATGACATCTGCAATTATGAAAATATTAAAAAGTCATTATATTGAAAAAAAAGCAAAGAGTCATTAGACAGTGCATTAAAATCAGTATCTGAAAATTGTTAGCTTTTATTAATGACAGCCTCACTGTGTGTTTGAGGATAACCAAATTCTACCATTTACAGAGTTGGCATATTTGAAAAAGTGAATAGACATAGTTATGTACAACTCTCACACTCAACAGATTGCACAGTGTTGTGAGCAATGTGTTGAAAGTATATTATATAGTCAGATTGCATTTTAAAATAACAATGCAACACAAAACTTATTTTATTGAAGTAAAAATACAGGGCGAGTCAGAATTATGTTAACATTAATGGTACTGCTATGTATATACTTATATACATTTTTTGTGGACAATTTATGTGCTACATATGGCACATGTGTTGAACATGACGGCGAACAAGTTGAGACATTCCTGTAAATCATCTTTATTTTGTGAATAAATTGTTTCTGCCATTAAAATGTTAACATAATTTTGACTACCCTGTACTTGCATTACGTTAAAAATTTAGCAACTTGTGTTACTGCGTTACTTATTTTTAACTTTAAAAACAACTTTCCATGCCTTCTGACCTAAGCTGCATTTTCTTGTCAGCAGCACTGAAAGGTAAATACAATATGGCTCATAACTCTGCTTTTGAAGTAACTTTGGAGGTATTCATATTATTTTGCCTTAAAATAAGGCACACTAAAAGCTGCATAATAAAATAAATAGTATTGATTGCTGCTTTATGCTGTCATCCTGACCTGGAATCGAGTAGTAATGAATGTAGCAATATACCTTTTCTCTTTCTTCAAAGAAATAGATTTATTTTTATTATAAGTGTAGGTTTCATATCTGTATATCGGATAAAACTAAGATAAAATACAACAAAATTGTGAAATTTGGCTATGTTTCTGGTCAGTTTCATAAAGGTTCATACATGAACTTAGGTAGGGCTGACTCCTAGAGGGTGTGAAGAGTGCTTGGCACGCAGGTTCTGAATTTAGCAATTGAAAAGGGGTAAACAGGATTTATCAGAGTTCGGGCCTCAGACAGGCACTGGTCCATGAAGGGTCTACTGCATGTCCAGAAAAAAATGGAAGGACCTACTATTTTATTATGTTCTTTATGCTGTCAAACTATAAATTTTAATTATATGGAGTTGCCTGTATGTTAAATTGTTCAGAAACTGCAATACTGTGTGCTGCTTTTAACACTAGAATTCCCAATGCCTACATGAAAACTCAAAATCCCGGCCCACCTTAAATTCCTTTGCACCTCTCCATCAGTGTCTTTTGTGTTGTAAATGTCTATATCAGCACAAGCAGCCTGCTATCCCATCCCCCTGCCCACCGACGCAGCTCAATTCGCAAAGAAGGTTCTCAGTGCTCACTGTTTATCATGGAGTGAAGTGCCTAGAGTTGTAGAGGGTAAATAATATATCGTCATTTAGAATTCATGCGTTTCATGTGTGTTACTACTACTTGTACCTTTCGTGAAAGTGTTTATTTGATATTTGGACTTCAGGCTTCACACATTATACACTTCATGTCTATATTTTGTCAATTATTACTAAAACATGAAAAAGGTTTCTGCTTTAACAATGTGTTTACATAGATTGTTGTAGACACGAAACACACATGAAATGTATGTATTCCAGATGACAGGCTGCTTGCTGCTTGTGCTGATCAACACATTTACAACACAAAAGACGCTGACAGAGAGGTGCGAACGGATTTAAGGTGGGCTGGGATTACAAGTTTTTTTGTAGGCTTTGGAAATTCTAGTGTTAAGCATCATCCCAAAGGCACTGTCATTACGATTGGCTTATTTCATATTGTAGCAGACCAGTAAGGTACTCGCAGGTACCAAGTATCAACAAATTATTGAAATTTTACGTTGCTCTTTTACGTAGCTGCCGTACTAGTTGAAATTTTTATGTGACTTTGCAGGATTACTGTTTTTATTGGCACTGAAGCTGCTTATTTGAATAATAGAATGCTAGCTCATACTATGGGTGATTCATCCCATGGCAATGTAAAAAAAATTTGGACGTGAGCATCAGTGGGCTTTGTGCCCTAGGAACCAAGTTACCCAAACTATTCTATAATATTTCAGTAATTATTTACTGCTCTGATGCTGATCTTTCTGATCATAAAATAGGTAATTACAATAGCATTTGACAAGAAGAATTCATAATTAATTGCAGAATTACAGTATTTGAGTGTTCCTCTAGAGTGCCTCATTCTCTTGCACAATTTGGCTCAAAAACTAATAAGGATATCACCATCTCATAACAAGCTTAAGTTTTGAGTTTGGTATTTTTCCATCCAGCCATTTTAGCTCTTAGCTCCTCAAAAAACTGTTACAAACAGACACACACCCATAATTGAGATATCAATGTTTTCGGTATCAGGGGACCCTAAAACATCAAGATCCGTCGAAAACTGGAGATCAAAATTTTTGATGATTATAAAGCTTTCGCTCCTCTTTACTAATCTCTACTTTTCTCTGAGGTCTTTTCTGGTTCTTTCGTGGTGGCGAACTGTGCCACCACCACCTGATCAAGGCACCGTGCAGCCACATGTGATGCTGGAATGAAGTTGGGTGCCTCAGATGTCCACAAGACTGACTTCATTGCATGAAGCCTGGAAACAAAGAGGGGGGGCTGGGCTGTCTTTTGGCCTTAGAATTCCAGCAGGTTTAGTTTTTTTTTTCTTTCTCCAGATTAACTGGAGTTTTTTTGCTTTTTCTATCCTCCTAGCCATCTGACCTTATCACTGAACTCATCTATAGAGACTTCCATCATGATATTGTATAGAAGGACGCTACTTTTCTACTTGATATTTATGTTTTTTAAAATTAATATTCTTGCCTAGTCTTACTTTTTTTCTTTTCTTGTAACTTTCTCTTTGACATTTTGTAAAGCACATCGAGCTACATTGTTTGCATGAAAATGTGCTGTATAAATAAATGTTGTTTTCTCTTCCGTTTCCTTCTAAATAGTTTATTTAACCAGTTCATGATGAATACCCACAGGTGTAAATGGAAACATGTTAGATGTAGAACTGCCAGGTTCCTTTGTTCTTTGCATCTTATTGCTAATAAGGAACAAATAAAAACAGTGAATGCAGATGTTTAAGACTAAAATAAGCAACTGAGGTTGGAAAATGTTATCAAGCAAGAAAACCAAAATGAAGTTTGAAAATATTGCTTGGGCAATTAGTGTTTCATCAGCAATAATTGACTTCTAATTATGCAACTACTTTGAAACTGACATTGCTCTCCCTAGATCTAAATTAATCATAAAATATTTAAAAGACAGCAAAAGGACTGGGAAAGACAGCATTGACACCATATTGAGCATGATATCAAGAAAAGAACGAGAATTCAGGAAGGTTAGTAACATTACTTACTGTGATTTTGGCATGGCATGCTAGATAAAAGTATTGCGTTTTCAACCTGGATTTAAAAGCTGAGATAAAAGGGGTGTCTTGCATACATCCAGGAAGATAATACCATACCTTTGGGGCCCCTATAGCTGAAAACTCCACCTCTTACTGTTGTTTTAGTAACCCTTGAAATCTTTAGGAGTTCAAATCTTGAGATTTTAATACATGTCCAGGTCTATACGTAATAAATAAATGTTCAAGTAATTAGGGTTTTGCTATTTACAGCTTTGAAGGTAAGGAGAATTTTGAAACCTTTCTGAGAAAGTTGGTGTAGCAAGAGATATTTTGTCATACTTTTTAGTTTTAGCAATAATTCTTGCAGCAACATTTTAAATTGCCTGAAAGCTGCATATAAAACAGTTTGAACATCCTGTAAATTTCACATTGCAGTAGTGAACTGGTAGTAGTCAGCAGTTTACTGGAAATAAATTATTCATTCATTTCTCAATATGCTCCACATATAGAAACACTTTTTTTTCTGGGAAACAATATGGTGCCCACCAAATATTAGTTTGTGCCCACAATCCAACTATTTGATGCACATCACATACTCTCAGATGACCAATAGACACTGTTTTATGCGTTTATACATCAGTTCTTGTTACGAGAAAGCAATCTTTAATAGATTGATATTACGTACACAGTTACACTATACAAAAATGGGTATTGGCAAGTTTATAAAAGTATGATTTTAAATCCAGGCTGTTGGAACACAAAACAATAGAGCTAACCACTGCATTGCCATGTAGTAAAATGTAATTACATTGGTTGGGTAACCATCCTTCACTCTCCCCTAATATAAACATCTCTACACCAACTATACTATTTAAGTGGTGTTGTAAATGGTTAAATGACTTTCGCTCACTTTAATTTTTACAGATATGGGAGACTTTCTTGTGAGATTGACAGAAAAATCTAAACCTTTTTTTGTTTGATTGCTCAAAGCTGGTAAAAGTATAGGACATTCTTCATCGTGATTCACATGATAATCAAAATTAGCTTTTCTTCTACTTCACTTCTGCCAAAACATGGACATTAGCTTTTTTTTCTGGAACCTCCTGACTCACTTCTACAAGAAAACCCCTACATATGTTCAACATGTCTTGGTACCCAGAAATTCAACATGTTGAAATTTTTGGGGTTCCCAACTAGTTTTGGACCTCTAGACTGAACAAAACAACATCATTTGTAGGCCATTTTTCAACTATATTTTGTGTAGGAAAATACAAATTTATGATAACAAGTAAACCAATAGGTGTCTTCATGAAAAACAATCAGAAGAACTGAAGTTATGCATGCCACATCGGCTGACCACAGGGGATCACCCACTAAAGTGATATATATGCATTCAAGGTTATTTCTTTTCACAAAACTTTGAAAAAATGTGGATCAGTAATATATGAAATGTGGGCAGCTCTTTTATGGTATTAAGAGGTTGCTGATCATGAATATTATACACTTTGGTCCTAGCCCTCTACAAGCCACTCTCATAAGGTTAAAAATGACAAATTTCAAATATAAACATGTGGGTATTATTTTAGCTTATTTCAAGATCAATGATTACAAATATATATTTTTGATTTTTTAACTTTTACTAGAGATCAAGCACTCAATGGACCTTTAACAGAGGGTAAAAAATTACATATTTATATTGGAAGTTTTTTTTTGTGTTTATCACTTTTCTTTTAATGGGGAGCTACTGTTCCCATTGCCTTTTTCAGAGTCACGTTACAATCATATATCACCTAAACTAAATTTTTCACCATATCCTGGTTTTAATCTGCAGTTGTGTTGAAAAGGGCAAGAACATGTTAAACTTAAATAATGATTAGAGATAAATTAGTATAATACTTACATTTTGAACCTCAGCTCTTTAAGTAATAATTAGATCCAATGTGTGATTATAACAAACATAAACTGAAAGTAAAGGAAAAATTGATTTGACCCACATGGAGTGGTTGTGGGACTTTAATTATAGGACAAGAGCTAAGAACAAATAGGAAAGATATGACGGATTCTTCTCTGTATTCTGTTTGTGTGTTTTCTCATATTAATGTTAAAAGAAGTTCCACTCACTTTTTAGAGTTTTATCTCTATTCTTAAGTTATGTTATACTAGTTTTTCCCAGAAAAGTTAATGAATTTGGTGTTCATTAAGAATAATTTTTTAATTTATTTCTTTTGCTTATTGCTTTGCAAGAATTGAGAATTAATTCACTAGTGATAATTTAGTTTTGCCTAATTTGCTTTTCATTCATTTCTTTGTGTTAATTGGCAATAAATTTGTTCAAAAGAAAGTCTAGATTTTCCAAGCTGCTCTTGACTGCTTCCATTAAAGTCTAGACGTTATTGCTTGTTTTGTAAAAACTGAAATAGCAAAGTTTGGACAGCACATTCATCAATCCCAATAGTTTTCCTGGTGTGGGATGCAGTATCTAGCAGCTGGGAACACAAAAGATATTACCAAAACCAAAATGTGTCTGTGCTCATATTGAAACATATAAAATGCAAACATACAAGCCCAACATAAAGATTACAAATAATGGATGCAGCTAATGTTCAAATTCTGGACTCAGTGGAGAAGAGCTAAATTTGATCATCATATGAATCATGATGAAGATCAAATCCATCTTTTTACCAGCTTTCTGTAATCTAACAAGAGAAATCTCAGAGTTTGCTGTCAGTCTAACAAGAAAAGTTTGAGATTAGATGACAATCACCCTATTTCTGTCATTAAATGAAAAGCTAAGTTTAAATTCTGGGAGAAGTTGCTTGGCCAACGCTCAAGAGGCACAGAGGAGTCATAATCCAGTTAAAGTGCTGCAGATTTGATTGTTGTGACCATAACAATAAACCAGAGACATAAAATATAACAGAAAAACATAAATTGCTACTACCTGGAGGATATTTTATTGAGATAAATTGTTTTTTTTAAAGTGTTAAGACTGATTGTTCATCTCATTTACAGTCTGATCATTTAAGGTTTATTTTCTTTCTTGCATATACTGAGTACAGAGCTCATGCTGGTGTTAAAGCTTTATAAAATCCATCAAAGTAGCTAAACTTCAGATTTCAGCTGTAGGTTAAAGATTTTATTTCATAATCAGTTCTAAACTTTATTGAATTACAATTTATTAATGCAACCATGCTCTCTAGTTCTTCTTAAGATTTTTGTTGCTTGGTTTTGAATTATTGTTTGTGTGGTGAGAAAATGATATGCAATGCCTGAAAAGAAATTATTGTAGTAATCATATCTGTTCAGTACAAATGTATGATGTTCTGTAATATGCACTTAGTAGGATCACATCTTTACTTTGAAATATTAAAATATTGGATAAAGCAGGTATTAGACAGCAAATTAATGTGACTACTAAAAGTCAGAAATAAATATTAAACTCTAGAAAACTAATCAAATTTTCATCTGTATTTTACTATATATACAGTGGAACCTCGGTTCACGAACATCTCGGTACACGTACAACTCAGTTTACGACCAAAAAGTTCGCCAAACTTTTGCCTCGGTTCACGACCACACACTCGGTATATTTGTGCACGCCGATGATTTCCGCACGTGTTGCATTGTTCTCGGTCAGATGTGCGTGCTTTTGCTGTGAACTCTTTTTGCTCTATGTCATTTCCCTTCCAGTTTGTACGCGCCGATTACTGAATTTAAGCGCGTGTTCAGCCTCTCCCTGTTCATTGTTCTCAGTCAGATGTGCGTGCTTTACCTGTGAACTCTTTGTGCTCTACAGTATTTTGTGTGCTTTTGCAGTTAACCATGGCTTCTAAGCAAGTGAAGAGTGGTGAGAAGAAAGTTTTGCAGAAAATTGAAATCGAAGTAAAGAAAGAAATTATTGAAAAGTATGAACGTGGCGTTCGTGTTACTGATCTTACTGCCGAGTACAAGAAGTCAAAATGTACGATTTCGACTATTCTAAAGCAGAAAGAATCTATTAAAGCAGCTGATGTTGCAAAATGATTTACAGCGTTAACCAGGCAGAGGCCTCAAGTGCTGGAAGAGGTGGAAAAACTGTTACTAGTGTGGCTGAACGAGAAGCAACATGCAGGGGATAGCGTAAGCGAGGCGATGTTATGCGAGAAAGCCAGGAAGATTCATGGTGATTTGCTGCAAAACTATCCTTCTACGAGTGGCAAAAGTGAGGAATTTAAAGCCAGTAGAGGATGGTTTGAAAAGTTTCGTAAGAGAAGTGGCATTCATAGTGTGGTAAGGCATGGAGAGGCTGCTAGTTCCGACGCTGAAGCTGCGAAAGAATTCGTGAAAAATTTCACAAAATTAGTGGAGGACGAAGGCTACATCCTGTAACAAGTCTTCAACTGCGATGAGACCGGATTGTTCTCCACCCAGTTCCTCCTCACTTCATGCCAGAACTCGACTCATGCAAGGTTAGTTTTCTGGTGGTTTATGGTTAGTTTTGGTATTACGGATTTTTCAAATGTTCATTTTTCGATTTGTAGCATTACTTGTTGCAATGTTACTTTTCTCTTTTTTCAATGTTCATTTTTTTCCCTGTGCTTAAAACTCATTAAAAAGAGTGTTTACAGCGATCAGGTTGTAATGCTATTAGCGTGAACTCCTGTAATGTTACTTTCTTTGTTGGCTTTTAAATAAAGTTTGGATTTGTTCAAATGTTCCTTTTTTTCCCCCTGTGCTTAAAACTCATTTAAAAAAAGTGTTTTTACAGCGATCGGGTTGTAAAGCTATAGCGCGAACTGCTGCAATGTTAGAGAGAGAGAGAGGGCTCGCGTGCTGCTGAGAGAGAGAGAGAGAGGGCTCGCGTGATGCTGAGAGAGAGCGAGCCTGCGCGTGCAGCTGAGCAGGGAGCCTGGGTGTTTGTGTCAGTGTTATTCAATGTTTTTACATTAGTTTACTATTGCACTGTGCATTCTATGGTGTAATTAACTATATTTGTGCTTAAAAATCTTTAAAAAGATATATTTACATACAGTTCATACGGTCTGGAACGGATTATTTTGTATTTACATACAATCCTATGGGGGAAATTGCTTCAGTTCACGACCAAATCGGTTTACGACCAGAGGTTTGGAACGAATTATGGTCGTGAACCGAGGTTCCACTGTATATATATTGTGGCAGACGCCAGGGATCTTGCCCCTCCGAGACGTCTGGAACACGGAAGGACTGGGAGAGGAGCAATATATTCCCCTGGATGCAAGAGGGCAGCCTCCTTGGATTCCATCAGGGCCCGTGTGAGGGTCCGTGGCTGCCACCAGGGGTGCCTGGATGGTTCCCGAGCCATGGATTAAAGCACTTACGCCACACCAGGAAGTGCTGCCGGAACAGGAACCAGATACGCCCAGAGTGCTTCCTGGTGCAAGGGCAGCACTTCCACCACACCAGGATCATCAGGGAGCACCTGGAGCACATCCGGGTGAGCCATAAAAGGGGTTGCCTCACTCCATTCGAGGAGCTAGAGTCAGGTGGAAGAGGATGAAGCTCGGAGGAGAGGAGTGGAGGCGATGAAGGAAGGGAAGGAACGTAAGGAATGTTGGAAGGCCCGGATTTTGAGGGTGCTTGGTGCAGGGTACTGGGTTGTGTGTGGGACTGTTGTACATATTGTAAATAAACGTGTTGTGGTGTTTAGAACATTGGTGTCTGCCTGTCTGTGCCAGGGCTGGTCTTTCCACTATATATATATATATATATTATATATATATATATACAGTGATCCCTCGCTATATCGCGCTTCGCCTTTCGCGGGCTTCACTCCATCGCGATTTTATATGTAAGCATATTTAAATATATATCGCGGATTTTTTGCTGGTTCGCGGATTTTCTGCGGACAATGGGTCTTTTAATTTCTGGTACATGCTTCCTCAGTTGGTTTGCCCAGTTGATTTCATACAAGGGACGCTATTGGCAGATGGCTGAGAAGCTAGATTGCTTACTTTTCTCTCTCTCTTGCGCTGACTTTCTCTGATCCTGACGTATGGGGATTGAGCAGGGGGGCTGTTCGCACACCTAGACGATACGGGACGCTCGTCTAAAAATGCTGAAAGATTATCTTCACGTTGCTATCTTTTGTGCAGCTGCTTCCTGAAACGACATGCTGCACGGTGCTTCGCATACTTAAAAGCTCGAAGGGCACGTATTGATTTTTGACTGAAAAACAAACTCTGTCTCTCTCTATCTCTCTCTCTCTCCCTGCTCCTGACGGAGGGGGTGTGAGCTGCCGCCTTCAACAGCTTTGTGCCGCGGTGCTTCGCATACTTAAAAGCCAAACAGCCCTATTGATTTGTTTGCTAGAGATTGTTTTCTCTATCTATGTGACATTCTGTGCTCCTGACACGCACCCCTTTGAAGAGGAAGATATGTTTGCATTCTTTTAATTGTGAGACAGAACTGTCATCTCTGTCTTGTCATGGAGCACAGTTTAAACTTTTGAAAAAGAGACAGATGTTTGTTTGCAGTGTTTGAATAACGTTCCTGTCTTTCTACAACCTCCTGTGTTTCTGCGCAAATCTGTGACCCAAGCATGACAATATAAAAATAACCATATAAACATATGGTTTCTACTTCACTGATTTTTCTTATTTCGCGGGTGGCTCTGGAACGCAACCCCCGCGATGGAGGAGGGATTACTGTATATATATATATATATATATATATATATATATATATATATATATATATATATATATATATATATATACTAGCAAAATACCCGCGCTTCGCAGCGGAGAAGTACTGTGTTAAAGAGGTTATGTAAACATATATATACATAAACATACTGTATATACATAAATATATACATATACACATCCACATATATATACATATATCAACATATATATACACATATATATATATATATATACACACATGCAGACACATATACATATATATACATATACATATTTGTATATCTACATATATATACACATATATACATATATATACATATACATATTTGTATATCTACATATATATAAACATATATACATATATATACATATTTGTATATCTACATACATACACATATATCTATCTATATATATATATATATATGTATATATATATATATATATATATACACACATATATATATACACATACATATATATATATATATATATATATATATATATAGCTGATTACCCAGTGGATTCGCTCACTGAGTGCAAGAGAAAAAAATAAAATTTATATATAAAATAAGTTTAATTGCCAAATTTATTTTTCCACAAATAAAGAGCACTTACAATAACATAGAAATCAATATAAACAACATTAACATCATTATCATTTGAGAATATGAAGTAATATATAAGAAGCACATTGCATATAAATATAAATTATTAAACATTAAAATGTTCTTCTATAAAACACTACCGTGGCTATTCGTTTGTCTGTCCAGGATTTTAAATCAGCTGTAGCTCGCAAACCGTTTCACCTATTGACTTGAAATTTGGTACACAGATACTACGTCACGTCTACTATTCGCTTTCCCACACATATGAACACATATATATATATATATATATATATATATACACACATACATATACACACACATACACATATATACATATACATACATAGTGCGTTGCAACACGGGCTGTGATTGTTACATGGGAGGGAGACGACAAATCACAGCTTCCCGCTTTCTAATCGGGCTTGTGATTGCTGCTTTGACGGATGCCCAGATCCCACAGTATTTCCCTTAGGAGAGGCGTTAGGCAAGTGTAATTGAATAGCGGTGCTGCAAGTTATTACTCTTTTTATCTTTATTTTATTTTATTGTAGAATCAACTCACAGCTGCGCGCACCAGTGCGTGCGTGGCGGATGCGTATGGCTGACGTTTTCATTGTCTACCACCTTCGCTAATCATTCTTGAGGCAGATTGAAGACTTAAGTGCCAGCTTAACTGAAAAATTAAAGAAAACATACTAAGTTTTAAAAAAAAATTAGTTTTAACGGGAAAAGATGCCGACGAAAGAAGAGAAGCAGCGGGACGCTAGGGTCAAGAGCTGCTCATTAAGCAGCAAGCGCATCAACCTCTGAGCAAACGAATGGTAAACGTACAGAGAAAGAGGATAAATACTATGAATGGTCATGTCAAGTGTATTCACTCCACGTTATCGTGCAGTGCGCTGTTACTGGTATTTTGATAAAAGAATCTGAATAACATATAAGAAGCATATAAATTATTAAACAGTAAAACATTAACATTTAAGAAGTAAAGATACATTGAGTACTACTGTAGTGCTTTCGGGTATAGTACATTTTTTGTTTGCCCATTACATGCATAAATGTATACATTTTTTGGTGTACCTACCCAAGAACACGCGACATGACCCGGCAGTTAAAAATGTATCGCTCCAGCAATTTTAACTGTGTTACAAGGTCATCTAATATGGTATTGCAAACGGCAGCGGGAGCGTTTCTATAAACTCAATTTAAACTTACTGTTTACACCGTGCTTTGAAGATGCATAGTATGCGACACGTGTTTCGCCGTAATTGTGGGCTCATCAGGAGTACACAGTCACTGCACTCCCTTATGGGAATCGATCCTCGGACGTAGAGGCGAAGCCCCTAACGTTGTGCCACGGCGTGAGGTTCGTTCATTTGACAGCATGTAGATCGGGGTAATTACATTGCAGGCATTCGTAGTGTGATTCACAATCTGATTGTATGGGTGGTTACCTACCAGGTAACGCTTGTGGTTGGTGAGCAAGTCGGCTAACTTCTGCCACGGTGCCCTCTTTCAGTTGCGAGAAGCAGATCATACAATGGTTGAAATAGTTTAATATATATAGCAAAATCACCGCGCTTCGCAGGGGCGAATATGGTATTGCAAACGGCAGCGTTTCTATAAACTTAAAGTTACGGTTTATACCGTGCCTTGTTTCATATTCTTTTCCTACCTTATCAATTGTGTAATGTGTTTTTTGAAGAGGTTTGATTCATGGAAGTGATCACTCCTGCTGCGTTCAGTCACTTCACGTGAGCCACTGTCTTGTGTGATGTTGCGATGTCCACGGGTTTATTTAATGTTAGCTAAGACCCGGCAGTTAAAAGTTTCTCGCTACAGCAATTTTAACTCTGTTACAAAGTGATGCAAACTGTCGTTTATACCTCGTGTCTTCTCATTAAACTTGTATCTCGCGAATATGGCATTGCAAACGGCAGCGGGAGCGTTTCTATAAAGTTAAGGTTACGGTTTACACCGTGCTTTTTTATACCTCGTGTCTTCTCATTAAACTTGTATCTCGCGAATATGGTATTGCAAACGGCAGCGGGAGCGTTTCTATAAAGTTAATTTAGACTTACGGTTTACACCGTGCTTTTTTATACCTCGTGTCTTATGAAGATGCTTGTATGCGTCACTCACTCGCTTCTTATTGTTTCGCTGCCTTGTCAATTGTGTAATGAATGTTTTCTTCTGTGCTCTTTGGGGCTCCTCCTTCTTTTCTACGTACTGAGTTCACAGTCAGTTCACGTGATTACGTGGGAGGCGTGATGACGCGACACGCAACTCAGTCTCCTACGGCCATCTTGCTGCCTACCATTACAGTATATGGACAAAAAAGAGGTTCCAGTTATGACCATTACGCGTATAATTTTGAAATGAAAACTGCCTAACTTTTGTAAGTAAGCTGTAAGGAATGAGCCTGCCAAATTTCAGCCTTCCACCTACACGGGAAGTTGGAGAATTAGTGATGAGTGAGTCAGTCAGTCAGTGAGTGAGTGAGTCAGTCAGTCAGTCAGTCAGTGAGGGCTTTGCCTTTTATTATTATAGATATATATATATATATATATATATAGTCATAAGCTTGCAAATTAAAGGTAATATTATGTCTGCATGTGATCTTACATGTATTATAATATATATGGAAAAAAGCCTTCAGAACTTAATTTAACCTAATTATATATTACAGATTGCATATTTCGCAGGAAGGAAGTGATCTATACAGAGGACTCAGTAAGCAGCACCTTGGGCAGCTCCCACCACCAGCATGATCTGTTGTATCAAATGGAGAACACTGGTATCACGCTGTAATGACTGTATTGTTACTTTCATCTAGAAAAGGCAATTCCTAACATGACAAATGCAAAACCAACAATAAACCAGTAATAATTATAGAGTTGTAAAGATTTTTATGAGAGGTTTTTTTTTTTAATAACTAGAGAAATAATCAACAAAACCAGAATTTTTAAGGACTCCTAGTCAAACTCTACCGATATAATTACATTAATTATTATAACGGGTGAACACTTCCTGAAAGACACAGTTGTCCAAATGGGGTGGGTTTGAGGATACGACTGTGAGTGAATGAAAAGATGGAACTCTGGAGAGAGCAACATACAATTGTCCGTGACTGAAAACTGGTTTTGGCAGATAGAAGCATTTCTTTTTGAAAGTTTGGCCCTGTGCCTTATTAATTGTCATTGCAAAGGCTAATCTAACAGGAAATTGTCTGCGTGTAAAAGTAAAAGGCAAATTTGAATTTAATGGGGTCAGGGATATCCGGGGAATAAGGACAGTTTGTGATGTAGCAGCTGCGATAGTCTTACACTCCAGTACATTGCGGTGAATGCTGGTAACAGAAAGTCTAGTGCCATTACAGAGACCTTTTGTTGGCAGGAGGTTTCTGAGAAGCATGATGACTGAACCAATTATAATTTTGAGTTTATGCGGAGGCATGCCAGTGAGAGTAAGACTATTAAGAAATTCTTTGGGGAATGAAAGTTGATCTGCAGGATTGTCTGTGACAATGGAGTCAACGCTGGTGAAAGTCACTTCGTCGGTAGGTAGTCTTCGTTGGTGATGCTTAATATAGCTCACGTGCTGAGTTGTTCCAGAGTGACAGTTGAGAAGTCGATGTCGCCATACTGTAGCACAGACCAAAGCGAGTGAGGATGTGTTTGGTGAGGTGTTGGGGGCGGGCACATGCGCAAGCAGTGCCTCGAGAGTGAGGGTGGACATGGGAGGAGGGTTAGAGTTGGCGGGCGGGGCTCTGTCGTGCGTTCCCCATGACACGGGAGAAGGGTTAGAGTTGGCGGGCGGGGCTCTGGTCGGGCGACTTAGTGGATTATATATAGAAAAGCAGCCGGAACCGAAATTGTCTGCATGTAAAAGTAAAAGGCAAATTTGAATCCGATGGGGTCAGGAAGTTGTCTGCGTGTAAAAATAAAAGGCAAATTTGAATCTGATGGGGTTAGGGAAATCCGGGGAATAAGGACAGTTCGTGAGGTAGCAGCTGCGATAGTTTTACACTCCAGTACATTGCGGTGAATGCTGGTAACAGTCAGGCGGGCAAACCAACAAAAACACTATGCTCTTAGTATGGTATAAATCAGGTTTTTGTAGACAATGGTTTTCCCTGTTCCTGCAGGACCATCTAAGAAGAAGCATGATTGCCGTGGATGGGAATCGCTGTATGCAGCATGTAAAACATTTTGCGAGGGTGGACGCGGTAGTGCGTATCCCATGACGCGGGAGGAAGGTTAGAGTTGGCGGGCAGGGCTCTGTCGTGCGTATCCTATGGTCTTAGAGTTGGTGGGCGGGGCTCTGTGAGTTGGCAGGCGTGGCTCTGTCGTGTGTATCCCATGGTCTCTGACTTGCCATGGTCGGCTGCTTAGTGATTTATATATATAGATAATAGGCTTTATTAGGCACAGCAAGGGAATTATTTTCAGAATTCTATTGGAACAGATTTCTTCCCTACTATTAATAATGTATTAAAATGATTAAAATATTTTTTTCAAGCAAACATTCTAGACAAATGATGTGAAAAGACATGTGCACACACAAAGTAAACACATATCATAAAGATGCAGACCTTGTGATGGTATAGCAGCAAAACAATTTTGTTAATTTTTAGCAAATATTTAAGTTTACTCTCCACCACCAGAAGTGTGGTCCTCATCAGCAGAGCTTCCAAGACCAAAGTTTTTTTGTAAGGACACATGTGCACACCATAGAAAACTGCCATTCTTCTGTAGCACCAACTCAAGAGAATTCTTACTAGCAGTGTTTGATGTTGTCAAGAATAGTGAAAGTCTGAACACTGACAGGTACATTCTGATATCAAGGGGCAAAGCTAAAGTCAAGAAACAAAGTAAAGGTTCAACAAGCAAAGTGGTTTTGTACATATTGACTCTCAAAAACAAACAGCCCTAATGTGGAAAGTGGGTAGCAGATTTACATATTTCATATTAATTTCTTGGAGCAGAGGCCATATTTAATGATGATGTATCAGTGCAGACTGCAGTCTTTTTTACTTTTTCATGTTCTTTTTACAGTTGATAGTAATTAAGTAATAAGTGTACTCTTATCTGTATTAGTAAAATGAAATATTCTAGGTAATGAATAGGTCGGCTCTCAATGATTAGTGTCTCTACAGTCTTTGGAGAGCTTAACTATTACGTAGATGTGAAAATTTTAAATACAAACAAGGAAGTCTGTTTTTTCTCAATGAGAATATTCTTTTGAATATTCTGTCATATTCTTATGAAAACAATATTAAGGAAGAGTGAAAGGGTTGTGCAGTCGTTTCTATGCTAAAACAAAATTAATACTAGGTAAAACTATGATTATTAGTGTAATACACAGCACAAAGCCCAGGTTATCTTATCAAGATGTTCACCATGGAGAATTTGTGCCTCAGCATGCAACAGCATAATATTGTTATATTCTATAGAGACTCTGTGGCTCAATATAGTTTTATACAATTTATAGCTGGTAGATAAGCTCAGTCTTTTCTCAGGTTAAAAAAGAAAGTTAAAAATTTTCACCTTTCATGAAAC
Organism: Erpetoichthys calabaricus; assembly: GCF_900747795.2. Taxonomy (NCBI): domain Eukaryota; kingdom Metazoa; phylum Chordata; class Cladistia; order Polypteriformes; family Polypteridae; genus Erpetoichthys; species Erpetoichthys calabaricus. The sequence continues at coordinate 229,648,639 of NC_041395.2, read as the reverse complement.
ATATCCCAGAATCCTAGTCATATAAATATAGTCATATAAGTGTTAATGTAAAACTTGCTTTTAATAAATAATCTCAGATATAAGTACAAAGTTTTATAAGTACAATAAGAGCAGCACAAGAATTGAAAATATTTTAAGAAGGGAAAAAAATGATGACTGATACAGAGATTCAGACAGAAGGGGCCCATTCCCAATGCTGAGTTTTTATTTTTCAAACTGTGCATAATACTGTACATTCTTTTGGAACTGTTAAACAAATGGCTCAATTATAACATTAAACAATATTAGAGCACACATTTCTCAATTGTTTGTATCCCCAAATATAATGTATTATACATTACTTTGCAATGCTGCTGTATAGTAATACATACCTGTAACATGAAAGATATTGCAATTTTTAAATTAAGAACATTTAGATTACATTAATTACATGTGAAAATATTCTCCAAATTAATATAATAATGTTATTGAAATTGTTAGAGTGATTGAGCAGGGGTTCAACATTTGAATTTAGTATATTGATTCTGTGTTTCAAGGCAGAAAGTTAATGTACAAATTAATGTCTGCAGTATTTTAAGAGTTGTGTAAGTCTATTTCCTAATTTTTTTCATCTTGAGATATTATGAAAATACATTGTAGTTAACTAAAATTGACAGGAAGTGATTATTTCATAAGGTAGAACCCTTTTGAGTTTTATTTAACTGCATTTTGGGTCTTCCAATATTAAAATATCTTCATATAACCTTCTGTCTTTTTAAAGATGTTGAAAATGCATTTTGATATATCCTGAAATAAATGTTAGCTTAATTTTGCAAAATTTAAAATGGAGGAGAAACACGTTTTAAAATTTGATTAAATTATTTATGATCAGACCACTTTTAGTTATCTGAAAAGTATTTTGTGAAAGGTTAAAATACATCCTCATCTCAAATATTTTTAAAGATATATTCAATTACAATAATTTATAAAACACATGTAGACACTCCCTAACTCCACAGATATGGCTGGAAAGGTATTTTCTAAAGTCCTTTAGTCAGGGTGAGGTCAACACGGATACTCAATGTTCGATTAATGGCCACTGTGTCTTTTCCATCACACTAACAATCACTTAGATAAGGAAGCTGGGGAGTGGCACATTGGTAGTTAGAACAAAATTTATCTTTTAAATGGGGACCAGTACTTCAGTCTGGCAGTGCATTTGTGCAGTACTTTCTCTACCTTTCACATAACTTTAAAAAGGAACAATATAGAGTGCCTTTAATATTTTTGACCAAAACCTTTCTAATTCGGCAGCCTTTTTCACTAAGTCCCTTCTTTACGATTGTATTGATTTCCGATCCAGTGGAAACTAATGCTTTCAGCACTTCTTCCACTAAGCAGCATGCATGCTACAAATTTAGACATTTCTAAAAATGTTACTTACACCACATTTTTCCCACCCTAATCCTCATTTAATCTGCTTGATGAGGCTTGGCCTGTCATACCTTGTCAATCACACTCAAAGCCTTTCCTACAAACATTACATAGAGGACTCCCTTCTTTAAGCCAGTGGTTTGCCTTACCTCTCTTTATCATTAGTGCTTCATAGACCTACTGCCAATTTTATTTTAGCCATATCTCTTTTCATTTGCATTCACTGCTAACATTAACTATATGACTTATATGGCACCAACCTCAGCTGAGAAAAGGAGGAATTTCTTCCAGTTTAGAAAATTAAAGTTAGCTCCAAGGGGTGCATTTGCTGGATATCAGTACACTACAATATTCCTTTCCTATACTGAAAGCCTAAAGACCTTCTTTACCTATGTTACAGAACATTTGTGTCCAGATGACAACCTCAGAGTCATTCATTGATCTGTGTTAGGAAATGTTCTGGTACTTAATACACCAATGAGCAATACTGAATTATTATGGATTTAGATATGAACTGTCCGTAACTTATACACAGAAACTAAATAGCAGTAATTCAATACTGATTTATGTTAGAAAGGAGGTTCTTCCCAGACAAGCCTTTGAGATGTCTCAATAATTTTCATTTAACACTGAACTTTCCTTTTATATCTTCCAAGTTATTAGGTGGTACTTCTTTGAGTAGGTCTTCCAGTCTTGATCAGAACTGAATGCTCTGAATAGTTTTTAGTGGACATACACACACAAAAAAATGAAACAATCAAATTCAACAGTAAAGCTATTGTCTTAGTCTCCAATGCAACTTTCAAATTCAAAGTATTGCCAGGCCTGATCCTTTGTCTTTCCCAAGTACAGTACAGATAAACAGTATTCGCTGCCTTGGAAGTTTTCACTTTTTATTGTTATACAACATTGAATAACAGAGGATTTAATTTAGCTTATTTGATGCCGATCAGCTTACATTCTTTAATTTTGAAGTGAAAATAGTTCTCTGCAGACTGGTCTAAATTATTTAGAAATACAAATCACAAAATCAATGATCACCTAAGTATTTACCCCTTTCAAGTCAACATTTAGCAGGTGCACCATTGGCGACCATGACAGCCTTGATTCTGAGTTCATAAATCTCCATCAGCTTTACACATCTGGATGCTGCAATTTTATTTTTATTTTTTTTTTGCAAAACTTCAAGTTTGAAGTGACTGAGGTCACCGAGGTGGTCAAAAAACTCCTTGGTGGCAGGGCCCCGGGGGTGGATGAGATACGCCCGGAGTTCCTCAAGGCTCTGGATGTTGTAGGACTGTCTTGGTTGACACGCCTCTGCAACATCGCATGGACATCAGGGACAGTGCCTCTGGATTGGCAGACTGGGGTGGTGGTCCCCCTCTTTAAGAAGGGGGACCGGAGGGTGTGTTCCAACTACAGAGGGATCACACTCCTCAGCCTCCCTGGAAAAGTTTATTCAGGGGTCCTGGAGAGGAGGGTCCGTCGGATAGTCGAGCCTCGGATTCAGGAGGAACAGTGTGGTTTTCGTCCTGGTCGCGGAACAGTGGACCAGCTCTATACCCTTAGCAGGGTCCTGGAGGGTGCATGGGAGTTTGCCCAACCAGTCTACATGTGTTTTGTGGACTTGGAAAAGGCATTCGACCGTGTCCCTCGGGGAATCCTGTGGGGGGTACTCCGAGAGTATGGGGTACCGGCCCCCCTGATAAGGGCTGTTCGGTCCCTGTACGATCGGTGCCAGAGCTTGGTCCGCATTGCCGGCAGTAAGTCGAACCCGTTTCCAGTGAGAGTTGGACTCCGCCAGGGCTGCCCTTTGTCACCGATTCTGTTCATAACTTTTATGGACAGAATTTCTAGGCGCAGCCAGGGCGTTGAGGGGGTCCGGTTTGGTGGGCTCAGGATTGGGTCACTGCTTTTTGCAGATGATGTTGTCCTGTTTGCTTCATCAGGCCGTGATCTTCAGCTCTCTCTGGATCAGTTCGCAGCCGAGTGTGAAGCGGCTGGAATGAGAATCAGCACCTCCAAATCCGAGACCATGGTCCTCAGCCGGAAAAGGGTGGAGTGCCCTCTCAGGGTTGGTAGCGAGATCCTGCTTCAAGTGGAGGAGTTCAAGTATCTCGGGATCTTGTTCACGAGTGAGGGAAGAATGGAGCGTGAGATCGACAGGCGGATCGGTGCGGCATCCGCAGTAATGCGGGCGCTGCATCGGTCTGTCGTGGTGAAAAAGGAGCTGAGCCGCAAGGCGAAGCTCTCAATTTACCAGTCAATCTATGTTCCTACCCTCACCTATGGTCATGAACTATGGGTAGTGACCGAAAGAACGAGATCGCGAATACAAGCGGCTGAAATGAGTTTCCTCCGCAGGGTGTCTGGGCTTTCCCTTAAAGATAGGGTGAGAAGCTCAGTCATCCGGGAGGGGCTCAGAGTAGAGCCGCTGCTCCTCCGCATCGAGAGGAGTCAGATGAGGTGGCTCGGGCATCTGATCAGGATGCCTCCTGGACGCCTCCCTGGTGAGGTGTTCCGGGCACGTCCAACCGGGAGGAGGCCCCGGGGAAGACCCAGGACACGCTGGAGGGACTATGTCTCTCGACCGGCCTGGGAACGCCTTGGGATTCTCCCGGAAGAGCTAGAAGAAGTGGCCGGGGAGAGGGAAGTCTGGGCATCTCTGCTCAAGCTGCTGCCCCCGCGACCCGACCTCGGATAAGCGGGAGACAATGGATGGATGGATGAAAACTTCAAGTTCTGTCAGGTTGCATGGGGATCACGATTGAACAGTTTTTTTGAATTCCAGCTGTAAATTCTCAATTGGATTAAGATCTGAATCTGACTTGTCCACTCTAGGATATTAACATTGTTTTTAAGCCATTCCTGTGTGGCTTTATCTTTATGCTTGGGATTGTTGACTTGCTGGAACAGAAATCTTCTTGCAAGATGCATTCTTCTTGCAGAATGCATCAGGTTTGCCTCCTGGATTTCCTTGTATTCATTTTATCTGCTACCCTCACAAGCCTTTCACATTCTGCTGCAGAGAAGCAACTCTCCCAGCATTTTACTGCCACCACCATGCTTCAGGGTAGGGATGATATGTTTCTAATAATTTACAGTATTTAAACATAGCATTTAGTCAGATGGCTAACAAGCACAATTTTGGTTACATCAGACCATAGACCCTTCTTCCAGCTGACATCAGAATCTTTCATGTGAATCTGTAGCAAACGTTAGCTGAGATGTTCATGTGTATTTTATTCTTTTTGAAACTCTACCGTAAAGTTGTGTCTGGTGATGCACCCAGGCAACAGTTGGCACTTAAGATTGTAACTTCTTCAAAGTTGTTATAGGTCTCTTGGTTGTCTCCGTTACCAGTCGTGTTCTTGCGGAATCACTCGGTTTGTGTTGATGGCTGTATCGTATTCTATTTCTTAATGATTGGTTGAAGGACAATCAGTGACTTAGATATATTCTTGCATCCCCTGTCTTGTGCTTTTCAATACCTTCTTCATGGAGTTGCAAAAAGTGTTCTTCTATCTGATTTGATAAATTAGGCCACCATACTGACTCACCACATATTGGACCTTCCACACACAGGCACATTTATAGTACAGTAAACTGAAACCCTTTGGCTACAGACAGGAGATCGCCATTGAACTAATGATGTAACTTCTAAAACAAGTCAGTTGCACCAGTGAGGATTTAGGTGTCATACTGAACATGGTGAAAAGTTATGTGAGTAATTTGTATTTTATATTTGTAATTAATTTAAATCACTTTGCAGAGATTGTTTCACTTTTGACATTGAGTCTTTTATACTGTGAAAAAAGACAAATTCATTGCGATCTATTGTTGCATAACAAAAAATGTGAAAACATCCAAGGGATTGAATACTTTTAATATAGGCACTGTACGTATTAGAAGCAACACGTTACCTAATGTTGGGTCCGATTGCAACTATACCATGCTTTTTCTGCAACTCACACAAATTCCAATTTCTTTGCTGCCATCAATCTGTAATGTTCTGAGTTTGTGGAGGCAATTTCCATGGTAAGGAGCTAGTTCATTTGGATCTGAGCCACACTTTTCTGTCACCTTCCTGGTGTCATACCTGACATACTCCATTAGCCTTGCACAGGTGTCAGATTTTTTTTTTTCTTTAGGCTGATCGACTTATTGTTGTTCTTATGTGAGCCATCATGGGAAACAATTTTGAATCAGATTTTGCCTACCCCAAACCCAAACAACTTTGTCAAGTGTATGCATATTAGGAACACAAATTGTTCTAATAATAAATCTTCTAAAAATCCTAGAGGTGCGCAGCCCTATCTACTGTACCAAATTCTGAGTTTAGGAAATGACTAGTCTTGTACACTTAAACAAAATGTAATGCAAGTAACACATTGTGTAATCTAACAATGAAATAAAAAGCTATGTTTCAGGGGTGTAGCACTTAAGAGAATGCTTTCCCCAGTTGAAATTTCTAGAAAAAAACGGAAACTGTAGTATATATAGCTGATAAGTTTGTGGTTCACCTCAAGTAAAACACAGCAATATAATGATTTATAGGCCATATTAGGCAGTGATCAGCCTTATATTACGTCTTCTAAAACTGTGCAGATTTGGGTACTTCAGTTTGCAACTTAAGGATCTCTTTCAAGAAATACTCTATGAACTTCATTGCTTATGGAAACTAGTAATGCAAATATTTACAGTTACAATACTGTGCAAAAGTTTTAGGCAGGTGTGAAAAAATGCTGTAAACAAAGAATGCTTTCAGAAATATAAATAATGATTGTTTATTGTTATCAATTTACAAAATGCAAAGTGAGCGAACAAAAGAAAAATCTAAATCAAATCAGTACTTGGTGTTACTACCTTTTGCCTTCAAACCAGCATCAATTCTTATAGGTACACTTGCACAAAGTCAGGGATTTTGTAGGATTATAGTCAGGTGTATGATCAACCAATTATACAAACAGGTGCTAATGATTATCAATGTCACATGTAGGTTGAAACACAGTCATTAACTGAAACAGAAACAGCTGTGTAGGAGGCTTAAAACTGGGTGAGGAACAGCCAAACTCTGCTACCAAGGTGAGGTTGTGGAAGACAGTTTCATGCCATGGCAAGATTGAGCACAGCAGCAAGACACAAGGTAGTTATACTGCATTAGCAAGGTCTCTCCCAGACAAAGATTTCAAAGCAGACTGGGGTTTCAAGATGTGCTGTTCAAGCTCGTTTGAAGAAGCACAAAGAAATGGGCAACGTTGAGGATCGTAGACGCAGTGGTCGGCCAAGGAAACTTAGAGCAGCAGATGAAAGACACATCAAGCTTATTACCCTCCGAAATCGGAAGATGTCCAGCAGTGCCATCAGCTCAGAACTGGCAGAAACCAGCGGGACCCTGGTACACCCATCTACTGTCCGAAGAAGTCTGGCCAGAAGTGGTCTTCATGGAAGAGTTGCAGCCAAAAAGCTATACCTCCGACGTGGAAACAAGGCCAAGCGACTCAAGTATGCACAAAAATATAGGAACTGGGGTGCAGAAAAATGGCAGCAGGTGCTTTGGACTGATGAGTCAAAATTTGAAATATTTGGCTGTAGTAGAAGGCAGTTTGTTCGTCGAAGGGCTGGAGAGCGGTACAATAATGTATGTCTGCAGGCAACAGTGAAGAATGGTGGAGGTTCCTTAAACGTTTGGGGCTGCATTTCTGCAAATGGAGTTGGAGATATTTGGTCAGGATTAATGGTGTTCCCAATGCTGAGAAATACAGGCAGATACTTATCCATCATGCAGTACCATCAGGGAGGCGTATGATTGGCCCCAAATTTATTCTGCAGCAGGACAACGACCCCAAACATACAGCCAAAGTCATTAAGAACTATCTTCAGCGTAAAGAAGAACAAGAAGTCCTGGAAGTGATGGTATGGCCCCCACAGAGCCCTGATCTCAACATCATCGATTGTGTCTGGGATTACATGAAGAGACAGAAGGATGTGAGGAAGCCTACATCCACAGAAGATCTGTGGTAAGTTCTCCAAGATGTTTGGAACAACCTACCAGCTGAGTTCCTTCAAAAACTGTGTGCAAGTGTACCTAGAAGAATTGATGCTGTTTTGAAGGTAAATGGTGGTCACACCAAATATTGATTTGATTTAGATTTCTCTTTTGTTCATTCACTGCATTTTGTTGATTGATGAAAATAAATGATTAACACTTCCATTTTTGAAAGCATTCTTTGTTTACGGCATTTTTTCACACCTGCCTAAAACTTTTGCACAGTACTGTATATCACTCCACACTTTGAAAGCAATTTGGGCTCTCACAAATTAAGTGGCACATATAGTGATTTTTAAAAGCTTGTGGCCTGCAGAGGGTGCTTCTGCCGCCCAAACCCTAAACAGAGAGACATAGGACACAAGTTTAGCACACATGTTTTTGTTATTTCTTCTTTTTCCTCATGGGAAACGCTTTCCCCCATTTCCTACCTGTATAGCACAGTTCAAGCACTAGAATACAGCACAAAACACTTTCTTTTCTTCTTCTTTCCTTCTCTTCCTCTCTCTTTCTCTCTCTTTGCCTAAACTCCTCCTCCAGCAAGATTTGTCCACTTCCTCCCAACTCTGGCTCACAGAGTAATGGCAGCTGGCTCCTTTTATAGAGCACCCTGAAGTGCTCCAGGTGCTCGACAACCTTCTTCCAGCCGCTTCAACCCGGGGGCTGCCCTCTAGCATTTCAGGGAAGGTAATGTCCTGAAAATGCTCACTCCCCCGGTCCTTCCACTATATAGGCGCCCTGACTAGGCAAAGGACACAACCTACAAAGTTTCCCTTCTAGATGGAGCATGCTTCTAAAGTAACTTTTTTACTTTAGAATTATAGGAAAATGCACACACTGCTTTGTAACAGAGAAGTCTTGCATTACTTTGGATTATGATTGTGGAGTAGAATACAACAGGAGAATTTGACTGTCCTAAGGTCAGGCTTCAGCACTTGTTGTTTGTGAACAAATGTACCAACTGTGAATTGTGTTGCAGACAAAGCAGAGTGCCTTGTAGACACAAAAATATAACACTATCCTTAGCCTTTTAATGAAATTGAAATTTTCAGTGTCTTTGACTTATTATTTGTTTTTCCACAGTCAATTTTCCTTGTTAGAACTAGAACATACCTCAAGTGCATTTTCAGGTTCATTAATCCAAAGTTCAATACAGTACTATTGACATTAACTCAGCAAACAACTTCACACCCCATCACCCAAAATCGTTCTGTTGCCTAAAGCACAATCACACCAAAAAACATCTTTCAGTACAACGTTCTTTTTTCTCCTTCACTATCTTCTTCACTTAAGGTTTCAGTATCAATCAAGAGCCTGTAGGGTGTGCTCAAATGGAATTTTTTGATTTTTCATGTATCATATAATCTATGAACAGTCAAATCATTTGATTTTTCTCACATTGTGATTTTACCATTCACAGAAGACATGTTATATTGCACATATATTTGTGCAACTTATATTGTTGTTTTCTTGTCAGTCTAATTTTACTATAACCTTTCATTTTTTTCCTCTTTTTTATGTATTTACTTCCTTTTGTGCTCACTTAGGCATTTGCTTTCATTTTTCTTTTGGCTTCCATTTTTTCATACATTTCTTACACAAGATGATTTCATTATTGCTTTTTTCACTCTGTCTATTCTTTTCTCTTTTTATTTTTGCTTTCTAATTGCTGTTTTATATTTTCTCTTAAACTTACAATATCACTAACACAAAGCTCAGCAACATTTTTTATTTTATCTTTCTTACTCAAGATCATCTGCTTCTGTGCTGGTTTTGCTAAATGTAATGTCATGCCACCTCTTTGATGTTAATTAGCTGTGTCACTTCTACGTCTGTTTAACTCTTATTATCCTTCCCTCATACATTCTTCCATATTTTTTTATTCTTGTTGTTGAATTCCTTATTATTAATTATTATGATTTAATTTATGTAAGTCTTCAGATTGTCTGTGTAGTATGAAATGGTGGAGAGACTAATCTGTTTGATCCAGACCATATAGACCAAATTATTATAAAAAATCGGGAGTGGTCTCCCCTAGACTTTCTTGTATACTCAGATATGGGGATGGATATTTGAGGAGTAAACCGCAAGACTGATTATATTTTTTTATTATGTACACTAAAGAACCATCAACAACAATTCAAATCAAATTAACAATGTATTGAACAATTATTATAAAACTAAAGTTGAATAAATCGGACTTTCCAGCTGCATAATTAAAAGGTAAAGTACCACTTCTGGTTAGTGGAAACAGCCCAAAAGTTGACGGAAATCTACATTTTATACCTAATACTTGTATACAAAATTTGGTTGACCTAAGTGAAAGTGTACTCAAGTTATCGTGTTTACATGCACACAGACAGACACACAAACATAATTTCAAAAATGGTATTTTTGGACTCAGGGATGTCTAAAATATCGAGATTCATCAAAATCTTGAAACTAAATTTTTGAAGGATTCCAATACTTTCCCTGTTCTTCGTATATGAGAAAGTCAGGGAGGTTTAAAACTCTGAGATTCATCAAAATCTCGACATGGAAATTTTGGACAATTACAATACTTTCCCTATACTTCTTATACGAAAAAGTAATATTGTGGTGCAAAAAAATCATAAGCTACAACATTAGATAATATTAATTCAATTTGGCCTCATTCAATAAACTTCTTTTGACAAAATGTATTGTTTGAGTTCAGAGATGGGTCATTGCATTTTTGATTATAAGTCAATGCACAACTTAAAGGAATGCCTTGTTATCTCGAACAAGTAATACTGTGCAATATCCAGAACTGTCAAACATATGGACACTCAGAGCACACATAAATCAGGGTTGATTTTTTGTCTCTTTTGCTGCTATACTTCTCCAATGATGCAGCATTCAATCGAACATAAAATCACATCAGAGCACCATGTTAGATTACAAATAAATTCCTTTAGTGATTGTTATTAGAGTAAAATGGTATGTAGAATTTTAACAAACTGGAACAAACTCTCAAGCACCTCACTGCAGAAAAAAAAGGAACAGGGAAGCACCCCAGTTTACTTTGGGGTTAGGTTTTTATAACTCTTGCGTGGGGAAAAAAAGAAATGGATGTCTGCCTGTTAATGTATCACCATCAGGTACATACACCGGGATTTGTGATCACCAACAATTTAATTGAAAAAAGAATGCTATATTAACTTTCCCTCACTCAGCACACCACTTAACCGGAAACATCCTCTGTGGACTGACAGACAAACCTTGCCACCAATCAGTGTTTGCCTTTAGTTTTGCCAAGGTAACTAACCTTTCCGTACACTTTTACTTGTCGTCACCTCTGACTGTGAACGTGTCATCTCTAATTTTGCGCAGCACCACATTTGATTTTACGTGTCACCTCGTTTGAATGTGTGCATCACCTTAAGTGTGTGTGTCACCATGTTTAATTGTGCGTGTCACACCTTTACATTTTTTTGTCACTTGCCCTTCATGGACACCATAGTGGTGAGATCTAAAGCTTGCACAGGTAGTTGTCAGCGTTTATGATGCGTGTGCATTTGACACATTTGTTATTGCTGTGTGGAATGTGCTACACTGTCAGTGGCAGTCTTGGGTATAAATTTTCTTGAATTTGAGCCACAATGCTGTTGTGCAATTTATTTTGTGGAGTTGTTCACAGGCACATGCATCTCTTGTGTGTTCGTGTCCAGACATGATATGTCTGGTTTAAACGCATAGTGTAACTGCAAGGGGGCGCCAGAGAGCCCCAAGCCACAGGCACAGTAAAGCACCACACATTGCTAGGGTAAAATAAAGGATTGTTATTCCTTCTCAGGCATCTCTTCACAATCCTCACTCCAATAATAAGCAACAATAATGCAATAAAGGGCAGTAAACCAACAATTCTTTCTTCATCTCCACCTCCACTGAGTTTTGCCTGCTGCCTTCCGACCACTACGGGGCTGCACTTTTGGACTCGATCTCCCTAGCATCCCGTGGGTATCCTGATTGGGTTCTCATATGAGGACCACTGCCGCCTAGCACACGGAGGATGGAACCACTCCCAAGTTCCGTTGGTCCATCCATTATTTTACACCGGCTGGGCAAAGAGTTATCTTTCTTTGTTAGTTGTGGTAATTATAATTCAAAGACACATGATATCCTATATGGTGTTCCACAAGGCTCTATCCTGGGTCCGCTGCTCTTCTCAATCTACATTCTTCCATTAGGTCAGATTATCTCGGGACATAACGTGAGCTACCACAGCTATGCTGATGACACACAGCTGTATATATCAATAGCACCTGATGACCCCCATTCTCTTGATTCACTAACACAATGTCTAACCTGTATCTCAGAATGGATGAATAGTAACTTTCTCAAATTAAATAAAGAGAAAACCGAAATCTTAGTGATTGGCAATAATGGATACAATGAGGCTATTAGAAATAAACTTGATGCATTAGGATTAAAGGTCAAAACGGAGGTAAAAAGCTTAGGGGTAACCGTTGACTGTAATCTGAGTTTTAAAATGCATATTAATCAGATCACTAGGACAGCATTTTTTCACTTAAGAAACATAGCAAAAGTTAGACCTCTTATATCATCGAAAGATGCAGAGAAATTAGTTCACGCGTTTGTTTTCAGTCGGCTAGATTACTGTAACGCACTCTTCTCAGGACTACCCAAAAAAGACATAAATCGTTTGCAGTTAGTGCAGAATGCAGCTGCTAGAATCCTTACCAGGAAAAGAAAATCCAAACACATTTCTCCAGTTTTGATGTCACTACACTGGTTACCTGTGTCTTTCAGAATTGACTTTAAAATTCTGCTTATGGTTTATAAAGCCTTAAATAATCTCGCTCCATCTTATATATCGGAATGTCTGACATCTTATATTCCAAATCGCAACCTCAGATCCTCAACTGAGTGTCTCCTTAGAATTCCAAGAGCAAAACTTAAAAGAAGTGGTGAGGCGGCCTTCTGCTGTTATGCACCTAAAATCTGGAATAGCCTGCCAGTAGGAATTCGCCAGGCTAATACAGTGGAGCACTTTAAAAAACTGCTGAAAACACATTATTTTAACATGGCCTTCTCATTACTTCACTGTAATTTAATCCTGATACTCTGTATATCCAATTCATTATAATAACTATTCATTCAAAATCTGTACTAACCCCTACTCTCTCTTCTGTTTCCTTTTCCGGTGTCCTTTTGGTTGCACCACCACCATCTACCCAAAGCACCATGATGTTCCAACAATGATGGATGGATTAAAAGCCAGAAGTCTGTATGACCATCACCATCAAGTGACTCCGTGAGAACCCTAACTACAAAGAGGACTATTTCATTTATGTTAGGTAGAATGCCCAGGGGGGACTGGGCGGTCTCGTGGCCTGGAACCCCTACAGATTTTATTTTTTTCTCCAGCCGTCTGGAGTTTTTTTTTTGTTTTTTCTGTCCACCCTGGCCTTCGGACCTTACTCCTTTCTATGTTAAGTAATGTTGTCTTATTTTAATTTTGTATTTTGTCTTTTATTTTTCTTTTCTTCATTATGTAAAGCACTTTGAGCTACTTTTTGTATGAAAATGTGCTATATAAATAAATGTTGTTGTTGTTGTTTCCGCACATCTGGCCAATTCATCTATCGCTCCTCTCGAGCATCCCATCCAGGTAATAACCAATGCTCTTCCCTTGCCAGGATGCCTGTTCTTATCCCATAATAGCTAAAGACTGATTTTAATTCAAAGTTAAAATATAAATGTCTCCCAGATGGGGCTTACTTTAGAACATGCGTTAAAAATTGGAAAATATCATTCTCTGTTTACAACCGTATATGAATTGATAGATGATATTCCTCACATTTATGTCTGGCTTGCTGTTTTATTCTGGAAGGGTGTTGGGGCGGTACTATCCTAAAACATAGATTTTTCCATTCTCGTGCCTAGGTTCATTGTTATGTCCCCCACTCCAACTCTTGTGTTTTTATCCTTGCACTCACCTGGCCTGGAAAGAGACACAACCTGCACATGCTGGGCCTACAAACCAACTTTACAGAGCACTGACTGCTACTGTGCTACACTTTCACTATTAGAGGACATCATGTCTTTATTCATGTACAGTGATCCCTCGCTATATCGCGCTTCGCCTTTCGCGGCTTCACTCTATCGTGGATTTTATATGTAAGCATATTTAAATATATATCGCGGATTTTTTGCTCGTTCGCGGATTTCTGAGGACAATGGGTCTTTTAATTTCTGGTACATGCTTCCTCAGTTGGTTTGCCCAGTTGATTTCATACAAGGGACGCTATTGGCAGATGGCTGAGAAGCTACCCAACTTACTTTTGTTTCTCTCTCCCTCTCTCTCTCTTGCGCTGACTTTCTCTGATCCTGACGTAGGGGGTGTGAGCAGGGGGGCTGTTCGCACACCTAGACGCTACGGACGCTCGTCTAAAAATGCTGAAAGATTATCTTCACGTTGCTACCTTCTGTGTGCAGCTGCTTTCTGAAGCGACATGCTGCATGGTGCTTCGCATACTTAAAAGCTCAAAGGGCACGTATTGATTTTTCACTGTTTGTTTTCCTCTGTCTCTCTCTCTCTCTCTCTCTCTCTCCTTGCTCCTGACGGAGGGGGTGTGAGCTGCCGCCTTCAACAGCTTTGTACCGGCGGTGCTTCGCATACTTAAAAGCCAAACAGCCCTATTGATTTGTTTGGTTTTCTCTCACTTTCTGACATTCAGTGCTCCTGACGCGCACTCCTTTGAAGAGATATGTTTGCATTCTTTTAATTGTGAGACGGAACTGTCATCTCTGTCTTGTCATGGAGCACAGTTTAAACTTTTGAAAAAGAGACAAATGTTTGTTTGCAGTGTTTGAATAACGTTCCTGTCTCTCTACAACCTCCTGTGTTTATGCGCAAATCTGTGACCCAAGCATGACAATATAAAAATAACCATATAAACATGTGGTTTCTACTTCACGGATTTTCTTATTTCGCGGGTGGCTCTGGAACGCAACCCCCGCGATGGAGGAGGGATTACTGTATACTCTAAGCAGCAGGATAAAGCAAATACTAAATTCAAGCATTTTTATACATTCATTATGGCTTTAACATTCTCAAATATTCTTAATGCACCAAAGGTGGAAGAAAAAGGAAATGAATGTGGCAAATCACCAATACAACATGGATATTTAAAGAGCTGTTGTAGACGATGCTGGCCGACACATCCAATGTGTGTGGCATTCATTCTGTTATGATAACATTGCTGCATCTCACAGCACAGGTCTTTCTGATGACTGTGTTCTTTCTGGTTCTTATTCTTTCTCTAGCTGCTGACTTTTAAAAGCTTGTCAGGTCCAAGGTGAACCGTGCTAGCCCCTCTCTGTCATTTTGATAGACAGTATTAGTACATGTTCACGAGGAGATAGCCAATGGTTCAAGAACTTTGCTTTTACACACGCGGAAAGTCCAGAAAATGACAATTATAGCATTCAGTGTTTTAATCTTTCATCAACTATTGTGTCCTTTTACAACTGTAACTTTCATTTTTGATGTTTTTTTAACTTTCTGCTAGACATTTCTTGTTTCTTTGGTTTGCACAAGCTACTATTTCAGATTTCAAAAGTTTAAGTGCAAAACAAAATACAAGAATGTACCTTTTAGCATTATAAAATATCATCTGTAATCCTTTATAGCACTTTAAAGCACAAAAATAAAATGACATTCCCCTACACTTGCTAAAAATTGCTTCTATTGTCAACTGTTTGTGCATTGAGCAGATAATGATACTGTATTAGCTACACTTTAAACATAAATCATAAGTCAGTGTTTAAATATGATTATTATATTTCAGTTGCATCAAATGTTATTATATTGGGTTAGTAAGTTTATTTCAGAAAATTAAATGTTTATACTGTATTTATGTATTGGGCTGCTTAGGTAAGATTATAATTGTGCTACCGCTATCAGCTATCTTTTAGTCTGATGGGTCAGGTACAGCTCTCCCTTTTTATAAGTAGCCTTTAGAAGTGTACAGACTCAAATGCATCTGCTATGAACTGATTCAGTAGATGGTACCGTGAGACCCTCCTTGGATCAGCTTTAGTTGGTTTTATGAAGGACTGTAAAGACAACAGCAGGTAGGTGATAAGGACAGTTAAATATTAGCACCACAACCTGCATCCTCTATCTCGATGACAACTTTTTAATAGAATGATTAATATTACACAAATAAAAACAACGTAATCTGCAACAGAAAACAAGGAAATTCACATTGCTATTAATCAATACGATTAGAATCATAAATCATTGCAACAGTTTGGTTAAAGTATTGCTATCAAGTTACTGCTGAAATTTAGAGATAGCTTTTTTTCAGTGTTTACTTCACCAGTTTTTCTGATTTCCTCCTATTTATCCCCGAGAAGTTTAAATTTAACACCGTTCAAGTCTTTTTTTTAACAATAACTGCAATTATTCAGAAAATGCAATTTATTGGCTAAACCAGGTCACATGATTAGAAGAACAGCTCTATTTCTGTATTTAAGAGTAATGAATACATTTGTGGTAAAAACGTAGGATCAGAACATCCTGACCAGAGGTGGTTAAATTCAGAATAAAATAATTTTATCTCATTCTCACATCCACTTAATCCAATTCAGTTCTGTCCATCACAGGGTCCACTCATGCACATATCCACTTAGGGCCAGTTTGAAATTGTCATGTAACCAAACCAGCATCATTTCATTATTTCAGGGTTGTGGAAGGAAAGCTGAAGTACCTGGAGGAAAATCACTCAGAAATGTAGGGAAAGTGAAAACTACAAGTACAAAGAAAAAGGCAAGGGATTTGAACCCATTAGGCTAAATCTGGGAAATGACAGCATTATGTCATCAGAAAATATACATACATTATGCTAATAGATTTATTGTGGACCATTTCTATATGATGTTGGATTGGGTCATGTAAAGTTCACAAGTAATTTGTAAACAAAATGTGTGATGGGATTTTTGTCTTGAAAATGTCAGCCAGTCATCAAATATACAGCAGAGCTCACAGATGTTTGTACTGCATTGCTATTTGCAGGACTTCATTGCTGTAACTTTTTTTGAAGTGGGTCAGCATGGTGGTAACGTGGCAGCGCTGCTGCCTCCCAATACGGAGACTGGAGTTTGTGTGGCAGGTGCTCAACTGTGTGGCATTTGTATGTTCTCATCATGTCGGTTCCTCAGAGTGCTCTGATTTCCTCCCACATTCCAAAGACATGCAGCTTAGGTGGATTGGTATTGCTGAATTGTCCTGAGTGTATGAGTGTGTGTGTGTGTGTGTGTGAGTGTTCTGCCTGTGATAGACTGGTATCGTATCAGGGGCCTCATGTATAACGCCGTGCGTAGAACTCACACTATAACATGGCGTAAGCACAAAAGCAGATTGTGTGTACGCACAGAAAAATCCAGATGCAGGAATCTGTGCGCACGCATTCTTTCACGTTCTTCCACTACATAAATCCCGATCAGCGTGAAAAGTAACGCACGTGCACGCGCCTTCTGTCCCGCCCCAACTCCTCCCAGAATTACGCCTCTTTGAATATGCAAATCAATATAAATAGCCTTCTGTGAAAAGACAATGGGAAAAGCACGGGGGGAAATATAAGAATTTCAGCGAATACCAAGTGGAGGCAAAGGAAAAAACGTACTATTTGTTGGTTTAAACAGTGGTATAATCAACAAAAGAAAGTTGATCGAGTGACAGAGTGTTGGAAAAACTCGAAAGATCAAATTCACAAAGTCGCAGTGCCCGAAATAAAAAAGAAATCACATATCAAAGTCGCCGTGAAAAGGCAAGTCGTTGCCCACCGTCTGAGTGTCATATGAAAGCTTATTAGGGTACAAACAAAAAACATAGGCACACAGTGGGAAAAAAGCACGAAATATCAACTTTAATCTCGAAATTTCCACTTTAATCACGTAGTTTATTTTGCCATTAAAGTAGAACATCATAAACTTCATCTTAAAATCGTTTATTTTACTAGTTTCTCAAGTAGAATGTTAAATGCTTTGTTCTGTGTTTGATCTTCTATGTGCTCTATGTGTGTGAATCACTACGTGCTTCCGTTCTTTCTCTTTCTCCGACAGGACACAGAATGCATTACATTCGAGATATTACAGCTCTCTGAATAATTAAAATACTGAGATGTATACGTGATATCATTTTCATGATGATAGGAATAAAAGCATGTTATTAAACATGGGAACACGGTGGCGCAGTGATTGTTCATATCTCACGCAAGAGGCTTGCTGTACCATGTGCGACCTTCGATGAAATAATTTATTACAGAAGTACTGTCTCTTTCAAACGTACTAACCTCCAATTCCTGTCCATACTTTTCTTTCTCCAATCGCCACACAATCAGCTCTGTAATAGACGTTAAGCCATTTGTAAGCTTAGAACGCTGATTCTTCAAAACTTTTAAGGAACATTGAAATATCTTCGTAGTACATGTTTAATTATTCTATTCGTCTATCCTTCCAGTGTCGCGTCAGCACCAGCAAGAATACAGAGCAAGGCAGGAGCTATCCTTGAACTAGCTATATGCTGCGGCACCGTGTCCTCACATGTTTAATTATTAACAATACAGATTATTTAAATGAAGTTAAAGTTTTATCTGTATACTATAAGCAACATATTTTGCTGCATTTCATTTTAAAAATGATATTGTCATCATACGCGCTTTATAAAGTAGCGCAGGTTGTGCAATATTATAACTGTAGTGTAAGTTTACAGTGAGGTGATTGTACTTATAAGTACAAACAGTTCTACAAAGAGCACTTGATGGACTGATTGAGTGCGTTTATAGTTCTTGGGATGAAACTGTTTCTGAAACGCGAGGTCCGTACAGGAAAGGCTTTGACGCTTTTTGCCGTGGTTGAGGTAGTGTGTACTTGAAACTGTATACCGATAATTCTCTTTCCGATCATCTGCTGCTGTGATTCACACTCAGATACAGTGATATAAATACTCCGAGTGGTGCAGTGAGAGTAATATGGAAAAAGATGATCCGCAGTGGCAACCCTTAACGGGAGCAGCAAAAAGAAGAACAAGATGCAGTGAGCGTAACAACGCTAAAGCAGTTATGGTATTTGGAATACTATGGCTATTCCCTGGCCCATTTTATTGCTACAGGTTAATTACAATCAGATGCATTACACTAATAAACAATATGCAGTTAATTTCAGTGTATTTATTAAGCCGCGTCAGGAATGTGGAGCTAAGAAAGAAAGGATGAGCACACAGGAACAGTAGTTTGACCATTCTGTGGACCATTATATTGTTACAGGTTAATTACAATCAGATGCATTAAATTTATGAACGATATGCAGTTAATTTCAGCGTATTTGATAAAGCTGCCGCCGTGGATGTGGATCTAAGAAAAGGTAACCACACAGGAACAGTAGCACTGCTTTGTTGCTGGGTACCGTCAGTCTGCAAAACCGAGCGGAGAAATTGCGTACGCCAAGGTATGAGTTACCGTGGAAATGTGCGTGGCTTTACGCCAAGTTTAGGTTTTATACATCGCGATTTGAGCGTGGAAAGGTTCGTACGCAACATTTCTGTACGTACGCACCGTTTATACATGAGGCCCCAGGTGTTGTTCCTGCTAACTGTTCTGTGACCTTCCCCTGGATGAAAGGGTTAGGAAAAGAGATGTATTGGAAGTAGTGTAATTGTGTATTAGAAGGTTATTAACGATATGTAGATATTTTCTTGTAAATAAGTTTGTGTATGCACCTTCTTTGCTCAAAACGTCTGTCTAGATACTCTTATAAAATTCAAGTGTTCATATACTGTACAGTAGATTAACTACTATGACTTCACAGGTGCATGTTAACATCTTACATTGGTTCTTATTGGGAAGTAACTGAGCACATTTGCACTCTGCTTTCTTTGCCATTGGGAGTCTTTTTTGTTTGTTATTGCTTACTTTATGTTCGGGTGCAGGTGCAGTTTTATATACAGAACACACATCCATCATGCTTTTACATCTTTGTTTATGGTGAGGGGGAGGCTGTATTGGTTTATGGCAAATTTATAGGGAAAGATAGAAAGACAAAAATGGATTACAGTTAGAAAAAAGAACAGCTAGAAAGTAGAAATAACAGCACACCTACTAAAGAAAGAACCTCAAAAGGAAAATACTGTTTCTTCTTCTCTTTTTGAAGAAAAGCTCAGAAGGGATTAAGGGTGAGTTTCTTATCAACTGGGTTTTAGTTTGTCGTTTTGTGTTTGACCTTTGTGGGTTCAGAGTGTAGGAGAAGACATTTTTCTCTGTTGTTAAGGGATACCTATAGTTCATAGGCAATCTTTCAGTGGTTAACCAAAACATATCTATTTTAAAACACAAAATAATACATTTAATTGATAAAAGAAGGATACCAGCAAGTCATAAAAGTTCAATTTGATGAGACACTCTGGGCTTCACTTGTAGAGGAATCTGCATTTTTCTAAGCGCCGGATCAATCAAAGATGCTGCTGTGACTGGCTCATAAAGATCTAACAGGCCAGCTAGCATCACTGCACCTCCTATTAAAGTCCATCACTATAAATGGTGGGGGATATGATAGGAGTCTTCATCATCAAACAAGCTGATTTAGACAAACAGATTCAAGAGAAATTGTATCTTAAAGTCTACTTTGGTTGAAACGTGCTGGTTGTTAGAAGTAGACACTATTCCAATTTGAGGACATCAGAACCTTTTATATACTGTACCTGTATTTGAAAGGATTGCAGTATTTTTATTTCACCAAATCTTTCTATTCAGAAGTACCACAGCTTACACAAGTATAATAAAATCTGAATCTCTGTTTCTAATGTTCTTTTACAGAGCTGTACTCAGTAATCTTAAAAATCTTAAACTGCACCAAACCCATTCTCTGTCATCTCACAGCAAAATTACGACTTGGGTCTCAATTTTAATGACTTGTGACTTGCTTGACAATATTTAAAAAAATGACATGACTTGACTTAGACTTGCTTATTAATGGCTTGTGACTTGATTCTGACTTACAGTAAATGACTTACAATAATCTCACATTATAGTGCCTCAATTAATATTTTTCAAATTGCATTCTTTTAATTTACATTCCATTAATATACTCTGAGCATTTCATAAATGTATAAGTCATCAGGACTAATCTGCATGTTGTGGAGGCAACAGCAATGGACGGGTCATTGCCTGGCATTATCAATTTTGAATATTTTCCATATACTGCAGATTACACACTGCAAAGAATTGAAGAGCTGTTTGTGAGATCTGGGGGTCAAGAATCACAGACACGACAGCAGCATCTTCAAACTTCATCATTTCAAGATGCATAAAGACAGGAATGCTAACTAAAGAACTGACCCCAAATACTGGTACTGAAGTGTTGTTTTCCCACCTAATTTACCACTTCAGCCGGGGAACCCACTTTCTGTCTCCTTGACTGCATGTCCACTGTGCTGACTCTGCCCGATTGATACCGATATCAGTCACCAAATGCTGTCATTGTGCACAAGTGTGACATATAATGTACTTGTATTGTCCTTTATGTGTACAGTCTGTCCAAGTAAGGACCTGTTCTGCTGTCAATCCACGCAAAGGGATGCTGCAGAGAGGAGGCCAGAAGTGCTTTATCGCACAGTATACAATAAGTGACATCCCTAATCATTCCCTAAGTGCTGTGCAAGGTTAATGATCTTATGGCAAATGTCACAGCCCTCTTCTGTAGCTCATGGCTGCTAGATTTATTTTTTCCTTTATTAGTGTGTTTGTGGGTGAGTGTATTCACACTGGTGTCCTGCCCAGAGATCATTCCTCCCTTGCACCCTATGCTTCCTGAGACTGACCCTACTGAGGGCTTAGTGGGTATGGAAAATGGATAGATGGATACTCAGAAGTGACATAGCTTTTCACAATTTATTTTCTATAAATAATGTGTGTGTGTTTGATACAGTGAGGAAACTGTGGGTGTTCTGCCCCACATGCTGTTAGCTGTTATTTGTTGAGCTGTCACGTCCCAGTCTCACAGTGGTGTCCTAAATGTCTATGAAACTCACGTAAAGCATTTAGGTCCCATAATAAACATTTAAATACAATACATCCCATGTGTCTCACGTAGGCAACCCTATATCTCTTGTTTTGATCACGTCCGAAGCGTATCTTTAAGGTATATAAACCCCTGGATCTGCTTAGTTGTGGTACGCAGCAATTTGAACCTCTGAACTTCTCTTTGTCTTGATCCAACTGTGGAAGTCGCTCACCTTGTAAGTGTCTTTTAAAGCTTTATTGTTTAATGTATACTGTCTGCTATGTATTGCTTTGTAAATCATTATTTATCATCTTTGGTTGTGCACCTGTATATACCTGTATGTTTCTTTTGTATATATTTCAGTTTACAACAAGGTATGTCCAGTAAAAGCCTTCAAGAAAGCTCACCCCTTGTCGTTTTTATGTGGATGTGCTGAGTTGTTTAAGCTCTCTGCGGCCGCGTTGCACGGACAGCGCGGAGTGAGGCAGAAAAGTGGGATATCAATAATACTGTATATATGCAAATTACTTCAAAGTGAAACAATTATTTTATTTACCATTCACTGTTACTTCTTATAAAGAATTGTGTTCTCTGAGAAAGTCTAATCTTAGCTTAGATGTTAGTATAAGTCACACCGTATTATAATTAGATTAATTGCAGATAATGGTGAAAATATATGCAGTTCTTTATTTATGTCTCCCCAACTATCATTTGACTTGACTTGAATAAACCAGTGACTCAGCTTGACTTGCTTGATTAAATCCAAAGACTTGACTTGCTTGAATGTAATCCTTATAACATGAGACTTGACTTAAAACTTAAAAAGTTTACTTGAGACTTGAATATGTAGGACTTAGCTCCATCTCTGGCTCATAGCCCTCTATATCTTTGTCCATGCTGGCTCATACAGTAAGTGCTTACTGTAAGTCCTCTACAGTAAGCACTGCAGGTAACAGAGCCCACCTGTTTAATAACAATAAGTACTCTCATCTGCTGCCCACTGCATTATTTTTTGAGAAAATATTTATATCTAAACAACACACAGCAAACAGAGCAGCATATAGTGACTTATTCCTCAGT
The DNA here is from genome assembly GCF_900747795.2 of Erpetoichthys calabaricus. NCBI lineage: Eukaryota > Metazoa > Chordata > Cladistia > Polypteriformes > Polypteridae > Erpetoichthys > Erpetoichthys calabaricus. The sequence continues at coordinate 229,626,051 of NC_041395.2, read as the reverse complement.
TGTAAGAGTTGTGCTAATTAGAAGTAAAAGTTAAACTACATTTTGTGTGGAGAATTTCAAGGTCCAATGCTATAATGGAAAGATTCTGTGTTCTGTTATCCAAGTCTTTCAGCTTCTTGCTATGTCCTTCTGTCTCAAGTGTGTAGCTACATTACTTTGGAGGATCCATACAGTGTTCCTCTCTAGTTATTCATTCTTTCAACTAAACAAAAGCTTGATTTATATGTATAGTAACCTTTTTCCCTATTTCTTTCAGTTAGCGTACACTTTGCAGCACCCTAGCCAAACTCCATGGTTGGTCTCTGCATGGAAGTCCTTTCAGTAAATGTCTCCTTTGGAGTAACGGAGTGCTTAATCCTTTATTTAATGGCTGAGCTTTTGGTGCAAAGCATTCATTAATTGCTGTATTGTATTCACCTTTTTGTCTTGAATTATAGTCCATTTATTGGGGTTAAATAATTGTAACATTTTGGCTGTTATTTGGTGCATAAGTTTATCTACGAAAAGTTTACAAAAATAGATTTTTGTCTCTCCTCTCAACTACCAGTTTCGAGATGCTACAGGTAGAGGTGCAGTTCTTGAAGAGCTCTACTGCCATCAGACAGTAAACTTTCTTGTCTTCAGTGAATTACACCTACTGAAGGCATCACAGATTCATCTTTTTGATATTTTAAGAAATTCAGCTTGACTTTGAGATGTGTGTTTAGTCATGGCACTGTGATATAGTGGGTCCGTGGCTCGAAATGGATGGCCAGTTTTTTAAATAAATAATCTCCGTAATGGACGGTAAAACAAAAGATGCTAATGGAGAGGTGCGAAGGAATTTAAGGTGGCTCGGGATTACGAGTTTTTTCGTTTTCTTCAGTGTTAAACTGACCATTGACTTTTGGACTAAGTCACTGTGGTATTGAATACACCAATGAGCCACATTGAACATGAACACGGCACTTATTATTGCTGCATAACTGACAGAACAATAAAACTAGAAATTCATTACTTGGCTTCAGATCGGCGCGGAATTTTCCTCCCAATGACACTTTTGAAGATATCACCATCATTAGCCCTGCAATCTTTGAGCACTCCAAGTGTAACCATAGAGTCATTAGGTGAACTAGGTGAAACACTGAATCAACTGTCTGTAAAAATCCAAATATTTTAAAAAGATTTAAAAATGCAAGGTTCGCTTCCTGGGTCCTCCTTGCGTGGAGTTTGCATGTTCTCCCCATGTCTGCGTGGGTTTCCTCTGGGTGCTCCGGTTTCCTCCCACAGTCCAAAGACATGCAGGTTAGGTGCATTGGTGATCCTAAATTGTCCCTAGTGTATGCTTGGTGTGTGGGTGTGTGTGCCCTGCGGTGGGCTGGCGCCCTGCTCGGGGTTTTTTTTTAACCTTGTGCCCTGTGTTGGCTGTGATTGGCTCCAGCAGACTCCCGTGACCCTGTGTTAGGATATAGCGGGTTGGATAATGGATGGATGGATCTCTGCAATTGCGGCTTAAGAAGGGGGCATGGTAGTGTGGCCGTAGCAGTTCCCAGGCATGATTCGGGCATGGGCATTACCGCACTGAAGTACACAGGTGCACGATCACCTGTGTGCATAATTGATGTCGGGAGCTGCTAATCGCCATACCTGTGCCACATCCCCATTATAAATAGGAGTAGCATGAGTGCAGAGGGGAGAAAGAAGGAAAGAAAGAAAGAAAGAGAATGGAGGTTTGTGGAAAGAAGAGGAAGGCTGGAAGCCGTAACAGCCAGTGCAGGAGCGAGCGAGAGCAGGCTCGCTGATAAATGCAGGTAGCTGGGAGGAGAGCCCCTGGGGAGGAGTGTTAGGCCGACACTCGGTAGGGGCAGCAGGAAGCGATCACTCCAGCTGAGCAATTTCAGGAGCTGGAGTGTCACATAACGTGGTTGGCTTGCCGTGTAAGGCAGCGGTAGTCAGGGAGCCTTGTGAGAGTTGAGTCCCAGCGTGAGTGCCCTGGCCGTTGGGGGAACCTGAGTCTTGGTCTGGCAGGAGTGGAATGTAGCCAGGGGACAGAAGGCTACCGGACCAGTGTGGAAGGCAGCTACACCTGCAGGTAGGGTGACTCCCCTGTTGAAGGGCCCGTATGGGAAAAACAGGGGAGCCACCAGCTAAAGGAAGAAGGCACCGAGTTTTTAAAAGGGGACTGTTTCCAGCCTGTTGTTTTTAACCTCATTTTAATTAATTTATTTATTTGGATTATTTTAAGCTCTACTTTTATTCACCCTGTTTTTATTGATTATTTATTTATTGACCATTTTGAAGCACTTCACTTTGGATACTGTTTGGATTTGTTTTTGTTTTAATAAAAGCACTTTTGCACCTTTACACCTTTGCTCAGTTTGATTTGTCTTCTTTGCAAAATTCATCCGGTTACATTACCAACAGTGTTGGATTCGACAGACTCCCAGAAGAGAGGTCGGAGCATGGAGCAGGACCCGCATCGTCACAGGCTCACACAAATAAATGCTGGTCTTGACATATCGAATGGAAAATGGCAACACCAGCTTGGTTCCACAGAGAGTCCAAAGTTCAAAATAAAGTCAGAGCTGCAAGGTTTTAATTTATTTGTTTAATGGACAAATTACCTTATTAATAATCTAGCAACCCTGAATTTTTTATGGTCTGCTACATTACGACAGTTTTTATCTCCCTGAATGCACCTGGGCTTTTTGGGCAGTTCAGCGTCTGTGGTTAATAAGACTCAGAGGACTGATGTCAACTAGGACAATAGCTGCAAGTGACATTGTTTTAAAAGTTGATTAGTGTGACAGGCAGCCTCGGTCAGGATGCCACATGGATGGAAGGACCAGGGGAGAGAGTATCTCCATGGCACCATGGATTCCCACAGCGTACGCTGGGACCTGGAGTTTCGTACAGCCCTGTTGGGTTCTGTGGGGGCCACCAGGGGGATCTGCAGAGCCATTCAATGGATTTCCAAAACACCCGGGAGTGATTCCAAGTAATCCTGATGAACCACCTGGAGCACTTCCAGGTGCTGAATAAAAGGGGCCGCCTCACTCCATTTGGGGAGCCAGAGTTGGGAGGAGGTGGACAAAGCTTTCTGGGGGAGGATTGGAGGTAGCAGAGAAAGAGAGAAGGAAAAAGAGGACTGAGCATTGTATGCTTTGTGCTTGATGTACTGGACAAGACAAGGAGTGAAGGAAAAGAGCTTCCCTGAGAAATAAACGTGTGCTGCTTTGGACTTGTGCCTCTGTTTCTGGGAAGCTGTACGCCCCCAGTATTCCACATTAGTTAAGATGAGTCAGACAGCCAGAAACCATCTCATCATTGTTGGTGATCAGGCCCATAATGGCAGTGACATCACAGAAAGAGCAGAACAAAACGCATTAAAGGAGAAATGAATTACATTCAAAAAATGACTTATAAGAGCACCTGCACATTTCTTGGAATTGCATCAGATGTTATTCTGTGGTTAAAGAAGTCAATAAAGAGTTATTATTTGTAAAAAGTCTTGTTACTCAGTGTGGTCTCTCCAATGTTAACCACAGTATCGTAAATTGACTCCACTATCCATTTCACATTCAAAATAATGGACATTTATTCATGCAGATAGTTTATTGTTTTAGAATGGTGTATAAGCATCCTTTTTTTCAAAGTCCTGGCTAAGCACATTTACAAGATGAGTTACATCAGGCGCTGAACTGGATAAACCTCATGCATACTAAACATTCCAGGTGTGTTTATGTAGTTTAATGTTCACTGACCTCATGCAACAAAGCACAAAAGTAATTTGTGGTGGTCATTTTGTTAAATTTGTAAACAGTTTGAAACAGAGAAGGCAAATGAACACAACCTTTGTGTTTTAGAATTGTTTTTTACAGAACCAACCACTTATTTGACCAAAAAGCTCTATTTCTTATATTCCCCTAACACTATTAATACACCCATTTTCAAAACTCACCAGGCACCTCCCAGAGGAACAGAGGATGTCCGCCTAAATATAACAACTTTCCCATTGACATTATGTTTATGAGGGTGGTCCTAGAGAGGGACAGGAGTAAACACCAACAGTCGGGGCTCCACTGTGAAGGGCTGCCAGATGAGAGGTAGTCATTTGATGGCTGGTGAAAGTGCAGGAACCGTGTGGTGGTAGTAGCAGTAGTAGTATTGGACAAACTGGTGAGGAAGGCAGGCTCTATTGTTGGCATAGAGCTAGACGGTTTGACATCCGTAGCAGAGCAACGGGCACTCAGCAGGCTCCTATCAATTATGGAGAATCCACTACATCCATTAAACAGTGTCATCTCCAGACAGAGGAGCAGTTTCAGTGACAGACTGCTGTCACTGTCCTGCTCCACTGACAGACTGAGAAGATCATTCCTCCCCCAAACTATGCGACTCTTCAATTCCACCAGAGGGGGTAAACGTTGAACATTATTCAAGTTATTGTCTGTTTTTTACCTGCATTTTTTTTTTATTACTCTTTAATATTTTTTGCTGCTGGAGTATGTGAATTTCCCCCTGGGATTAATAAAGTATCTATCTATCTATCTATCTATCTATCTATCTATCTATCTATCTATCTATCTATCTATCTATCTATCTATCTATCTATCTATCTATCTATTGTTAAGTACTGGCGATTCTAAATTGGCCCTAGTGTGTGCTTGGTGTGTTTGTGTGTGTCCTGCGGTGGGTTGGCACCCTGCCCGGGATTGGTTCCTGCCTTGTGCCCTGTGTTGGCTGGGATTGGCTGCTGCAGACCCCCGTGACCCTGTGTTCGGATTCAGCGGGTTGGAAAATGGATGGATGGATGTATACAGAATTCAGTGAAATTGTTGTATGTCCAACCTACAGTAACTGTTATATACTCCACTATAATAAATAACTACTGGAAAGATTTGATAGAGGTTTTTGCTGCTATAGGACAAGTTTCAGTAACAATCTCATAAAATACAAACTAGGTAGTTAGCATATCAGCACAATTCCTCTATTATCGGGGGTTCATCTGCCTTAGAATTTCAATAGCAGTGTGATCAGCAGCACACTAACTTCATTTGGCAATTTGCTTTCTTTATTGCCCTTAAAGCACATGCCCCTATAATGTTTCTATGTTTCTGGGATTTAGGACTTTCATGGCTTTGGGTGAACCAGGCTGTTAGCAAATCTAAAGGACTATCGTTACAGAAGTTAGACTAATATCAGTAATGGTAGCAGGGACCTGTTATCTGTTGTTATGACACCTGATAAACCCCATCTTCTGAGGAGATGACTTTAAAAGTGTGTGGTTGTTTTTGTTGAAACAAAAGCTTATCATTAAATAACCATCCATCTCCTTAGGGTAGGGCTGCAGGATTGTGGGATATATCCCATCAAGCACTGGATGCAAGGCCTGAACATTCCTAGACAGGGAGCCTGCCATCATGAACTAATTAGGAACAATCAGAAACTACCTTGCATGGGCTGGAAATCTATTATGCCCAGCATAGATATCAACTTTTGAGTGTCGAAAGGTGCCATCATTCATGGCTCAGTAACAGAAAAAGCAGGTGCTGGCTAAGGATCCTTGCCTTTTAAAGTGGAATACTTCTGTTCTGGAAGTTTCACGTATTGGCCAATGTCTGGATGACAAACTGCATCCCTGAATTTGTTATACTTTCACAATGCTCAGGTGGACCATGCCAAGCACTTTTGCATGGAGATCTTCAAGCATCAGGGCACAGCGGCATCTTGATGCACATGTCCTCCAGAAAGACAGCTCATCTCACACCCAGTAAAAAATGTGTAGGAGTGATGACCGTTAAGTGTGTTGTTATCCTTCTGTATTGTGGCTTTGCAGGAGCCTGAACAGCTTGACATTGTTTTTTTTTTTATAGTAGCTATGCCCTTGAGTGGGATGTGAAGCATGTAGACCCCTCCACCCTCCTCCTATGGAACTTTAGTTGTAAAGAGGAAGTGACCCTATAGAGCAAATTTTAACTGTGTTTTCACATCTAGGCTTAAAGTAAGTCAAAGTGGTTTAAGTAATCTGTTCACAGAAATGCCTAAAATAAGTGTATTCCAAGCCCTGAGTGACTAGTAAAGCTGGTAGTGCTTTGTAGTCAGTGCACAAAGTGAAATGCAAGCCATAATGATATATATGCCCTTGTTCATAGGCTATAGGCAAGCTACAACCACTCTCTTCCCCTGTGAGTACTTTGGCTGAGCTGCTAGGCACACAAAGTGGTGTAAAAATGGTGAGCCCTGCTACAAAGTGATAATGGGTTCTGAGGAACAATGACCCCCTCCATGTGTTTCAACAAGCAGATGGAGAATGATAACGGCCTGCAAAATGATTTGAGTTTATTGCAATGGTGACTAAACTAATCTGGAGCAAGACACGTGACTGTTCGAGTATTATTTTTGATCCACACTTCAGACATCATTCCAATTTCTACTGTGTGCACTAGATGGGACTTAAGCAAACTGTGAAGTTAACTTACCCTGGGGAATGCAATGTCATTAGCTTCCTAGATTAAAGATTAACAGACAATTAGCTGCCTCTGTTGCTTCGTAGTCCTGTTGTTCATTAGCAGACTGATTATGTGTGCCTGTCAACAGCTTATTGTGAAACAAATAGTGCAGTGTGGCACATGTCTGCCACAGAGCTTGCCTGCCAATATGCAAATGAAAATTATACCATTGATTCAGCAGGGCTCATTTTGTATCATACAAGTTGCAAGTTGATAAATTTAGTGCACATGGTGATTTCTAAAGCTTTTGAGCTTTTACCATCTTGAAAATAGCTCTAGTTTTGTTCTCTTAGTCTTAGAATCTCAAAAAGGGATAAGCCTGCAAAGTTTCATTAATTCACATGTATGTGGATGTGGATTTCTTTTTGTTCCCTTGTCTATTTACAGCATACATCCCAAACTTACAGGTTCCACTTTAAATGGAATTAAGCAATGATTACATGAATAACCAATCATCCTAGACCCACTGATATGTCTGCATTACACTGCTGTTTTCATTCCCAGGCTAATGTCCCCTCTAATTCTAATTACCCCAGGGTAATAAACAAACCTACTTTTTTTTTGTTCTTTACTTCACCTTATACAATTTCTTGTATTAGGAATTTGTTAGTTTTCACATACCCCTTGGAGTCAGAGCACAGGGTCGGCCATTGTACAGCGCCCCTGGAGCAATTACAGGTTAAGGGTCTTGCTCAAGGGCCCAGCAGAGTAGGATCTCTTTTGGCAGTGACAGGGATTCAAGCCAGCAACCTTCTGGATACCAGCACAGATCCTTAGCCTCAAAGCCACCACTCTGCCCTTTTTGCACATTCCAAAGAAACTAAGTAAAACGTAAAGATTCACATCAATAAAGATTCAAAGTTTAAGTCAATATCTACTAGTTTGCATTAATATCAGTCAAAATACATTTCAAGTGGTAAAGTTATGGTTTGTTTCGGCATTTAGGTATGTTTGAAAGAGATTTAGTTTAAAAGAATGCCCAGCACTCTTGAGTTTATGGTTTGAATAATGAATAGTTCCAAAAGGTTAAAGTCCGTGGTGCCCACGGTACCCAGCAGGGTTGTGAATCCAAACTCCATCTCCCATGATGCCCTGCGTGAATCAGGGGCACCTCTATGCTGCAGGGAAGACTCCATCTAGTGGCCCGGATGTGTCGGCTGGGATGAGCTGCCGGCCGTCCATCACAATATATATATATATATATATATATATATATATATATATATATATATATATATATATATATATATACCGTTTATCTTCTAGTAGTGGCCGGCTCTTATTGACGCCCGTTTCCAATAAACGGCGGGTTTGAAGAGATGTCGCGACAAATAGACGCCGGTCTCCAATAGTAGCCGGTCTCCTTTAAGCGCTGGTCTGTAGTAAACGCCGATCTCCAATGACACACCGCCTTTTCCGTACACTAATCCTCTTTTCGTACCACCTGGGCTACCGCCCTCCTGCAGTGAATCATACGGTAAGTACCTTTTCGTGTCACAAATGTTTTGTCGTCGGATGCTATCAAAGAAGGGAGAAAGTCAAAGCGAAATTTCTTTGTGTACATTTTGCCCTTTCGTCTCCACGTCAATCATAACCCCACAGGGAGGGCAGAGGTGGGTGGAAGGGGCGGGAAGAACATGAAAATGCCATCTTCGACACGTTAACCCTCTCCTTTGACCAGGGAAGAAGGGGCTGTATTGTGGCCGGACAGACAGTACATGATCACGTGAAAAACTCTGCGCCTTCTTCCTCGGTGACCTGTTAACCTTTACCTCCACTGACACTTTTGCCTTCGGAAGGGTCATGCGGGTGTCGGTTCATGTCGCTGTGTTCTTGTGGGCCCGTGTTTGTAATGTGAGCGATGGGAAGGAAACGGTCATTTGATTTACCATTCAAACTCTGTGCGGTAATATACGTAAAAGAACATTCAGGCGAAGAAGCTGCACGACATTTTGGGGTGGATCCAAAACATATCCGAGAATGGCGCAAGCAGATGACTGATATTGAGAAAACGGCGGCAGAAAAAAGGTGCCAGAAGTAAACGATTGCCTGGTGGAGGAGCTAAGAAAGTGAGCAAAGAATTAGATGAACTGGTGTTAACATGGATTATTGAACAAAGACTGGAAGGTGCGTGTGTCTCCAGGAAAATGGTCCGCACGCAAGCGAAGAGGATTTTTGATATGGAGATTGATGATGCTTCAAAAGGAAAAGAAACATTTGGAGCCAGTGCTGGCTGGCTTGACAAATTTATGAAACACCATCATTTATCACTTTGTCGGAAGACATCGCTGGCGCAGAAGGATCCAGAACAAGTTATTGACAAGCTTGTCTCTTTTGTGATGTGGGTTGCCAATCAGCGAACTGCAGATGGAGTTAAGGATGGCGAAATCATTGGAATGGATGAGACATCTGCTTGGTTCAACATGCCTGGTTCTACAACAGTCGAACCAACTGGCAATAGGAGTGTTACAATAAAAACTTCTGGTCACGAGAAATCTCATTTCACTGTCACATTGGCAGCGAAAGCAGATGGCACAAAATTGAAGCCATTTATTGTATTTCGGGGCGCAAAGCGATAAGTGGCAAGACTACAGGATGACCAAGAAGCTGTGGTAGCAACCTCAACAAACGGAAGGATGAATCAGGAATTAACAATAATGTGGTTGCAGAAAGTTTGCGGTGTTTTCTGTTTCCGGTAGAGACTTCTTGTCTGGGACACTTACCTCTGTCACATCAGTGAGGAAACGAAACAAGAACTGAAGAAATATAAAATGTCAACGGCAGTTATCCCTGGTGGTTGCACCAAGTACGTCCAACCTGCTGATGTTGTTTGGAACAAGCCCCTCAAAGACAAGCTTCGAGAGTTGTATGATAATTGGATGGCAGGGGAAGAAGATAAGGGGTTTGCAGCTGGCAGAAATCTGAAAGCGCCGGCACTACGTTTGTTAGTAACGTGGATAATATCAGCTTGGCAAGAAATCACCCCAGAAATGATAAGAAAATCCTTCAAGGATTGTGGAATCATCAATGCATGCGACGGATCTGAGGATGATCTTATCCACTGCTTTAAGGAGGGCCAGCCATGCCATGCAGGGACTGCGAAACTGAATACTGCGCGACAACAAGCAATGGGAGTACCTGTATTGCCATCACAAGAAGAGGAAGATGAAGAAGAACTCGCAAATAACGAAGCAACCATTACCAATTCAGACGACGAGTAGATGGTAAGTACTGTACTTTATTGTATCTTATCCAATCTCATGTCGTAATGTATACGTATATGCATGAGTTTGGAGCTTATTGCATTTCCTTACGTTCCGCAGGGGACTTGTCGGGCTGATGAGCGCTTTCGTGCGAAATTCAGACTGGTGCAGGCCAGTGTTGGTGGAATCATTGACAAGAAAGTTCAGTAGACGTCTACCGTACCTGTTTTTCATGGTAGGTAGGTGTCGGGACCAAAGGGGAAGGGCTGCGGGAAGGGTTTTCCGCATTCGCGTCAGCCTACCTCCTAGGTGATGAGCCGCAAAGCACCCGGTGGTGGCCGGACGATATCTGTCCATGGAGGGATGGTGGAGTCCGCTCAGCAGAGACCGAGGCAGAGCTGTGTCTTCCCTTCGCCCTGATCGATCGGCTGGGGGAGGAGAGCCCGGACGAGCTTCCCAGCGTGGTGTTCCCGCAAGAGGAGCGGGAGCAGGAGCTCCTTTCGGAAACAGGTGAAGGGGGGGAGGGTGTGTGTCAGTTGCCCTCCGAGGAAAGGTCGCAGGCGGGGCCAACGGACCTTCTCCCCGAGCCTCCTGGTTACCCGAACGGGCCTGCGGAGATTCCGCAGGGCTGTGATGGCTCGAAGAATTTAATGTGTTTTGGGCTGCACGGGAGTTGCAACATGTGCTTCTTCCCCTGCAGTCCCTACTTAAGCTTTTTCAGGTCCTGCTGGAGACGAACGAGGATTTAGAAAAGAGGATCGGCGCCCCGATGGCAGCCGTTGTGAAGTGGCTGGAGAGACGGGGGGCGTCGGCCTCCAGCCTGCAGGACGCAGCGGTGCAGGTGAGTGAAGCCTGGCCCGCAGAGAAATTGGGGGGGCGGAGCGCAGCGGCTGCAGTGATGGTCAGTACTGCTTGCCAGACCGCTCCGCCCACTACACAAGACATTGCTGTGATGACAGACGGCGTGGCAGAAGAGCGTGCGGGGAGGCAGTTGGTGAATATCAGCTGCCAAACAACTCCGCCCCGACTGCCCACGCCTGTCTTACAGCCGTCTAAAGGGGTGCAGACGGCACGGGGTCTCCCTTCTTCCCATAAGGGGACTCAGACCGTCAGTGCACCCCAAAGAAAGAGGACCCGGACAAAGAGGTCGGGGACTCCTAACAAGGTGCAGCGTGAGCCCGTTGGTTTAACGGTGCGGGAGGGCTACGCTGCAGAGGGGCGGAACCGTCACAAGCCCTCCTCAGAGGTTTCCTGCCTACTTCCACTTCCGCAAGGGTCGAACTGGAGGGGGTCGGGTGTGCTATGACTGTGGCCGCGGTGGCCACGTCTGGAGGTGTTGTCAAGTGAGGATGTCCGAGTGGCAGGGACGTCGGGGCAGCACCCCCAGACCTGTTAATTGTATTTTCACAGGGCGCAGCCGCGGAGCCAAGAATGCCGACTCCCTATCCTGGAGAGGACCGGCCCTCGCGGGGCAGGCCGATGAGCCCCAGAAGCCTCATCTGAGGGAGGGGCCATGTGAAGGACAGCCGGGTCCCATGCCCGGCAGGGACGCCATTGCTGCATCTGTTCCGGGGGAGCCACCATGGGCAGCTCAATACCTCCCCCGGGACGCTTGGTGGCAGCCTCCCTGGTGGATGATGATTCCCCAACCTGGTGCAGGGCTCCATGGGAGATGGAGTCCTCCACAGCCTGGTTGGGGGCTCGGATGGCCGATAGGGGGAGCTGCATGACGTCTGCAGCCCAGCTGGTCGACTCGTCATACCCACCTGGAAGGTCAATTAGGACCAGGTAATCAAGCACCTGGAACGCTTCCGGGTGGGGTATAAAAAAAGGCCAGCCACCACCACTTGAGAGAGCCAGGAGGAGGAGGACTAAGCCTGAGGAGGAGTGGTGGTGCTGAGGTGGATAGAAGAAGTGTGGTTTGTTGTGCTATATTGAAGTGCTTTTGGGACTGTGTTGTGCCCCACGGCTGAAGAAGAATAAAACTGTTTTAATTAAGTACGTGCCTCTGCCTTAGTCTGTGCCGGGTCGGGTGCTATATAGCACTCATATTACAACTGCTAAAAGAAAAATCAAAGTCAGAGTCTGAAGTGCAGAGACATGAGTCTAGAATCGTAATGGTAGTTAGTTTACACTGTTCTGAGAGAAATGTGAAACAAGTAAAAAAAGCTTGGATGCTGGGTGATGTATGCAGCCATCTTAACATCACAACATGATGATACACGTCAGTGTGAAATCACGTGACTGGTAACAGGCAACATTTCCATTGATAATGTACTGTAGCTGCAGCCATTAGAAAAACAACACTAGGGCAGAGCTGCTGTAAACGTTTTAAAATAAAACAATTGATCAAAATATTTCCAAAAAATATGTGCTTCCATGATAAATTTGAAAACTGGAGACAATTTTAAACAAAGTTGGACCAGGAAATAAATGGAGAAACTAGCATTAACCTTAAAAAAAAGACTGCGGTCTAAACAAGGCGATCATTAGAAACTGAAACATGATCGCTAAAAATGTAAACTAAATAACAAAGTCAAAAGAGCAAGCAAAACTTCCTGACTACCAGATTTTCTTTTTCAAAACTAACTACCCAAAAAAAAATCAAGATTTTATCCTCTTAAATTAGATGCTTGCTATATTGCTTCACCGTTTTTTATATTAGTAGTGTGATGATGTCTCTCATTCCTGCTTTCAGAAGTCACAAGGTAGCAATGGGTGTCATTACCATCAGCAAAACTTCACAAATTGGCAGCTCCCATGCTAAAAAATACCAAAAAATAGCAGTTGAAATAAATGCAAAATGTGAAGCTTTTATAAAGCAAGGTATGCAAAAATTAAACAGTTACAATGGCTTCTAGATTCAAAAAATATATATTTCAATGTATTCTAGATGTTGTTTACTTTACTGGGTGGCTCATACACAATTCCATCTCAGAGGTTGCACTGGAAAGCCCCTTCTTGACCTCCCATTCTCCTCTCTCTGTCCCTCTCTCTTTGACTCATTCTACCAAGGGCTCTTTTTTCTTCTGTCAATGGGACCTTACAGCAACTCGCCTTCACACCATAAGTTCCACTCCCCCAGGTCACTACTGGACAATGCCTGGGATTACTTGTTGACCTCATTTCATCAACAGGGACATCAAACTAAAACTAACATTATCATTCCTTCATTTATCTGTGCCTATGAGACATTGGTAGCTCCTAAAATACCTGGTCTCCTAGTTAGCCTATCAGTTGCCTCTTTCATTTAAAGGATGACCATGTGCCCCCCTCAACTATTTGATTTGACTATTACATATCCAAAACTCACCTGAAACCAGAAAATTGCTAAAACCAAAACCTGGCCCCCGTTTCTCTACATAGTGACTGTGTTTTCCTCCTTGTCAACAGAAAAAACTTTATACTAGCAGTCCTGAAAACATTCATTCTGTTACAAGAGGTGGAAAAGTCACTCGCAAATTTTGAGTTCCTTGCTGTCAAGCCTCATTTGGGAACAATACATGATTGGGCCTTATCTCTACTGTTGTCTCTGTATTATGCCATTTAGCAATTCTTGCATTATCACACTGGGGTGGAGAAGACATCTTCTTTTCTTCTTTTACCAGTATAGATAGATAGATAGATAGATAGATAGATAGATAGATAGATAGATAGATAGATAGATAGATAGATAGATAGATAGATAGATAGATAGATAGATAGATAGATAGATAGAAATGTATGTGTACCCTGTACTCTCTCACACTTACTCTGTCTGGCATAATGTAAACCAGAACAACTTCTTGCTTGTTATCTGTATAAATAAAATTATGATCTGCTTGGATTTCTGTTTGTTTGTTTGCCAACTGGTCAAAAATGGTGTTGAAGATAGATGGCGCTATAACGCACTAACCTGACACAAACAGATGCTAGAGGCACAAGTCCACCAAGCACACATGAATTTTATTTTACAGTGTGCCCAACAGCCCAAACACACACCTTCTTTACTCTTTATCTTTGCTTTCTTATTTTCTCTTGATCTCTCAGTCCTTTTCTTTTCTCTTCCGCTCCTCCTCAGCAAGTTTCATCCTCCTCTCCCGAATCTAGCTCCTGGAATACTGCTTACTGGCTCCCTTATATAGGTCACCCAGAAGTGCCCCAGGTCATCGTTGACCTACTTCTGGCAGCACTTCTGGGTGTGGTGGAAAGCTGCTCTCCACGGCTCAGCACCTCCTGTCTCAGCTGCAGCAGTCCCTGGCAGCACCCATGGATCCCAACAGGGCAGCACCAAACTCCCTCTCCCATGAAGCCCTGCGGGAGTCCAAGGCACCACTGCAACCCAGGGGGCTGCCATCTAGTGATATGTTCTGGCCACGCCTGACTCCCCCGGTCCTTCCAGCATGGAGGCTTCCCAGCTGGGCAAGGGCCCCGGCTGTCCTCCACAATGGCTGAACCAATTTTTATGAAATTTTGCATGTTCATTGTTGCTGGTACAACTTAAAATATAGGCCATGTGTCTTATCAGAGAGAGCAGTTATAATGGGAGCTGAGCAACCCAGAAACCAATGCTAGCGTAGGGACTACTACTCTAATCAAGGAGTAGTTAGTGGGCTGGGGCTGATGGGAGGACATGCATAAAATATTTGTAGTGGCCAAAGAGCAATCTCAATTACTTTGGATAACATCTTCATTGTCTCACTGGATTACAGCCTCTGTCTAAGAGTACAATTTTTTTATCACATTGTGGGCTGTTTTTAGCCATGTTGAATTTCCAAAAGACAGTTTTTTTCCCCATTTTATTTATACTTCGGCTAGTACAGTATATAATTTTGTGCTTTAAATAATAGGTGTGATGAGGATGGATAGGATTAGAAATGAGTACATTAGAGGGTCAGCTCAAGTTGGACGGTTGGGAGACAAAGTCAGAGAGGCAAGATTGCGTTGGTTTGGACATGTACAGAGGAGAGATGCTGGGTATATTGGGAGAAGGATGCTAAGAATAGAGCTGCCAGGGAAGAGAAAAAGAGGATGGCCTAAGAGAAGGTTTATGGATGTGGTGGGAGAGGACATGCAGGTGATGGGTGTAACAGAGCAAGATACAGAGGACAGAAAGATATGGAAGAAGATGGTCCACTGTGGCAACCCCTAACAGGAGCAGCCGAAAGAAGGAGAAGAAATAATAGGTGGCATAGTGACACAGTGGTTAACATTGCTGTGTGATACCTCCATGGGCCATTCTGTGGGGAGTATACACATCATCCCCATGCGTGTATGTTTTGTTCTTTTCAGGTACTACATGTTTCCTCCAGCACCCCAAGGCTGATTGTTCTTGGTGTGAGTGAGTTTGGGTAAAAGTGAATTTGTCCTGTCATGGATTGGGAAGCCTAGCAAATGGATGAAAGCTTCCCTTTTTTCTAATGCTTACAGGGGTTGAATTTAACCGCATCAAAATCCTGACCTTTTTCTAAAGTCACTTTTTCTGTAGGCACCATGGAAAATGAAATGACACTTTAAAATCTAAGTAAATGTGCACCTAATGAGTTAATGCACAGCAGATAATTTTCTGCCAGATTTAAATAAGCAACAAAATTATTACACCCAAGCTAAATATTCAATACTAAATATACTATTTGTTTGAAAAATAGAAGGTTAATGACAGTTGTTTTGAACTGGAAATGGAGATAGCAATATTCTACTAGCAGCATGTTATTTTCTGTCATTAAATCAACAACATGCCCATTTATGTTATCCTTAAATGTGACTGATACCAGGTAGCAATTAGCCTCTCATGTGGGACTGTAGGAAATGTCTTTCAGAAATCTAAATAATTTATGCCACATGCTCTCCCAGTATCAACAGTGATGGTAACATTTTCAAAGAGGTCTGGCAGATTCCTTTGGCAGGAATGACCTTTTCTAAATCCACACCAACTTTCCCCAATGATATATGTTTCACGCAAATGCTCTTCCAATTTTTTTCTTATTAACCTTTCAATGATCTTGCATGTAAAAGATGTCAAGCTAACTGGCCTATAATTAACAGGCTTTGTGTTATCACAGTGTTTGAATGCTGAGACCAGTTGAGTTGTTTTGTTTTTTTTCTAGTATGAAGAAACAGTGTCTATTTTCTTACATTTACCAAATTAAAATGTCACATTACATAGCGTTCATTATTAACACAGACAGCCCCCAGTTCCATTTACAGCCGGTGCTAACTAAATTAGATATTTAGATTAGATTGGTTTATACATTTTTGTTCCATGTTTTTAGTATTATACAGTTTATTTATTAAGGCACTAAATGTTTCATTACAATATATAAAAAATGATTAGAGTACTGAACTAAAGTTCTGGAATGTTTTTTTTTTAACTGTATTAACAATTTGCTCTGATGTATTAATGCACCGAATAAATTATTGCATTATACGTATTCCAATATATTTATACTCTTTAATGATTTATTGCTGTTCTTACTGCAACATTAGTTTGTGTATTACTGTGTTAATAATCCGCATTGATAGTTTAATGCTTCTTATCTAATGTTTGGTAGATAAAATGCACAAACATTAAAGTACAGCTAAGGCTCACTCCTGTTTGAAGGGCATTCTTGCTATTGTGTTGTAATTTCTAAAAAGCTAGTGGGTTTGGTCTAGTTTCACTGTTTGATTGTCATTATTAATAGACACTGTTAAAGAACAAGAGTTATAAAAATAATTGGGGTGAAATTGGAATTCTAATGGATGAGTGTCTTATTAGAATGATCTATTATAGAAATGCGTCACTTTCCTTTTAATGACACAGTATGTAAATGCTGAAACAAGGACCACCGCCTCCAGCACCAGACACTCACTTGACATTTTTAAGAGAGGACTGCATTTACGTAGACCACCGCAATTCATTTTTACCATGTTTTAGAGGCTTCAATTACCTCCATTATGATATGCCTTTTAAGCTCAATGTTCTTCTCATTATATTCTGCCTGTTTTAAATGGGATGCTACAAGGTCCTCCAGTCCTGTGCTGCATACAGCACAGTGTACTGCACAAGTGCAAAACTGTTCTCTTAGTCATTTAATAAGATGTATGTTATCTCCTTTGTCTCAGAAATAATATCATACTTTGATATGTCATTGATAATATCCAGGTCTATATAGAGAGAAAAAATATCTACTGTATGGCCCCCTTCCAGGTTAACTGGACTTTGTGTTCATTTTTATTTGTTCATTTTTTAGTATTGTCTTAATTTTATTTAGAAGTATTAAAATAAGATAATAGGATGCTGCATATTTAGCGCAAACCTGTATCACATAAAAGAACTATGACTTTCAAAGTCATAATTGCTGTTGCTCATGTCTAGGAAAATCAGCAAGTGAGCAGCAGCATTTAAGTTTATTCTGCTGCCTCATTTTATTATTAAGTGTATTCTTTTATTTCTCCTTTCAAGGTCAAGTACAAAGTCAAATTTTTTATCTCTAAATTTGAAAATCAGTTCTTTTTGGGTATTGCAAATAAGTATGAAAAAAAGCACATAAACATTATAATTAAAAGAAAAAACACTCATCTAAATACAACATGTGTTACAGGCCTTCTGAGCTACTTAGTGCTATAAAAGTAATTACAGAAGTTACAAATAATCTATTATATTTCTTATTTTTTATTCTACATTGCAGGGTTCCGTTCCATGTTAGGCTTTAAATTTACATTATAGTGCATGGCATGAGAAGAATCACTAAGGATTTCAAGCAGCGTTTTAAAATAATGCATATACTGTAGATGTTCGATTTGATTCGATCTTCTTTAATAATGACTAGCAATTTAATTTGACCTTTAATATGTAAGGTTCCAAAACACAGATCAGACAATAGGACAGAAATTTCTCTAAAACAAATGAATAGAGCATTTGCATAACAGCTAACGTTGTTCATCTGTATATATAAATGGCAAAGCCCTCACTGACTCATCACTAATTCTCCCATTTCCATATAGGTGGGAAGCTGAAATTTTTCATGCTCATTCCTTGCAGTGTACTTACAAAAGTTAGGTATGTTTCATTTCCTATTTCAACACCCAAGGGGGGGGGGGGAAACGGCTGTACCCCCTAAACTTTATATATAGATAGGGGAAACCCCTCCTCACTATTTCTGCGACTTCCAATATATGTAGGAAGTCCAAATTTCCCATGCTCACCCTTTACACTGTACTTACAAACGTTAAGTATGTTTCATTTTGCGACATGACCCATAATGAACTTTCAAAAATAACGACTTCTTTTTGGCGGTTCTCACCATTATGCCGTAAGAAACTTTCGAAACTGACCTCTCCTTTTGGCGGTTTCATTCCTTATTTCCATTAACAGTGGATTTATTTCATAGCGGAGACGCACAAGGGCCACCCCCGGTCCCCCTTCCTTTTTCCGCATGGCCATTGTCTGCGCACCTACATTAACGACATGCCATGCTCATGTGCCTCCTCACTCGCTTCCTTACTTTCCTCAGCTTTTCTT
Organism: Erpetoichthys calabaricus; assembly: GCF_900747795.2. NCBI lineage: Eukaryota > Metazoa > Chordata > Cladistia > Polypteriformes > Polypteridae > Erpetoichthys > Erpetoichthys calabaricus. Next base: position 229,607,875 of record NC_041395.2, on the reverse strand, counting down.
TGTGCTCACTGCTCCCTTCTTCTTTACTCCACTGCTTCACGGGTGGAAGGACTGCTCATTCTTCTTTCAGGCTACCTCTAAACCTCACCCATACTGATTCCCCTATGTGTAACATATCCAAGCAGAGCACCATGGCGCAAGTGCTGAGCAATTGTAAGCTCATTATATGAGATGAATGCACTATGGCACACAGACCAGGTGTTGAGGCTTTAGACAGGACCCTACAAGACATCAGAAACACGACAAAAATGATGGCAGGCTTGACAGTCTTGCTGGCTGAAGACTTCTGGCACACCTTACCAGTTGTCCCAAGAGGAAAACGCGCCAACAAAGTTAAAGCATGTCTGAGCTATTCAATCCTATGGCCTAAGACCAACGTTCTTACCTTAAGAATAAACATAAAGGTTTACTTGAACTGTGACAAAAAAGTCGGAGAGTTTGCTGTTCTCCTCATCAAAATAGGTGATGGCAATTTAATTGAACAAAACTGTGAAATCAATGTTCCTAACAATTTCTGTCTCCTAGTGAATACCTTACAAACCCTTATTGAAAATGTTTACCCCAACCTACGAAATCTGCATGAAAATGGTTGAGGGAGAGAGCTATTCTAACATCAAAAAATGACATGACTTCACATATAAACACCATTTTACTTCACCAACTAACTTCCGAAACCAAAACATCTGTTAACTCTGTTGTAGAACTAGAGGACATGATGCACTATCCAGTAGAGTTTCTTCACAGTCTTAATCCTCCGGGCCTGCCTCTACATATTCTACTTTTGAAGGTCGGCACACCAATTATGTTACTACGAAACTTACAACCACCAAAACTTTGTAACGGCACCAGGCTTCAGATCAAATCTCTGCACAAGAACCTCATTGAGCCAACTGTCTTCACTGGAACTGGCTCAGGGGAGACTGTATTTATTCCTCGCATCCATCTCATACCCTCTGACCTCCCATTCCAATTCAAATGCCTCCAATTTCCAGTAAGGGTCTGCTTCACTATGACAATAAATGAGTCCGAGGGCCAGACTCTAAATAAGGTCGGCATTTTGTAGGTAAATACCTCATCCCCTTTCTTTTACATCTTTGACCCCAGACAGTTAGATAGAGTACATGAAGAGGCAGGTGAAAATGTTACATTTTTTATTCATATATTAACTTAAGGTTTAATATTGTTTCCAAATAAAAGCAGAGTAAAAAATGAATGTAGGCAAAAGAATACAACTAGAATAATGAGCAGTTCATCTTAGTGCCAGCCTCTGGTCCAGCATATTCCGGCATGGCCCTTGGATGGAACGACGGAAACAGACAGTATGGCCTTCTTTGTGAATGGAACAGAAGGGAGACATTTTGCCTTTTTGTAAGCCTAAATGTATGTTTGGCCTGCTTCATTATTGTACCTTCAAAGTCACAGTGCAGAGAATTCCTTTATTCCAGTCCTGTTTAGGAACAACTCTGCCCCCATTTCATCCCTGGCCTTTTATCTTGGCCACCTGTATTCCCACAGGCCAGAACTTTGTTACAGTTTTTTCCTAAGATCCTAGCTATACTAGTTTGACCTGTAGTAAGTACAACAATTGGTTTCTAAAGTATTATTTTTTCTAAGTACATATTTTTTCATAATATTAAATTACACCATCTTCATGACATACACTCACAGGCCACTTTATTAAGTAAACCTTTTTTGTCTTCAGAACTGTTATAATTTTGGAATGTTGGAAACATTCCTCAGTGATTTTGGTCCATATTGACATGATAGCATCACACAGTTGCTTCACATTTGTCAATTGCACATCCATGTTGCAAATCTCCCATTCCACCACATCCCAAAGGTCTCTTTTGGATTGAGATCTGGTGACTGTGGAGGTCATTTGAGTACAGTGAACTCATGTTCAATAAACAAGTTTTAGATGATTTGAGCTTTGTGACATAGCACATTATCCTTCTGGAAGCAGGCATCAGAAGAGGGGTATACTGCTGTCATAAAGGGATGGACATGGTCAGCGACAATAGTCAGGTAGACTATGGCATTTAAACGATGCTCAGTTGGTACTAAAGGACCCAAAGTGTGCCAAGAAAATACCCCCCACACCATTACACCAACACCAACAGCCTGAACCTTTGATACAAGGCAAGATGGATCCATGCTTACTTATTGTTGACACCAAAGTCTGACCCTACCATCCAAATGTTGCAGCAGAAATTGAAACTATTCTTAACTGACAGGAGTGGCACTTTGCATGGTATCCTGCTGCTGTAGCCCATCTGCTTCAAGGTTTTACGTGTTGTGCATTCAGAAATGCTCTTCTGCATACCTCAGTTGTAACGAGTGGTTATTTGTATTACTATTGCCGATCTATCAGCTCGAATCAGACTGGCCATTCTCCTCTGATCTCTGACATCAAAAAGGCATTTTCACCCAGAGAAATTTTCTTTTGGACCCTTCTCTGTAAACCCTAGAAATGGTTATGCATGAAATTCCTCATTAGATCAGCAGTTTCTGAAATACTCTGATCCGCCCAACCACCATGCCATGTTCAAACTCACGTAAATCACTTTTCGTCCCTATTCTGATGCTTGGTTAGAACTTCAGCAGGTTGTCTGGACAATGGCTACATGCCTAAGTGCATTGAGTTGCTGCCATGTGATTGACGGATTAGATATTTGCGTTAACAAGCAGTTGAACAGGTGTACCTAATAAAGTGGCCAGTGAGTGTATGCATCTTGTGTTCTTTTGTTGAGTATAGCATGGGGTGGGGCAAGAAGGCTGATGCTGCAGCTGAGGGACTGCAACTAGGGAAACCTGTTATTTGCTATTTAAGACCGGAGCAGGCTGCTGTGTCATTAGACCTGTCTGCTGTCTTTCACCTACCATTTTGATACTGATTTCCTTATAAGTACTTTTTAAGTAAGTTTAAGTTTTTTTTTTAAATATTGACTCTTTCTTTGACTTTTGATAGAGTTTCATTCACTTTTAGGAACCATGTTGTCTTTGCTTATGTTTTTTTTTTCTTTTTTGAGTTTTTGAGCTTATTTGGATTTAAGGAGCCTGTTTCATGAGTTTGGGGTAAGTATATTTTTGTTAACTAGGCCTTAGTAGAACCCTAAGGCTTAGTGTTTAAGGAAAATACTTTTTTTGGATTTATTGGGAGCCTAGCATATGTCATAATGGTTATTTATTTCTTTTTGCAATATATCTAATTAGCATTTGTAAGTATTGTTATGTTTCCCAGGAAAAAAGTAGAAGGGAAGGAAGGAAGGAACTGCTCACACATCACACATGTAAAACTATGCAACATTCCATGATCTGCTTCTCGCAAATGAAAGAGGGCACTATGGCGGATGTTTGCTGAATGGCAGACCAACCACAAGCGTTACCTGGTAGGTAACCACCCACACAATTCAGGTCATCGAGACTCAGACTACGAATGCAATGAATACAGTTAATTATTTACACTCTCATCTTTCCAGCAATGGGAAACCACCTACTGATTCTGGAGTTTCAGCCCCAGAACATGCTGATACATTCACCCTGCTCCCAGTGTTCTGGCCACTGACACACTATCAATTTGATGCTCTGATGTCCTGAACCCAGGGTATACCTACCTAAAACTGATTTCCTAGATGGAGCTGCATGTGCAACTTACACTCTGCCACTTGCACTGCCGATGTTTGAACTATATACGGTTCCTTGGTCGCTGGTTCCACATCCATGAACCACAGCCTAGTAGCTTTTGAGGAGTTCCGCCTACTCAGCTTTTCAGCTGCTAAGTTGCATTGCACACAGAACCCCAGCGTGACAACTACACTTTTTCCTTTCTGGGACTAAGAATCTGCTTACACACTCAAAGGTATATGTATTTTTGAATTAAGAGTTTATACTTAGTATATACAAGCCTTCAGGTTACAATAGTAGCTGTAAAACAGCATATTGTTTATAAAATACACATTAATTGGAAGATTACACAGCCCTTTTGGAGCACTAGAATATTGTACACCTACAGAAATAGTGGAATAATACAGAACATTCAGTAGAGCTGGAGTTTGTTAACAGTTGTTACTAACAAATCATCCTTAGAACTCCTTACTAATTAAACGACATACTAATTTGGATGTTAGAAGGGTGTAACCTGCAGGAGAAGGTGTTTTAACATGCTTAAAAAAATTTTTAAACATTTTATTGGTAATAAAGTTGGAGTAACTGGGCAAAAATAATTTATGTCCTTTAGTCTATTGTACTGGTGCACTGACAGTGACTACTACAATTATCTACTGATGATTTTAAAAGTTTCTTGAAAGGTAGTGACAATTTGTGCATGCAATGCTTTGTGGTTGTGGGCAGTATTACACCTTGTTTTTGCGGTTTCACACACAGTGGTTCCCTTTTTTTTTATCTGCTGGGTAGTTGGTGATCAGTTGACTTCCTCCATCAGCAAGCTGAACATAGGGCTTAGACAGATAGATAGATAGATACTTTATTAATCCCAAGGGGAAATTCACATACTTCAGCAGTAGCATACTGATACAAAAAACAATATTAAATTAAAGAGTAATAAAAATGCAGGTAAAAACAGACAATAACTTTGAATAATGTTAACGTTTACCCCCCCGGGTGGAATTGAAAAGTCGCATAGTTTGGGGGAGGAACAATCTCCTCAGTCTGTCAGTGGAGCAGGACAGTGACAGCAGTCTGTCGCTGAAGCTGCTCCTGTGTCTGGAGATGATACTGTTTAGTGGATGCAGTGGATTCTCCATAATTGGTAGGAGCCTGCTGAGCACCTGCCGCTCCGCCACAGATGTCAAACTGTCCAGCTCCATGCCTACAACAGAGCCTGCCTTCCTCACCAGATTGTCCAGGCGTGAGGCGTCCTTCTTCTTAATGCTGCACACTACCGCATAGAAGAGGGCGCTCGCCAAAAACGTCTGATAGAACATCTGCAGCATCTTATTACAGATGTTGAAGGATGCCAGTCTTCTAAGGAAGTATAGCCGGCTCTGTCCTCTCTTGCACAGAGAATCAGTATTGGCAGTCCAGTCCAATTTATCATCCAGCTGCACTCCCAGGTATTTATAGGTCTGCACCCTCTGCACATAGTCACCTCTGACGATCACGGGGTCCATGAGGGGTCTGGGCCTCCTAAAATCCACCACCAGCTCCTTGGTTTTGCTGGTGTTCAGGTGTAGGTGGTTTGAGTCGCACCATTTAACAAAGTATGGTCTTTCTCGCTTGTACACCTTATTTTAATTCACCAGGATTTTGAATTATGTGTGGCAATCTTATCCATCTCCATTATGAATGGTCTTACAGTCTAGCACTAGGTTAAAATCATTCCAGCCATTGTCATGGCCAAACTCTCGGCAGTACGGGTCCCTTATGGATCACATGCTACAGCTAGGCCAAGAGCATAGAGAGTCTAGTGCTTGCAATGGGTTGTAAAAGAAAAAGTGGACATTTTGTAGTTGGTTTCTTGGATGCAAATAAGCCCCACCTTTTAGATGATAAATGGTACAAAGTTTTGTCCATGGAGGTTCCCAGTGGTTGAGTTGTGGCTCTTTGCTCACTGACTAAGTGTTTAAATGGTGCATCATTAAGGTATCTCTGGATGTCATTTTACTGTGATTGACTAGTCTTACCCGATGAAACCCCATATCCAAAGAAAGGCCCTGTGAGGAGAACTTTATACTTGAGCTGGAGTTCACTGTCAGAAAAAAGGTTCTGACAGCTGTCTCTCAAGCAATGAACGTGTGCACCAAAACAAATCAAAGTGGCTAATGCCTGTCTGTGTTACAATGGGCTAAATAATCTTATAACCTACAGCATATCGCTCATAAATTTGAACTGTCTTTAAACATTTACATTTTGATAATCAGCAGCAATACTTATTTTAATGTTTTCATCTGATAGAATATTCCAATGCTTTGTTGTAAGCCATTGTCTGTTGTAAAATACAATAATTGGTTTCACGCGTAAATACAAATAAGCCTTGTGGGTTTCATCCATCCATCCATTTTCCAACCCGCTGAATCCGAACACAGGGTCACGGGGGTCTGCTGGAGCCAATCCCAGCCAACACAGGGCACAAGGCAGGAAACAATCCTGGGCAGGGTGCCAACCCACCGCAGGACACACACAAACACACCCACACACCAAGCACACACTAGGGCCAATTTAGAATCACCAATCCACCTAACCTGCATGTCTTTGGAATGTGGGAGGAAACCGGAGCGCCCGGAGGAAACCCACGCAGACACGGGGAGAACATGCAAACTCCACGCAGGGAGGACCCGGGAATCGAACCCAGGTCCCCAGATCTCCCAACTGCGAGGCAGCAGCGCTACCCACTGCGCCACCGTGCCGCCCCCTTGTGGGTTTATAACTGTTAATTCTGTGTAATTCCTGCCAGGCTTCTTTTGCATCATTTTTAAAAAGTAATTTTACTTTGCCACCATATGTTGCATCATATTCCTTAATCTAATTCTCAGTCAACTTCTTTTAATTTTCCTTCTATTTTTTAGCCAAACCTTTAAATACAGAATCTATTTTTAATTGATGTGTTATTCAAGGTTTTATAGTACAAATGTGTGTCTATGTATATCCAGTATTTGTTGCAACACATTTCAGAAAGCTTATTTACAAACAGACCAGCTTCTGACTTTCACCTTTATCTTTTATATGTCTCACCTGCAGTTCATAGGTCAGAGGAAACTGGAGGATGTTTTGATCCGAGCATCTGAGACCTCACAGTTTCCCTGAGAGATAACAGCTATAGATATTACACAGCCCACATCTAGACAGGCATTGCTTTGTGTGTGATGCTTGATGTACTAAATTAAGTCTGGCAGATAGTCATCCAAAGTCCAGAAATTACAGTTCCTCATAAGTACCTGCAATATGTATAGAACATCCACCTTGGTTTGTAACTTTAGTTTATAAATAACAGTAGTTGGAGGCTAACTACTTAAAGATGTAGCAATATAAACTAGAAAAATATGATTTGGGGTGTTTCTTAAGTATTCCGATTGAAAAGATGCGTTTAAGTCATAAAATTATGGATGACAAAATTTAAAATTAGTTGATCTAGTACCTCAGTCTAGATATTTAACAGTGAATATGGTAATGGTGACTGTATGTATGAAAGGGGCTACTGGTAACCCGGTGTTTCGTGGCATGTTATGTAAACTCATGTGCCTAAAAGCAGAAAACTGACTCATAGGGGATGCAGTTCTTAAATTTGGTTGGATAAATCGTTCTGTAGTTTCAGGCAGGGTGATATACAGTATACAATGTAATTGTACCAGAATTTTGTTAATTAATGTTACCAAGAATTCTGCATATGCCACAACTGATGAAGTTTCAAATTTATAACATAGTCAATGTGCTCCTTCTATGCCAGAATTGTACATATTTTTCATTATTATTTATCCATCCATTTTCCAACCCACTGAATCCGAACACAGGGTCACGGGGGTCTGCTGGAGCCAATCCCAGCCAACACAGGGCACAAGGCAGGAAACAATCCTGGGCAGGGTGCCAACCCACCGCAGGACACACACAAACACACCCACACACCAAGCACACACTAGGGCCAATTTAGAATCGCCAATCCACCTAACCTGCATGTCTTTGGAATGTGGGAGGAAACCGGAGCGCCCGGAGGAAACCCACGCAGACACGGGGAGAACATGCAAACTCCACCCAGGGAGGACCCGGGAATCGAACCCAGGTCCCCAGATCTCCCAACTGCGAGGCAGCAGCGCTACCCACTGCGCCACCGTGCTGCCCCCATTATTTATTTAAAATTATTTTGTAAACATTTAAATTAAGTTTTTAAACATGTATTTAAAAGTTTAAAAGTTGCATGTATGGAATGTTTTTTGATTTTAATAAAATAAAATACATATGCTATGGTTCTCTTCAAATATTTTTTGCAGTTGACCAAATTTAATTTTTAGAAGCATATTGTATAAAAAGTGTTTTAAATTCTGAAAAAAACTTTCATTGTAATTGTGATTGAATTAATGGGAAAAACGTTTTCACACAGCTAATTATGCTTGTCTATTTATAAATCACTATAATCTATACATGAGTTTTGTCTTTGGAAAAATTTAAGACAACAAGATGATATGATCATATTTTTTTGTTTTCGATATAAAACTGGTAGTAAGAAGTAATAAATGTGCGGTGTGAGACATTGCACATTGCAGCAATGTGTATGTGTTTCTGATGTAAGTATGGACAGCAGCTTGTATATTATATGTTGTAAATTGGCCAGCTGCAATGGACTGGTGTTAGCTCCTCTTTGATATGATTAATGAGGCAGAATAACACTTGTTTTTTTATTTTTCTAGGTACCTTCATTTATCACTCCATTGTTTTATGTTCCTCTTCCTTCTATGAAGCTTGCATGCAAATCTAACAGTGTCAAAGGCTCTAGTCGTTACTGTACAATGTTTTGGATTGCTATTTATGATGTGAGAAGTTGCCCACATGACCCTTCTCTGGTATTGGTAGATTAATTCCATCAATTGTCCATTATAGACTCTTTCATATATGCTGATATACCAAAGTCAACACCTTGACTGAATTGTTTTCCATGACCTGGAAGTACTTGACTGCTATTTCATCCCCATCAAAATCTTTGTTATTGGCATTGTTTCTCAATTCATGTCATAAAATACTTTAAACATAGTGAACTCGTGATCCTTTATTTCTTTATTAAAAACATTTTTCATTTTGAGATTATCAAGTATCAGTAGTTTTTTTGGTTTTTTAAAACAGCATTTTAAAAATTATGCATCACAATAATGTACTTATAACCCAGCAAAGTGCTATAAAAGTCACATTACAATACAGTGGCAAAAAAGGACAGCACAGTCCAATCAAAAATAAAAGCACTGAAAAAATAAAGCATAGTCCAAACTATCATACAATGATAGTTCAAAGTGAGGCTTAAAATACATAACATCATAAAACCTCACCCTTACCCAATCTGAAGAGCTGTCTGAAAAAAAAGGCTCAGTATAAAATAATTTCTCATAAAGATTAAAGCACAGAAACAAAGGCAGGAGCCAAGAAGTAGGTTTTTCCCAATAACATTAAAAAAATTCTTCCTGAATTCTGCAAATAACTCTGCATTATTTCACGTAAATAAAGTTATATTTGTTTTTTCTACTTTTAGATAATGTAAGATGTTGCCTTCCCATTGACTTATGGAGAATGCATTAGGATTCTTCCAAGTAACCCTTCAAAAAACCATAATTGGAAATAATTTTAATGGGATTAAAAACAGCAACATTTACTCTGTCGTATAAAGGATCATCATATTCAAATGAAAGGCAGTCTGCTGCTTATATTGTCCTTTTCAATGCTAATTTTAAGTTCATCAATTCATTTTGTATGCTTTTTTATGTTTATTGAGAATTTAACTTTTTTTTTAATTCAATAGTCTGTATTGTATTAAAGGCAATTCTTTGCAAAAGTACATTAAAAAAATTAAGTAAACTAAGTATGATGTAAAAAAAAGGCTTCAGCAGAAACAATTAATAGATTAAAAAAAAAATAATATAAAAATAATGACTATTTTGTGCATTCATTTAAATTAAAATGTTTTTACTTATGCTTAAAAAATAACACACACTTTTACTTATATGATGCTACTCTGCTGCATTTTGTTGAGTACCTTTCCATGTGGAGGGCTCATCACACATACACTACTGGGCAAGGGTTAGTGGTTTTCTAGGTAATATACCAGGTGCCCTTTTATTCAGCACGGCAGTTAAATTTTTTTCTCAGATTTTTGCAATATTTTCGTCATTTTGGCTGCTTGAAGGGCGTCCAGAATGGGGTTGATCCTCGATGCTTAAATTTCCATTTTTGAAGTGTGAAAACCATTCGAAAACTGTCGCCCGACTCAGAGCTTCTCTCTTGAAAACCATCTGAAGCATTTGGAACGACTCCGTTTGTTGTTTTGCCAAGTAGAAAACAAAATTTCGAACAGGTTCTTTGTTCACAGAGGTGTCCACCTGGCTACTGACTGGTGAGGGATGAGAGAACAAGCACTGACCTTGATCCAACCCCTCCACTCGCAACACAGAGGCCAGTCTCGTTTCTTTTGGGTCCCCCCTCGTACATCAGTGGCATAGCTAGGGGTGGGCGGAGGGGGTGGTCCACCCTGGGCGGCACATTATTGGCCAAAAGGCTCAGTACAATTCGTGTGTAAGCAGCAGGGTTCGGAAAATGAAAAATTCTCTGATTTTTATCCACAAATGATTCAAAAAAAATTTTCAGACTATCCTTCTGTGATGGCATCAGACACAGCAGTTGAAATTTATGAGGCAATAACAAAAATAAACATAAACATTACACCGATAATAATTTCTAGGAAGATAAACAACTAATTTTCAATTTATAATTTTGTTTCATTATCAATCCGAATGCGCTCTTGCTCGACGTGGAAAACATCCCCACCTATCACTTGTACACTATACTGGTTCTGGTTTTCACAGCGTAATTATATTAAACTAATAATTAGAACACGGCATATCAATGCGTCTATACTATATTCTTGTCTAGTTGATGCTTATAAATAATTAGATTGGAAAAATTATTGCTGTTTCTCTGTATATGAATACATCTATGCAAAATGTATCTTAATTTTTCTCTATACATCATTTTAATTTTCTATTTAAATAGGTTAACATATTCAGATATGTTGGAGGGCAGCCAATTGAAGCAACGCCTCACCCCGATCGGCACGAACTCTAGCTACGCCACTGATATACATTTTATTCTACTGCTGCTGTTTTATTTGAATAAATACTACTTGGCTTTTAAATTTTTATATTGGATAATGGCTGACTGACTGACTGACTGACTTTGTTTTTATATTCAGAGTAACTGAAGTAATAAAGTAAATGCAGGGCACATACTTTGAAGAGATGTATGTCAGCCTACATGTGTCTAGGATATTCCAAGGTAGTCCTAGGTTAAGGTTAGACACTCATGTGTTGTTTTCACCATATCTAGCGAGTCCCTGTGTGGAGTACCGAGGACTGATCTCTCATAATCATTGTTTGTGGGGTAGGGTCTGTGTGTGAGTGTCTTTCTGTGTGTGTTAGGCTTAGGATGCGAAAGTAGATCAATCCATTAATGAACCTGCTGAGTTTCACTCATTCTACATTTATTTTGAAGAGTAAATATGAGGGCTTGATTATTTTTGCCTAATGAGTTCTGTTAGTCTGTATGGCTTCCCTTGGTCCACCTTGGCCTACCATCACAAGTATGCTTTAAATAAGTAATACAGACTAGCTACCAGGTATAATGTTTAAGTCCTGGGAAAAAAAAAAACTTTTTAGTTTTATCACAGGTATTTTGTATTTTCAACTTTTATTGTGAAATTTTCATCTGTTTGTGTAGGTAGCAGTATGAGTCATAGTAGACAATGTGGTGTAGCAAAACTCAGCCTACATAGAATTTACACTGTACAATTTGTAAAATATATAAACTTCTTGATTCTAAGTTGTAGCATATGTGCATAACAACAGTTTGATGTACAATTAGAAAATATATAAAAAAACAAATCTAAACAACTGCAAATTGGTCATGGGTAATATAATCACTGAAAAAAAAAAAAGTTTTGAAACATAAAAGATCCCTTATTCAAAATGAAAGTAAATCAGTGAAAAAACATTTTAAAAAGGACACAAAGGAAAACCCAAAGAGACTTGCGGTCTCAACTCTGGGAAAAATTTCATTTAATGAAAGGCTTGGGTGAGAAGTGAATAGAAACATATGCCTCAGGACAACAGTAGTGCAAACTTCAGCTATGGTCTCTTCGATGCAAACAATCTTCATTTAGAATTTGGAAGGAAGAGGCAGCCAATGGGTAGAGTTAAACCAGGGTCAAGGTTCTTATTCCAGGTTGGCCTTATAGTATAGCTTGTCCCTTTACAACAAACCTTATTTTATCTTTAAACCTCATTTCATACTCTGTTTTTCTTTTATTAGTGCTTAAAATAATATTGTGACTGCGGTGGGCTGGCGCCCTGCTCGGGATGTGTTCCTGCCTTGCACCCTGTGCTGGCTGGGATTGGCTCCAGTAGACCCCCATGACCCTGTGCTAGGATATAGCAAGTTGGATGATGGATGGATAATATTGTGAACGCCTATTACTTCTCAGATGATAACAACAATATGCAGTATTATTACATTAAAGCATTTAAAATTCATGCAAAACAGCACACCATCCTATTCATGACACACATACACAATACATACTGTATAATAAGAGCACTATAAATATCCCTATAAAATGGCATCCCATAAACTTGCCATATAATGAAAGATTAAATTCAACAACAAGGACCATTCCAACAGTCTCTGTTACATGGTCCTCAAATATATGATGAAACCAGCCTTCAAATAAATTTACAGTTCTTCTACTGGAATTCAGACAACTGGTTATTCATTGATATATGGAGCTGTCTTTGGGTGTGTGCATCCCAGTGATGACAGAAAATTTTGCCCGTAAGTCAAGGAATGTTCTGTAAGTCAAGTGCTGTTTCGTATAATCTCAGGCTCTGTAGGAATCTTTGAAGTTAAGACTTCACATCGCATCATATCCTTGCTTTCATCTCAGGCTCTCAATAACAGTTTGCCACTTCACTTCAAATGTGGCTTTAAACGTTTCTTTCCAGTTTCTTGCTGCACACTGCCCTGCTTCTCAAACTGACATGGTGTTCTCATGAAAGGAAACAAGCAGCATGCTTAAACAAACAGTCAGAGATGCTATAATTATATTGCAGAGTATGGAAGAGTTATGTAGTTTTTCTTCAGTGGATAACTTTTCCTTTATTTTCCTTTCCTTATCGCCTCTTTTGTTCCTGTGTGAATCTCTTTTTAAAGTGGCATAGGTTTACTTTTCTAGTCCTGCTCTTTTCCTGTGACCCTCCTTTGCATTCAACTGGAGCATTTCTTATATATATATATATTCTTAATATTGGCATAAAAACAAATAAAAAATGTGAATTCACTACAAATATCATTTAGAATCAATCTACCTACAGTACTGTGCAAAAGTTTTAGGCAGGTGTGAAAAAATGCTGTAAACAAAGAATGCTTTCAGAAATGGAAGTGTTAATCATTTATTTTCATCAATCAACAAAATTCAGTGAATGAACAAAATAGAAATCTAAATCAAATCAATATTTGGTGTGACCACCCTTTGCCTTCAAAACAGCATCAATTCTTCTGGGTACACTTGCACACAGTTTTTGAAGGAACTCGGCTGGTAGGTTGTTCCAAACATCTTGGAGAAGTAACTACAGATCTTCTGTGGATGTAGGCTTCCTCACATCCTTCTGTCTCTTCATGCAATCCCAGACACACTCGATGATGTTGAGATCAGGGCTCTGTGGGGGCCATACCATCTTTTCCAGGACTTCTTGTTCTTCTTTACGCTGAAGATAGTTCTTAATGACTTTGGCTGTATGTTTGGGGTCATTGTCCTGCTGCAGAATATATTTGGGGCCAATCATACGCCTCCCTGATGGTATTGCATGATGGATAAGTATCTGCCTGTATTTCTCAGCATTGAGAACACCGTTAATCCTGACCAAATCTCCAACTCCATTTGCAGAAATGCAGCCCCAAACGTTCAAGGAACCTCCACCATGCTTCACTGTTGCCTGCAGACACTCATTATTGTACCGCTCTCCAGCCCTTCGATGAACAAACTGCCTTCTGCTATAGCCAAATATTTCAAATTTTGACTCATCAGTCCAGAGCACCTGCTGCCATTTTTCTGCACCCCAGTTCCTATGTTATCATGCATACTTGAGTCACTTGGCCTTGTTTCCACGTCGGAGGTATGGCTTTTTGGCTGCAGCTCTTCCATGAAGACCACTTCTGGCCAGACTTCTCCGGACAGTAGATGGGTGTACCAGGTTCCCACTGGTTTCTGCCAGTTCTGAGTTGATGGCACTGCTGGACATCTTTCAATTTCGAAGGGTAATAAGCTTGATGTGTCTTTCATCTGCTGCACTAAGTTTCCTTGGCCGACCACTGCGTCTACGATCCTCAACGTTGCCCGTTTCTTTGTGCTTCTTCAAAAGAGCTTGAACAGCACATCTTGAAACCCCAGTCTGCTTTGAAATCTTTGTCTGGGAGAGACCTTGCTGATGCAGTATAACTACCTTGTGTCTTGCTGCTGTGCTCAATCTTGTCATGACATGAAACTGTCTTCCACAACCTCATCTTGGTAGCAGAGTTTGGCTGTTCCTCACCCTGTTTTAAGACTCCTACACAGCTGTTTCTGTTTCAGTTAAAGACTGTGTTTCAACCTACGTGTGACATTGATGATCATTAGCACCTGTTTGGTATAATTGGTTGATCATACACCTGACTATAATCCTACAAAATCCCTGACTTTGTGCAAGTGTACCTGATGCTGGTTTGAAGGCAAAAGGTAGTAACACCAAATATTGATTTGATTTAGATTTTTCTTTTATTCGCTCACTTTGCATTTTGTAAATTGATAACAATAAACAATCATTATTTATATTTCTGAAAGCATTCTTTGTTTACAGCATTTTTTCACACCTGCCTAAAACTTTTGCACAGTACTGTATGTGGCTACATCCCTACATAGTAACCCCATTACTGAACATGTCTCTAGTCCTATGGTGAGCCACATGAATGTTCCGTACTTTAGATCATGTCATGGTTGCCCGTGGGTTTTATTACTGACTTCCATCTGTCTAAGGGTCACATGACCATTTTAGTTTTTGTACATCATATTTCAAGAAATGCTCATTTGTTCTCCACAATTCCCAGCTTTATGCTACACAACTGGTTGAATTTTGTATTCATCATTACTTTAAGTTTCAATGTCTTCCTAAATGTACCTTATCTGATTGTGGCCCCCGGTTTGTTTAAGTTTTGGCAAAGGTTTTGCATCCTACGAACAATTACACTCCAAATTTAACTTTCCAGCAACACATTTCTAATACTACCTTCAAATCAGAAACTTTGTTAAACAGAACCTGTCCAATTTTCCTCACCTACCACCTCCCTCTATGCTGGAAAAAATATTGCTCAGTTTCAAGGACTTAGACAGCATTACTGCAATATATAAAACCATTTTACAGTTCCTCTCTGTTAAAGATCCAAGAGGACAGTGTGAAAAGGATCTCTCACTCAATATCTCAGAAAAGGAGTGGAAGGTAGCAATCCAGAGAATTCACTTGCGCTCCATATGCACAAAGCATACAATTATTCAACTGTCCAAAATGTTTCCAGGGCAAGATCCAACCTGCGAACGCTGCAATCAAGTTCCAGCCTCACTGGGTCACATGTTTTGGGCCTGCACCAAATTAACATCATTCTGGACCAAAATTTGTAAATGCCTTTCAGACAGCCTTGGTGTCATAATCCCTCCTTACCTATTATCAGCTGTGTTTGGTGTACTTCCAGATGGGCTTAAAGTTGAGAAGGACAAACAAAATGTGATTGCCTTTACTACACTATTGGCACGCAGACTTATCTTGCTAAACTGGAAGAATCCTAACTCTCCTCTTTTAAGTCAGTGGGTAACTGATGTTTTATATTATTTGAAATTGGAAAAAATCAAATTCTCACTTAGTGGATCTGTGCAGAAATCTTTCAAAACCTGGCAGGATCTAATCAATAATATTTTAGAATCAGCTCTTAAAGCACTGATGAAGCAGATTCTTTCCCCATTTCTTTTTTCTTTTCCATTTATCTTTATTCACTTATTAATTCATCTATTTACTTATTTTTACTAGCTTTAAGTTTTATTCTGTTGCCCATGCTCTCTTTCACAGGGGTGGGGGTTGATTTGTTTTCAATCCTATTTTTGTAAAATTGATCTATTTGTATGGAATGTTGTGTGATTTCAATAAAATCAATAAAATTATTTAAAAAAAAAAGTTTTGGCAAAGGTTTTGCTCCAAGGTGGGCATTAAGATAAAGCTTTCCATGCTAATTGTAATGGGTTGTCTAAGAGGGGGACTCAAGACTTTGAGACATTTTTAAAATGTACTTTTTTCAGTCAGCATGGTGGCGCAGTAGTAATGTAAGGAGACCTGGGTTCACTTCCCGGGTCCTCCCTGCGTGGAGTTTGCATGTTCTCCCCGTGTCTGTATGGGTTTCCTCCAGGTGCTCCGGTTTCCTCCCACAGTCCAAAGACCTGCAGATTAGGTGCATTGGCGATCCTAAATTGTGATTTGTGTGTGTGTGCCCTGCAGTGGGCTGGCGCCCTGCCTAGGGTTTGTTCCTGCCTTTCACCCTGTGTTGGCTGGGATTGGCTCCAGCAGACCCCCGTGACCTTGTGTAAGGATATAGCGGGTTGGAAAATAACTGACTGACTTTTTTAGTCTTTGGTGTCCAGTCTTTCAGAGTGGCAAAATAAATTGTGTATTAGCTGGGCTTAAATTCGGGAGCACTTGTTGAAAGCTAGTATCTCTTGTTGAAGGCTGGTGCCATATACCATGCTGATAGGACAAGGCAGCTCACTCCAGTGTTCAAGGTTTGAGCAGAATGTGTGGCATACAACTCAAGACAACAGCCTAAGACTGCAGGTCCATGAACTGCAGTCTGTGGTACATTGATCCTTAATCTATCATTAAACATTGTCACACACATGCGCATCAGAGGCAGTCTAAGGGCTTAGATGAGACTAAGACACAGAGTCAGGGGTTGATTAGCTGCACTAATGCTTTTTCTCCCTCTTCCACAGACCTCCGGAAGGAAAACCCGCCTAGAACTCCTCCTACTTCTGGCATCAGAAGACACTCTCCTACAGATGTCATTTCCCCCCAAAGATATGCCTCTTTCTGCCCTCCACCTATATAGCCTTCTCTTTAGTTGTCTCTGTTAGGATTCAGTCCTTAATGATTACTCGCTGGAAATCATTTTCTTTGAAGCAACGTTCCAGTATAGGGGGTGGACTCCCAAAAGCCTTATCTTGTCTTTGTCTCTCTTTTACAAAATGTAGGTCCTGTTACCTATTGTTTGACCTTGGCAGGTCATTTTTAGGTCCATTCCTACTTTCATGTACTGTATTTGCATTAAGTCTGCACATTTGAAGAGGTTTACTATTACTCCGGTGCCCCTCCACCTGTAGTGGTTGAGGATCAGCATGAATATAAAATTCAGAGGATTCTAGATTTTCACAAGAGGGGTTCCAAAGCGAACTACCTCATACACTGGAGAGGGTATGGTCTGGAGTACCAATAGTTGTCATGCATGCTCCGTGGCTTCTGGCCCACTATAGGTGTTTTCTGCGTAAGCCGAATGGACATATCTAGAGTTTGCACCTTAGGGGAAGGGTTGTGTAGTATTTGAATCATTTGATATTTGTGGTTTTGTGTAATTAGTTTTCACTTTCTTTTTTTATATTACAGGTGATTTTTATTACCATCTTTTTTTCACTGATCATCATGTTCCCGTTCTTGTGAAACTTGGTTCAGTAACATCAGTGCTACTTCTTATATAAATATGGCGACATATGGTATGTACAGTATACTTCAGTGGGTATTCCAAATAACTTAATTCTCACCAATACATAAGTCGGCTCCTCCATTAGGTTTCATTTTGATTTTGACTTCTGCTGTGTTTCCTGACTTTCAATTTTGCCTTGTCCTTTGGTGGTATTTGCCTCATTGGTCTTGACCATTCCTCATTTCTGACCATGTCTCCTGGTTGTTTCTTTAACACGCAATAAACCTTGAGCACACTATTCAACATTAGTTCAATGTATTACCTCTCACAACTTGTAAGACTCTGTCAAGGAAAGTATTCAACAATCTACTGAGATTCTGCTCTTACTACAGAGATGGCCTTTAGCATGGATGGAAAAAGTTGGATGATTGTCATACTTAATCAAATCCATGCTGAAGACCAAAGGGCCTCATGTATAAAACCTTGCTTAATTTCCATTTTAAAATTTTGCTCACTCTAGAAAAGCAAAAACTGAGTATGCACAAAAAAAATAAAATAAAACCATGTTTATGCCATATGCCACACAAGCGTCCCTTATCTCAACTCAACTTAAAACAATGGGCACAGGCATGTGCCTATTAGCCAGTCCCCATCACTGCCTGTCAGTAACCATATATGGTGTGAAAATACCAATTTCAAAAACATTTATGATCTAATCACCATATAAATTTCCCCTTGTTCCTGAGTGATATCTTTACAATGAAAGAAAAGAGGAAAAAAGGTAGAAAACAGAAGTTCAATGAAACTTTCTTTTTGCTGGTCTCTATGTGGGCATCACAAATAAAAGAAAAAAAAACAACAGTGAGAGCAACTGACAGCAGCTGAGTGAACTGAGCAAAAGCAATGTACCATCATGCAGTGCCCAGACCGCCACCAGTATATGGTGTGAATTGACACAGGGTATATTCACAGAACTGAAAGATTTTAAGTACATTCTTATTGAACTTGGAAAAAAATAAAATCATTTTACCAATCAGATGTAAATATTACAATACATATGTAAATACAATACAAATATCTTTATTTTCGATATACAACATCCAAATGTCTTTGAATTGCCATTGTGTGCTCTGAGGGACAAGGTCTGGGTCATCCATGCACTCATCTTGGCCTATCTCAGGTGGCAGAGGCTGTCCATGTTTCTGTCCATGGCACAAAGCCATCACAATGCAGCACACATTTGTGGTGTTGTACAGTAGTGTGCCACTAATGAATCCAAATCTACCTTTTAATGAACCAATGGTTTTTTGTTATTTTTATCATTTTTTATTTAGCAGATAACATTATCCAAGGTGACTTATAAGGCAAGTTATAATATATAATGCACACTGCTCAAAAAAATGAAAGGAACACTTTTTAATGAGAGTATAGCATCAAGTCAATGAAACTTCTGGGATATTGATCTGGTCAGTTGAGATAGCAGAGGGGGTTGTTAATCAGTTTCAGCTGCTTTGGTGTTAATGAAATTAACAACAGGTGCACTAGAGGTGCAACAATGAGACAATCCCCAAAACAGGAATGGTTTAACAGGTGGAGGCCACTGACATTTTTCCTTCCTCGTCTTTTCTGACTGTTTTTTGACTAGTTTTGCATTAGGCTATGGTCAGTGTCACTACTGGTGGCATGAGGTGCTACCTGGACCCTAAAGAGGTGGCACAGGTAGTCCAACTTCTCCAGGATGGCACATCAATACGTGTCATTGCCAGAAGGTTTGCTGTGTTTCCCAGCACAATCTCAAGGGCATGGAAGAGATTCCAGGAGACAGGCAGTTACTCTAGGAGAGTTAGACAGGGCTGTAGAAGGTTCTTAACCCATCAGCAGGACTGGTGTCTGCTCCTTTGGGAAAGGAGGAACAGGATGAGTACTGCCAGGTCCCTACAAAATGACATCCAGCAGGCCACTGGTGTGAATGTCTCTGACCAAACAATCAGAAACAGACTTCATGAGGGTGTCCTGAGGGCCCAACATCCTGTAGCGGGCCCTGTGCTCATTGCCCAGCACCATGGAGGTCGATTGACATTTGCCATAGAATACCAGAATTGGCAGGTCCACCACTGGTGCCCTGTGCTTTTCACAGATGAGAGCAGGTTCACCCCGAGTACATGTGACAGACGTGAAAGGGTCTGGAGAAGCCGTGGAGAATATTATGCTGCCTGTAACATCATTCAACATGACCGGTGTGGTGGTGGGTCAGTGATGGTCTGGGGAGGCATATCCATGGAGGGACACACAAACCTCTACAGGCTAGGCAACGTCACCTTGACTGCCATTAGGTATCGGGATGAAATCCTTGGACCCATTGTCAGACCCTATGCTGGTGCAGTGGGTCCTGGGTTCCTCCTGGTGCACGACAATGCCTGGCCTCATGTGGGGAGAGAATGGAGACAGTTCCTGGAGAATGAAAGAATTGATACCATTGACTGCCCCCCATGCTCGCCTGACCTAAATCCAATAGAACACCTCTGGGACATTATGTTTCGGTCCATCCGACGCCGCCAGGTTGCACCTCAGACTGTCCAGGAACTCAGTGATGCCCTGGTCCAAATCTGGGAGGAGGAGATCCCCAGGAAACCGCTTATTGTCTCATTAGGAGCAAGCCCCGACATTGTCAGGCATGCATACAAGCACATGGGGGCCATACAAACTACTGAATACAACTTTGAGTGGCTGCAAAAAAAATTTAGCAAAATGGATTAGCCTGCCTCATCATTTTTTCACTTTGATTTTCGGTGTGTCTTTGAATTCAACCCTCTGTAGGTTGATAATTTTCATTTCTATCAAATGATGTGGCATCCTTTCGTTCCTAACACATTACCCAGTCCATATCAATATAGATATCCACCATTACTTTTTTCCCATTGAGATCTGATGTGTTTTCAAAGTGCTCCTTTAATTTTTTTGAGCAAATATTTTATAAGGTATATATTGTCATATATGCACCCCCTGGGAACCACATTACAGGCTCAGTTAAAGTAAACAATACCACTCTGGGACAAGAGGGGGCACTAGCGCGAACCACTGTTTCACTCTTTAATAAAGTACCCAGAAAACAACAGAGAACTTCAGCAAACTCATCCCACAATGCCTGGAAAAGGCTCTGCCTCTTCCACCACGAAGGAAGCTTTTATCTGGAACCAGGACACCAATGAAGACAGAGATCCCACTGGAATACCTTTATATAGGCTGCGAAAAGCCAAGGGCCCAGTTCTTTTCGTTTTTTCTAATCATTAAACGGGGTTGCCTGGTTGGCACCCTAACATTTTTTCTGGCTTCTTGGCCTAGTCATTCAGTTACAATATATATATATATATATATATATATATATATATATATATATATATATATATATATATATATATATATATATAATCAGTTCTATCACCAAAAATGTGCAGGACTTTCTTGTGGTCTACCCACTATCACCTCACCTGAAAGAGATTATGCAAGTTGTCTGTAATATACTAAGCTTGACTGCAATCCTATCAATTACACATTCTTACCAAGAAGCCAATCATCCCACATATAATGACCCTGAAATCTGCTTCCCAAACTATTTGATAAAACAAAGCAATTGTGGGATGAGCTGGGCTGACTCGCAACAACGTCAGTCAGACACAAATAAGAAATCACATACATTATTAGTTTTTTACTCTGTTAATTGAATGAAAGTGCTTTCTGTTTACAAAACTAAATTAATTCTGTGATGGTGCCTTTATCGCAATATATGTGCAGTCAGTTCACTGATTATTTAGGAAAATCATCATTTGCTGCAAATTGCCTTTTGATCTCTGCTTGCTCACCTTGACTGTAAGAAAATTGGATGTACAGTATCTGGCTAGTATCTTAATTATGCCATTCCATTCAGTTGGCATGACATGACTCAGGGATGACCGTGAGATTCATGACCATTAAGCCAGTTTGTGCTGAAAAGCACCTATTGCCAAATGCCCTACAGTTGTTAAAACCTGTAATGGAACATGGATTGCATTATTTTTGCGTGATAGTCTCTGTAGTGTAGGTTCCTATTCAGCACACAACTCCAAGGTGATGCACCAAAGAAGGCTAACTAGGTTTATAAGCCAGTTCTCATCAAGAGGCAAAAAAATCATTCTAGTCTCTGATAACCTGCCATTGGTGATATCCTCTAAAACAGTTAATATTGCCATTGGCAGTTAATGTATGTTATACAACACACAGCACACCCTTTTTATAGGTAAAAACACTAAGGCAATTTATATTAAGCATAAGTTTTAGGCATTATTCCCAAAATTGAAGACATCTGTATTGTCAGTTAATTGTAATATAATTAGTTCAAAAACATTGGAATGTGATGGACACATCATTGACGTGTGCAACGAAATTATTATCTGTTCAATTCACTATCCCGCCACCTGGATTCTCTAAAATGACACAAGAAAAATCTGCATAGGACTTACAGATGGTCCAAATTTGCCATAACGTTAAGCCAATGCTCACGCTAAGTTTGTATTTTCAGATTTTGGTGTAAGAAGTGGCTTATGCATGCTTCTGAGTGAAGGCATATTTTATACATGAGGTCCTGGGTCCTTGTCCATCAATGAGCTTACACAGTATCACCATATAAGAGGAACATAATCAAGGAATGGGTAAAGTGAATGACATGAAAATGAAAATTAAATTATTTTTCAGTTTAGGCTCTCAATTGTCAAATTTTCTGCAGACAAATTACTTTTAACTTTATTAATGTAAAACGAATGTTTAAAAAAAGTTTGAGAATCAAGCAATTTGCTACTCTTCCCTACCCGTCTTACTTGCTTATGAAGTTATCTTATAAAAGTATGCATTCAAGTTCATATATTTAAAGTCTGACATTATATATTCAAAATTGACTTACAATATTTGGTTTTCACATTCCATATATTTCAGTTTTGATTGTATATATTCAAACACTGAATTTTGCCAACTGGGTACCCTCTTACCATTTCATTGCATTAAAAATACTTATGACTTAGACTGGTCAGTAGTTTTTTCTTTTTTTTTAATCCTCAGTCAGGATATTTGAAGATTTTCAGTTTCCCTTTCAGCATTCCCTGTTCTGTGTTTTAATCAATACAACATTGAAATGAACAGCTTTACATGCTCAAATAGTTCATTCACATGTTTCTGATGGATGATCTTTGAGTCTTTGTCTAAGTATTATCTTTACAGCTTAACTATTATTTTGAGTTTTAGATTATTTGGCTTATGAAATATCCAGGTCAGGCAGAAGGCCAGGGTTCAAACTGTTAGTTTCAGTGTAGAGTTTACATGTTCTCTGCATAGTTTATGTGCAGGTACTCCAGCTTTCTTCTTACAGCTGAATAACATGCATCCTGTGTTAACTGGTTGCACTAAATTGGCCCAGTATGACTATTTGTATAAGAAGGGTTGACTCCTTGTACCTGATACTGCTTGGATTGGCATTGATTGGTAATCCTAATCATCAAGCAATAGCAGAACTTTGATTTGGTTATTTACTTTACTGATTTGAAAATTTTATTAGAATAAAAAGTTAATAAAAAAAATATAATCTTCAGGGCCCATCAAATTCCTATTTTTAATATCCAAGTGTAAGTCTTAAAGCACAGAGCTGTTTAAAAAATAAATATGTACAGTAACATCTTGGCATTGTTGGAATAAATTCAGCCTCTGGAATGTAGATTATTTACTAACATACTCTCATTACTCATCATTTACATATGTTAACACCTCATTTATGTTTTATAATAAATTATTTTAGCCTCACTAAGATAATTGTACAGTTTTTGTAAGAAAGGAGTTGTTAGGTGTTACTAACGCATAAAGTTGTTTTTCATTGTAGCAGGAGTGAAACTTTATGGTATACATATCTCCTTTAATGTCTCTTGCTGGGAGCATGTACAGTATAAAGAGAATAGTTTTGGTCCCAGCACTGACATATTTAACCTGCAGTAAGAATGATAGATTACATTTGCCTTTTATCTAAAGATAGTAAAATCTGTTTGTTAAGCAAAATGCAAACCAACTGAGAACAGGCCCCAATGGACCTTCCACATTTTAAAACCTGTGAGGTAAAACTGCATTCTGCATTACAGGATCAAATGCTTCACTAATGTCAAATAGCTCGATGACAGAAATGTTAACAGGAGATTATATGCAATGCCAAATAATATTATCTCTCTAATATAACCCTGGCAATACAGTCTGGATTTTTTTCTATGTTCAATACATTGTGTAAAGGTAAATCCCAGTAGACTTATATTGAAACTAGTTTCTCTAGGCGCTCTAGAGAGATTTCAAAGACTTTAAAAAGCTGTAGCGCTCTTTAAAATCCAGTTTATACTGTATTTTTAATTACTTCAGTTTATCAAATCTAGCAATATCTGTGGATAGCATCCAAAAAATTGAAGTATGATCTGCTTATCCATTTGGTCACGGTATATGCTAAATCATAAGTCTGTGCTCTAATATGCTTGAGTCTATTCAAGAGGACATTAGACTCTTCCACATATATGTCTTGCACCCTATGTTTGACTATTCTGTTTTTCAAATATCATGTCTATCTGTCTTCCACTGAGTGGAATCTTTGAAACCTTTTTGAAAGATTGACTTTAGCTCTCTAAATTAGAAAGCTCAGTTCTTTTCTGGAAAAGCATATGTTTCCCTGTAAAGACAAGGAGAGATTTTTCAGAATTTTTGGACATTTAATCAACCAGTTTTCTGGAAAAAGTTTTTTTTCCTTTTTTGTTTTTGCTTTTATGTCTTGGTAATTGCAGAATTGGATGTTGATAATGTACTTGCTATCTCAGTAAGTGATGATAAATCACATAAAGTAGATATCAGTTAGAACATACTGGAAAGGAAAACTAAGGTAGAGGATAAAAATTGCTGTTGGACTAAATTTACAGCATTAGAGGTGGGCTCCTATAATTTGGGACACTCCTTGGGTTTCAGAGATTATTTAATAAAGCAAATTAGCTTTAATTATGGATATTAGGTGTTGGGTATCACATTATTAGGGGTCATTAACAGAAAATGTGAAGGCCGGATACCATTTCTTACTCCAAACTCCTTTAGTTTCCCTTTACAAGGTGCAGGAGGAACGGTGACCTTATTCTAAACCAGAGTTGTCAAAAAAGGGAAGACAAAGTGGTGAAGGGAGTGTGAGTGAGTGAGCAAGTTTAAGACGATTATTTGTAAGTGACTAATGAGCATAGTCTCAATGTAGGCCTCACAGGCTGGCAGGAATAATGAAAGTGAGGTTGAAAGTTGGGTCAGGTTGATGGAAGTGACATCTGGAATCCCTCAGGGTGACATCTGAATCATTTGTTGCATGAATCACAATAGACTACAGTATGTGATGGTGAGGAAAACTGGTGGGGTATGCTAATGAATGTGAAGGTGATTCCAGGATAAGGATTGTTGTAAAAAACCTTTCACTCATAGGCATTAAAAAAGTCAGAGAAAGTATTGTATGTACGAAGCCTGAAGGTCTAAGAGATGAAATGAGTGATAAATAAATTTGCTGAAACATTGATATCAAGAGCAAATGAGGTTTCAGAAGTATCTGGTGTACGTGGCAATTTGGAAGCTATAAAACATATCTCATTGTCAAAGGGGGTCACTGAGACATAAAAGGACATGTTGGAATGTTGATGGGGAGTGTCAGGATCCCAAAAAATACTCAGCAACTGAGGAAAAGAAGAGTTGCTATAAGGAATGGCAGAAAACAAAGGCAGAAGGTCACAGGATGTTAATTTTTTGATGAACAAAATAAGTACACAATGGCACCACATACATGAAAAGAATTCATGCTTGCTGGCCTTGTATAAGATCTTAATTAGCTTCTTCTTTAGCATGGTCATATTGAGCAGGTCAGTTGAGGAGCTCCATCATTCTGAAAGTTCGGAACCAGGTTCACCTGCAGTTATAGGGCTCCGACTGGAAGGAGTGGGACCTTCATTGGGCATTGGAAGTAGGTTAAATTCCCTCAATTGGCCATCTTTTAGGAGGGAAGAGACAAACAAGTTAGTGACAGCGCTCCCACTTGCCCTGGGATAGTATCACATACTTGGAAGAGCCATGAAGGTGAAGCACTGACGCATGGCACATGATAATAACTAAGGAAAAGAGGAGATGCTATAAGGAGTGGTTGAAAACAAAGACAGAAGGTCACAGGATGTTCTACAAGGAATGAAATCAAAATATTAGAAAAACAGCTTTGGGAGTAAAAGAAGCCAAAAGACCAAAGTTTTCAAATGAGCTACAGAATTAGTCAGGAAAGATGTGTTCAGAATCATTAAGTAGGAGGCAGAAGAAAGACAGGATGAAGTAAGTTTGAATTTCTAGAAAAATTCTCAAGGGAACACAATGATAGTAATGAGATTAAAGATACCCAGAAGAAGTATATGAGAAAGTTGCTGAATGAGGAGAATTAATTAGATTATAATGTTTATCATTAGAACACTGAAGGAATAAGTTGTATTTTTGAAAGACAAAATTGTAAAAGCACTGAAAAAGATGAGAATAGGTAAAGCATCAGGCCCAAATGGAATGGTGTTGGAAATGTTAAAGTAAGTAAAAGGTCTTGGGGTTGATTGGCCGACAGTCTTGTGCAACATTATAGTATAAAGGGAGATTCTTGAAGACTGGAAAAGAAGTGAGTCCATTCCAGTATGTAAAGATGTGTGATAAATTGGAATGTGGATCATATTGTGCTATTAAGATTTTGGAGCAGGTAATGAAGGTGGTTTAGGAACTGCTAGAGAAAACAATGATGGCATATTGATTGCAAAAAGTGAGGTGGACATACTAAAATGGAAAGCTAGTTTAGAAACAAAAAGCCTCAAAGTAAATGCAGGAAAGACCAAAATGATGGTTGGACTCAAAGGAGCCGTAGGCATCAAAGATGTTAGTAAATGGCAATGTGGCAGAAGGGTTGGGGAAAACTCAATTTAAATTGCAGGCTATCGGAAATGGTTAAATAAAAGATTTTTTTTTTGATAAACACCTTATTAATCCTTGAGGGGAAATCGACTTTTCGCATGACCTTTGGAGGTCAGAGAGCAGCATCAGCCATTGTACAGAGCCCATGGAGCAATTTTCAGGTTAAAGGACTTACTTAAGGTTCCAACGGAGTAGGACCCCTTCTGGCAGTAATTGGATTTGAAAAGGCAACCTTTCAGATACCACTGCCTATCCTGAGCCACAGTGCCAACAGTTGTGTAGTGAAGGGTAGTTTGCAGAATGTGATCTCTGTTTATAGAAGGTGTCAGGGAGGTGTGCATAATGCTGATGCAATAAGTATAGATTTATATAAAAGCAATGAAGATATTTTGGAGAAAGTTGGGAAGAGATGCTATTTAGGTGACATGTTAAGTGCAGATAGAGGTGTGGGAACAACAGTAATACCAAGCGTTAAGGAGCATGGAAGAAATTACAGGAGTTATCTGCAATTCTGATTTATAAAGGAGACCCTGTGAAACTGAGGACTATTATACCCTATGGGAGTGAGATGTGGCCAAAAAGGGTTGAACACTCAAGAAAAGCAGGCAAGAATAGAGATAACAGTTATCAGGTGTATATCTGTAGTGTCATAGAGATAAATGCTGATTTATGAGGAAGACTTGGGGTGTAGGCAAGAGGTGGTTTGTAAATGAAGAGTGAAAAGCAGAGAATGCTTGGATGAAAAGGTGAATCCGGTTGGAGTTGGAAGAGATGATACCCAGAGGGAGCCCAAAGAAAATGTTGTTGGAGGTGGTGTTAGATGATATGTCAATGTCAATGTCAATTTATTTATATTGCACATTTAAAACAACATAGTAATGCTGTGGCCAAAGTGCTTTACAATGATAGAATAAAAGAAAAACAAACAAATAACATAAATAACATAAATAGAAATAAAAATATATGAACATAAATAAAAATAAAATAAATAATAAATAGAAGTGATGTTATATAATCACAATGTGGAAACCATCAGTATTACTGAAAGTCATGGAATGCAAGTGAATAGAAATGAGTCTTTAATCTTGTTTTAAACAGTTCAATTGTAGATGACTCCTTTATATGATGAGGTAAAGAGTTCCACAGGCGAGGAGCAGCAGCTGCAAAAGCCCTGTCCCCCTTGGTTTTATACTTGGTACGAAGGACAACAAGAGACAACTGACCAGAAGATCTAAGCACTCTGCATGGCTGGTGTAAAACACACAATTCGGATAAATAGGCAGGAGCAAGCCCATGTAAAGATTTAAAAACTAGCAACAAGATTTTAAAATCAATTTGAAAACTGACAGGCAGCCAGTGTAAATAAGGTAAAGTAGGAGAAACAGAGTCATACTTTCTTGTCCCATCCAGAAAGTGAGCGGCAGCATTCTGGACCAACTGTAACCTGTATATCAGGGATTTGCTAATCCCAGAATACAGCAAGTTGCAGTAATCAAGGCGAGATAAAATAAAAGCATGAGTAGCTTTCTCAAGATCTCTAGAAGATAAAAAAGGCTTGATCTTACCTAATAGACGAAGCTGGAAAAAGCAACTCTTGACTACAGAATTTACTTGTTTCTCAAAAGAGAGGTTACTGTCAAAGATTACACCAAGATTGCGGACTTGATGTTTGCAAAAGACAGAGAAAGAGTCAAGAAGTCCAAGACCAATTTGGGCTTTAGCTGATGGACCCACTATAAGCACCTCGGTTTTATTTTGATTCAGAGCAAGAAAATTATTAGCCATCCAGGATCTTAGTTCAGACAGACAGTTGTGGAGTAGATTTATTGCAGAGTTGCAGACAGGAATATAAACCTGGGTATCATTAACATAGCAGTGAAAAGAAATGTTAAATTTCCTAAAAATAGCTCCAATAGGATGAAGATATATAACGAATAAAATAGGACCCAAAATGGATCCCTGAGGAACACCATATTTAAGAGGAGCAGTAGACAAAAAAGAGGAATTTAAAGTCACTGAAAAGTGTCTACCAGTTAGATATGACCTGAACCAATTAAGAGCAGCCCCTTTAAGCCCAACAAGATGTTCAAGCCGCATCAGTAATATCTCATGGTCAATAGTGTGAAAGGCAGGAGACAGGTCAAGGAGGAGAAGGACTGCCGCGTCACCTGAGTCTGTAATAATAGAGATATCATTGAATACTTTCAGGAGGGCCGTTTCAACGCCATGAAAACACCTAAAGCCAGATTGGTAGATCTCAAATAAATTATTGGAGTTAAGGTGATCGACCAATTGATTATAAATAATTCTTTCTAGAATTTTAGCCAGAAATTGCAGTTGGGAAATTGGGCAAAAAGTGGCTAACACTCCAGGATCTAATTCTGCCTTTTTTAGACAGGGATGGACCGCAGCATGTTTAAAAAATGAAGGTACAATCCCCGCACTTATAGAATCATTGATAATAGCTAGTAAAGATGGGCCCAAAACATCAAAGGCTTCCACTAAGAGGCATGGTGGTACAATATCGAGAGGGCTGGGAGCTGGTTTAAGGGTGTCAATAGTTCTTTTTAACTGTGAAAGTGAGACTAGATCAAAATATTCTAAGACAATGCCCTGTTTAACAGTAGGAAGTTCATAGCCAGTTTGAACAATGCCACAGCGGATAGTATCAATTTTGCTGACAAAGAATGATAGAAACTGCTCACATGAATGAACAGTGCTATTTAATCCCATCACAGAATGAGGGTGAATGGTCGCATTATTTGAATTAAATAAGACCCTAGGATTCTTAGAATAACGGGATACTAAATCAGCAAAGAAATCATGTTTAGATTTCTTAACGGCTGCCTGGAAGTTGAATAGAGAAGTCCTAAAAATCTGTTTAGAAATAATCAGTTCATCTTTTTTCCAACTCCGTTCAGCTGCTCAACAGGTGCGGCGCAGCGATCGCGTAGTTTCATTTAGCCAGGGAGCAGGTCTTCCCTTATTACTGCGTATCTTGGGCAGAGCAATTGAGTCTAAAACCGTTTTACAAGAAGAATTAAATTTTAAAATGGAATCATCGATACCATTATTTTGGACATGCACATCAAGACTAGAGAATATGGTTTTAAAATTGGATATAATAGAAGAATTTAAAAAGCGCGAGCAGCGTGGGGGACAGCTAGTAGTCGGGACATCAACAGTAATATTCATATCATTCATTATAGAAAAGTGATCAGTGAAAGAAACATCGCATAAATCAATATTATTAACTGAAATATCACGAGTAAGAATGAGATCAAGGGTGTGACCAAGAGAGTGAGTTGGCGTATTAATATGCTGGATAAAATCAAATGAGTCCAATAGTGATAAAAAGTCATTAACCAAAGGTTTCGATTGACAACAAACGTGAATGTTAAAATCACCAACAATAAATACTTTGTCATGGGAGAGGGTAATATCAGCCAGGAGATCAGAGAATTCAGAAATGAAGGTATCATTAAATACAGGAGGTCTCTTAACCACAACAAACAACAAAGAAGGGGAGCTGCACACTTCGAAAAGTTGTAGTTCAAAGCTGCTAAACGGACCCTTTGTAAGGCTCTGACACAAGAACTTACTTTTAAAAACAGTGGCAATGTCCCCACCACGACGAGTCAGTCCCGGAGAGTTTAAAAATGAATAAATTGATGGTGCCAAGTCAGTAAACCATGAAGAGTCACCATTTAAAATCCAGGTTTCAGTGATGAAAAAGTAATCCAGATTATTTGAGGTAATAAAGTCTTGCAGAATAAAGGTTTTATTAGACATTGATCTCACGTTCAAGAGAGCAGCCTTGATAGAGGTAGAAGAGCTCATTGCGGGATGAGCACGGGTGAGCGTGCGGAGATTAGCAGCGTTTACTGCCCGAGAGCTCACCGAGGAGGAGTGATGCCGCCTTGAAATGGAGAACTTAAATCCGGTGTCTAGCGCCCATGAACCAGGGATGGAGTCCTGTGCAGGAGAAGATGGGTCATAGGCAACTCGCAGGCATCGGGAATCAAAGCTCTGGGACTTCAGTTGGTGTTGTTTAACAGCAATTCCGGTTCTTTATCCACGACGGCGGCGGGTGCGTTTGCGTCTCCGAGGGGCATTCAACACACTGATACAGGTGTAGAAGTCAGGAGATGAATAAAACAAAGGTGGAGGTTAAAAAAAAATCCCATCAGGAGATGAAAACTGAGAGGAAAGCAAGCCAGAAAATATGTTAAGTAAAGACTCATGATCATAGGACAGTGGCTGTTGGGATAAACTAAAACATAAAAACATAGTTAAAACATAGACTAGCAAGACGAGCAGACGGCCAGCCACAACAGTTGGCGCCATCTTCATGAAAAAATAGGTGTCCCCCAAATGGATGTTGAGGACCATGGAGAGTGGACGAAAAAAAAAAACTGGAGGGCCAACTGGCTAACCTGGGTAAACCTTGAAAATGGCTGTAAAACTACTGATGATGTATTAGGTAACCAGTGCTTGGCTTTTGGCTTCAGCATGTTGCTGATACTGAGTTTGGCTGTTCTTCTGTTTTTAATTCCTATTTTTTTATATCTAGATTTGTTTTACAGAATATATGTTCATGTACTGGTCAGTACACCTGTCCTTTGTGATTTGTGGAACATTAAGGAATGGTCTAATGCTCCATATCACACTCCAAAGACATAATTAAAAATATATCACGTAGAAGAACAGGCTTCTGGATTTTTAAATTTAATACTGTCCTACAACTAACAACTTGTTTTGTACATACTAGACACTGGGAACAATCACTGAAGGGTCTAGATGGGTGTGATGATACTCACAAACACTTGACTGGGTGCCATAGAGCTGGAATTTACTCCAGTGCACTAGATGGCTATTGCAATATGACATCCAATTGCTGGGATTAAAATGTGAAGTTTCATACTAAGTTTGGATTTTAAAACCTGTTTAAAATATTTGGATTTTTACAGACAGTTGATTCAGTGTTTCACCTAGTTCACCTAATGACTCTATGATTACACTTGGAGTGTTCAAAGATTGCAGGGTTAATGATGGTAATATCTTCAAAAGTGTCATTGGGAGGAAAAACCTGCCTGATCTGAAGCCAAGTAATGAATTTCTAGTTTTTTTGTTCTGTCAGTTATGCAGCAATAATAAGTGTCGTGTTCATGTTCAATGTGGCTCATTGGTGTATTCAATACCACAGTGCCTTGGTCCAAAAGTCAATGGCCAGTTTAACACTAGAATCCCTGAAGAATACAAAAAAACTTGTAATCCCGAGCCACCTTAAATTCCTTCGCACCTCTCTATTAGCATCTTTTGTTTTGCAAATGTGTCAATCAGCACAGCAGCAAGCAGCCTGCTATCCCATACCCCCCACCGCCGCTGCTCAAGTCTGTCAAAAAGTTCTCCCAGCTCAAGTCTGTTTATCTGGGTGTGAGCTGCCTGGAGTTGTATAGGGTAAATAATGTATTGTTATTTGGAACACATAGATTTTATGTGTGTTCCATGTCTACAATGATCTGTGCAAATGTAGGATGACATGAAATGTGAGGGAAGAAATGCTGAACACATAACTAAAACAGAAATTTTTTGTTATAGTACTAATGACAAAATTTTGACATGAAGTGTATAATGTGTGAAGACTGAAGTCCAAATATCAAATAAACACTTTCACAAAAAGTACAAGTATAACAAAACAAGTGCCCTTTTATGCAAGAATATAACCGAAGAATAAGAAATCGGGTTAGGGTACAACGCAGCCATAAAAACTGCTGACTCATAATCAAGAGGTTGCTGGTTCGATTCCGGGCACTTCCTAGATTTACTGTTTTGAGTAGTGAGCTACTCTTATTGTTACTATTATAGAATAAAAACATTTTTTTTTAATTCAGTTTTATTCTCTCGGTCACATTCATGCTCCCCCCAATCTGACACTGCTGTTTTCAGATAATGAAGTTCTATAATAGAGGTGAACTCAGATGAGGATGAGAGTTCTACATTGGAAAAAGAGAACAGAAGCCCTCCCCGCAAGAAACATCCACTCACACAGAAAAATGCAGCTGCACCAGGCATAAAGGAGAAAGACGTTAATTGCTTGCTCAATTTTAATGAGTATTCCCACAATTTTTTAATATTGACTTCTTTATTTTTCTCCATTGAATCAACTTTTAAAGCAGTAACACATAACAATAAAAAAAATCTGAGTGAAACAACAAACATGCCACAGTAGCTGCATATTCACAGTCTCAGTCAGCACCTTTCTTTTATTTTATTCAAGTTTCATTTTTGTGAACTGTTTTGTAGATTTGTGAAATGGTGAAATGAAGTAGCCTGAAGTGGAAAATCCTTGCAGTAATTTTGCCAATCCATATGATTGATGAACTGTTCTCTCAAGCTGCAATTCAAATTATGAATTCATTTTCTCAAAGCGTTCACCTCTGTATTTTTTATTTTTATTTTTCTAGGAATATGTTTAGCATTCTTTCAAAAAAGAAATAACTTTTATTTTTGCTCACAGATTGAAATACTGAAAAATTTGAGAAAAAGGACAGGTTTGATAAATGAGTAGATGTGTTGAAATGTAATATTTCACTGATGTGCTTAACAATGTGCTAAGAGTGCTTTTAAATTGTCACTTATTGGTAGTTGTACCACTGAATGCTAAAACTATTGGTAAAGCTTTATTTTTCTATCTTGTCTTGTGATAAACTTCAACAACCATAACATCTTCCTACTTCCGAATTGAAGAAAAAAAAACTTTATTTCATTATAACCTCTTTGAGGTAAATCGCAGTGTTCACAATACCCAGTGCAGTCAATTACCCGTGAAAGAATGTGCTGGTTCTTATGCACAATCTCATTATATCTATGAACCTTCATCAATCTGAATGGCAATATTAGCACTTCCCATTATTTTTAATTTTCTGTAGCTTACAGTGTACAGTATATAGCACTGTGCTGATATTGTGTGAGGCTCTCAAAGTAGTATTGTTAAATATTATAAAGTTAGGTTTATGAGATGCAAAACATTTGTATGTCATAGTTCGTTTGCTTCACTTATTTTAATTTGATCTTCCTTGTCAAATCTTTTCACTGAAGCAACTTTATTCCTTTCCAGCTTATTTAAAACTGCACATTATAATATACTGGCTTTTACTTCAATGTCACCTTGTTTGATTTCTATGGCAGGCAGCTGATGAGCCTCTGGCCTTTTAACTCTAGGCTGACTAGAGTTTAACAGCTACTGCATCTAATATAGCAATACTAGAACAACAAAGGCTTTTTTTAAAGCAAACGTAATATTTAAACTTTATATGGAAAATATAACAGTTGAATTCTGCTGAAAAAAATACATTAATAATAATAATCTTCAATAGAGGTGTCAAACTCAATTTTACTGAGGGTCAAAAATAACACTTTACATACCTAATGAGGGCCAATTAGAAAGGCAACAGGACCAGAAGAAATACCATAAGTGTGGAAGACTTTAGGTGATAAAGGGATAGATGTGTTGTGGAATGTAATGCAGAAAATCTATGAACAGGAGAGAGAGAGTTTCAGATGAACAATGTGATTTTACCCATTTATAAGGAGAAGGGTGATATTGAGGATTGTGAAAACTTTAAAATACTAAAGCTGATTTCACACACACTGAAAATTTGTTAAAGAATTATAGAAAGAAGTTTTATGGAAGAGACCAGCATAGTGGAGGAGCAATTTGGTTTTATGTCAGAGAGGAACAACTGATGCAATCTTTGCATTGAGACAACTAATAGTAAGACATTGAGAAAAACAGAAAGGATTATATACAATACAAAAAATACAGTTTATTTTTATATAGCCCAAAATCACACAAGAAGTGCCACAAAGGGCTTTAAAATGCCCTGTCTCTTGACAGCCCCCCAGCCTTGACTCTCTAAGAAGACAAGGAAAAACTCCCAAAAAAATCCCTAGTAGGGAAAAAATGGAAGAAACCTTGGGAAAGGCAGTTCAAAGAGAGACCCCTTTCCAGGTAGGTTGCGTGTGCAGTGGGTGTCAAAAAGAAGGGGGTCAATACAATACACAGAACAGAACACAAGTAATCCTCAATGCAATATAATAGTAAAATAAAAATATTACAAGTACAGAGCAGAATTTAACAGTAGATGATATCACATAATAGGATTTGAATTTGTTTAGAGTCCTAGAGACCTCAGCTATCAAGCTTCCTCCCCCTATTGGCCATTCCACAGTCGAGACAGCACTGGGCCAGCCAATCTGATGAAAGGACCCCTCTACCTGACGATTCCTGCAATCCTCCATCAGAGATGATTTTACCTTAGGCAGGCAAAAAAACTTGGCAGGTTGGCAGTGGCACCAAGTACCACATTTGAGTACCGAGAAGAGAAACAGAATTGGTGAGGCCTAGTAACAAATTGTAACTATCATATTACTCATATTTCAGTGTTAATGACCAACAACAGAGATGCAGTTTGTACAGTTAATCAGCAGTTCTAGTCAGGATATGCTAAACTGAAGTAGTGAGTCTTCAGCCAGGATTTGAAAGCTGAGACTGAAGGGACATCTCTTATAGTAGCAGACAGACCATTCCACAGTTTAGGGGCCCTGTAACTAAAAGCTCGACCTCCCACTGTTATTTTATTAATTCTTAGAATCCTAAGCCGACCTGCATGTTGAGATCTTAATATGCGCTCTGGTTTGTAAGTCATGATAAGTTCAGATAAGTAAGCCGGACCTTGTCCATTTAAGGCTTGATATGTTAAAAGGAGGATTTTGAAATCTGCACTAAACTTAACCAGGAGCCAGTATACGAATTTAAAGGATTATATACATGTATGGTGTTTACTGATTTTGAGAAGGCTTATGATAGATTGATACGTCAAGAGGTGTAGAGGCGCATGAGAGAGGAAGGAGTATCAGAGAAATATGACAGGATTGTCCAGGATATGTTGAGAGAGTGAGGACTCAGGTCAAAAGCAGTGTTGGGTAACAGGCAAGATCCCAGTTAGAGTAGGTCTGCACCAGGGATCTTCTTTATCTTGTTATCTTTTTTGATCTGGTTATGGATGTGTTGAATCATGGGATACAGACCTATGCTTTTTGCTGATGATATCCATCCATCCATTTTCCAACCCGCTGAATCCGAACACAGGGTCACGGGGGTCTGCTGGAGCCAATCCCAGCCAACACAGGGCACAAGGCAGGAAACAATCCTGGGCAGGGTGCCAACCCACCACAGGACACACACAAACACACCCACACACCAAGCACACACTAGGGCCAATTTAGAATCGCCAATCCACCTAACCTGCATGTCTTTGGAATGTGGGAGGAAACCGGAGCGCCCGGAGGAAACCCACGCAGACACGGGGAGAACATGCAAACTCCACGCAGGGTGGACCCGGGAATCGAACCCAGGTCCCCAGATCTCCCCACTGCGAGGCAGCAGCGCTACCCACTGCGCCACCGTGCCGCCCTGCTGATGATATTTTGAGGTTTAATGTTGATCAGAATTCAAAAGTTGGACTGCAGGGAGAGCTATTGAAAAGAGTAGATACATTTAAATATCTAGAGGTAGCCTGAGATGGAAAAATAGATGCAGAGATTATCCACAGAGCGTAGTGTGGATGGAACAATTGGAAGAAGGTATCAGTTGTACTGTGTGATCGAAGAATAAGACAAAGGGTAAAGGTAAGGTTTTTAAGACGGTGGTAAGACCAGCAATGATGTATGGAACTGAGATAAGAGCAGTAAAGGGAGCTCAAAAGAAGAAGAAGTTAGATGTGGCAGAAATGAGAGTGTTGAGATGGATGTGTAGAGTTACAAAAGAGGACAGAATAAGAAATGAGACAAGCTGAGGTAAAACAAAAGTGCGAGAAATAGTTAAGAAAGTACAGAAAAGTAGGATGAAGCAGTAAAGACGTGATGAGGAGAGACAATTAATATGTAGGCAAAAGAGTGATGGGAATGGAAGTAAAAATGAAGAGAAAACATGGGAGACCAAATCGGAAATAGCTGGATAAAGTAAAAGATAATCTGAAAAAAAAGGGCTTGACTGGTGAGGAGGTGCAGGACTACTGTTTGGAGAAGATTGCTCAAGCATATTGACTCTAAATGGAAGTAGGAAAAGATGAAGTGGAAGAAGAAGGGGCTGAATATATTAACAAACAATATAACAATAATATACCAAGTGCCACCACTATTACTATACTAACAAAACATACAGATGCCTCTCTGCTCATCACATTTATATGTCCTGCTTTGTGTCTCTCTTGAAAATGTCTTTTTTTTTGTCTTGGACGTTGTCATGGTTTAGGAAAAATACCACTATCCATGGAACTGAAAAAGTGGAAAAAATTACATCTGTGCCAGTGCTGGTTCTAGCACCCTCCGTGCCAATCTTATCACCCTTTAATGAATCTATTATGCCATGGAATGCAGAATTATTGATGTTTTACCCTTTGATATGGTATTACTGTACCTGCACAACACTTTATTTGGAATTTAGTAATTTAAATGAATTATGAAAGGATTTAAATATTTACATTCTTGTACTGTTTGCATTTTATGTGGAATATAGATATGTATTTCTTTTAATGAATTTCCCAGTTTTTGGTAAATGACACCAAAATAGTTTACTACAGATATCAGGTAAATAAATGTAAATTTGGCTTAGTATTTTAGAACTGAGTATTTTTTTATTTACAAAATGTGTATATGAAAATCATACATAAATATAATGTAATATGCAGGCTAATTGCTTGATGGTAGCTCAATTTTCCAAACAGAAAGTTTGTTTTAGCAAGTAAGTAACATATAACAGTAATTAATTCTTTAATTAAACATCTTTTCAATTATAAAAACAGAAATCTCTAAAATTAAAAATGGCTTTTTCTTCCCTTCATTTTTTGCAAACTTAGAAACAGTCAGTCATTTTCCAACCCGCTATATCCTAACACAGAGTCACGGGGGTCTGCTGGAGCCAATCCCAGCCAACACAGGTCACAAGGCAGGAACAAACTCCGGGCAGGGTGCCAACCCACAGCAGGGCACACACACACACACACGCACACACACACACCAAGCACACAGTAGGGACAATTTAGGATCGCCAATGCACCTAACCTGCATGTCTTTGGACTGTGGGAGGAAACCGGAGCACCCGGAGGAAACCCACGCAGACACAGGAAAAACATGCAAACTCCATGCAGGGAGGACCTGGGCAGCACTACCACTGCGCCACCAAAACTTAGAAACATTTTCTTTTAAATACATTGTTTGGAAAAGTTTACTCTATACTGATACACAGTATAAAAGACACATGAGGGTTTCTGTGCCGTGCCTAGTGTGGTTAAATATTGTCAGAATTCATAAAAGGCACATAAATGATCTTCCTAAAGCCACTTGTAATGTCATTGTACTTGCAAGATAAAACAAGAAGACTGATACCGGAGGCACGTATAAAAGTAAATAAACTTTTATTTTTCTTCACCTGTGGGGCACATCTTCCTTGTGTCCCATAGGCAGTACACAGTCCCAAAAGCACCAACCAAAGCAAAACACACACTACTCTTCACACCACCACTCTTCCCGGCAAGCGTTGTCCTCCTCCTCCTCCCGACTCAGGCTCCTGGAGTGGGGGCTGCTGGCCCTTTTTATAGTTCACCCGGAAGTGCTTCAGGTGCTTGATCACCTGCCTCCGATCGCACCTCCGGCTGTGGCTAAACTATGGCCCAGATGGGCCCAGGAACCCCTGCAGCGCCTCCTGATGGCCACCCCGGATCCCAACAGGGCTGTGGAGAACTCCATCTCCCATGGAGCCCTGTGGGTATCTGAGGCACCACAGTCACCCAGGGGGGCTGCCACCAAGTGGTCTGGGGGAGGTACTGTGCAGCCCATGCTTGCTCCCCTGGCACATACACAGAAGGAGCGTCCCGGCTATCTTCACTAGGATTTTTAACCAGTCCCTGTCCCAGGCCACTGTCCCATCCTGCCTCAAGTCCTCCATCATTGTTCCGCTGCCAAAAAAATCTATCAAGAACAGTCTGAATGATTTCCGCCCAGTGGCACTCACATCTGTCATCATGAAGTGCTTTGAGAAACTGGTGCGGAGTCATATCATCGCCTGCCTGCCAGCAGACCTGGACCCATTTCAATTTGCTTACAAAGCAAAGAGATCCACGGAGGATGCTGTGGCCACAGCCCTTCATGCTGCCCTGACCCACCTGGAGCAACAGGGCAGTTACGCCAGACTTCTCTTTATGGACTTCAGCTCGGCATTTAACACCATCGTCCCACAACGACTGGTGTCCAAACTGGCAGATCTGGGACTTCCA
Organism: Erpetoichthys calabaricus; assembly: GCF_900747795.2. Classification (NCBI taxonomy): domain Eukaryota; kingdom Metazoa; phylum Chordata; class Cladistia; order Polypteriformes; family Polypteridae; genus Erpetoichthys; species Erpetoichthys calabaricus. The sequence continues at coordinate 229,569,065 of NC_041395.2, read as the reverse complement.
TCACTCACCTGCAGTTGGATACTGGACTTCCTGTCTGGTCGCTCCCAGAGGGTCAGGCTGGTCCCCACACCTCCACTGCTCTCAGCCTCAACACTGGGACGCTGCAGGATTGTGTGATCAGCCCGCTCCTCTACACCCTCTATACCAGTGTTTCTCAAACTTTTTTGTCTTTTGGCACAGTAAAAAAACTAAAAAAATTTTGCGGCACACCAGGAAGAACAACAATTGTTTTATAATAAAATGAAAAATTATTTTACCTGTTTTTAAGTATTACATTCAATGTGAAGGATGTGCCTGTTTTTGAGAGCAAATGCAATCTAATCGAGGCTCCAAAGTCGACAAACAAACTCGCATTTCAGCGTCTATTGTAAGAAGTCTCTCTCTTTTCTTAGACTTGATTTCAGTCAGTGCTGAAAATCCAAACTCACAAAACCATGAAGATGCAAATGGAAGAATTATTTTGATTGCTTTTAAACTGATTGCAGGATATAACTTGTTGATTGAAATCCAAAAAACATCCAGGCTTTTCTCGGCAAAACTTGACTTAAGAACTGCATCGTTTTTTAAATCAATGAGCTGCTCTTCTTCTTCAGTTGTAAGATTTGTAGCTTCATTGTTTCCAAATGGATAGCTGACCCATCCATATTCATTACTTCCAACTGTTGGGAAGTAATGCTGCAATGCTGACTGCAGGTGTGTCAAAGTGTACAGAATTTCGGGGGTGATTTCTTTATTACAATGAATGTGCTTCAAATAAAGTTTATTTGAAGCACATTCATTGTAAGTAGGAAAGCAGTCGAAGACTCCTTTCGAGATCTTACTTTGCCACAACGACAATTTTTCACCAAATGACTTCAGTTTTGAGGATGCAGTGATGATGTTTTCCAATGGTCCTTGAAGACTTAAATTCAGTGAATTTAATTTGTCAAATAAATCAGAGAGAAATGTCACCTTAACCCACCAGATCTCGTCATGAATAGAAAATCCAAAGTCTTTTTTTTCAGCCACCAAGAATGAAATCAGCTCAGCCTTGAGTTGGACGACACGCTTTAACACTTTTCCCCTGGAGAGCCAACGAACATTGGTGTGATACAGGAGGCATTTGTAGTCTGAATCCATTGCTTCACAGAGCTGAGAGAAAAGTCGGGATGCAAGCGGTCGAGATTTGATGAAGTTTACAACTGTAATCACTTGATCCAGAACAGACATCAAATCTTTCGGCAAAGATTTGAAGGCAAGAGCTTCTCTGTGGATCATGCAGTGAACAACTAATACATTTGGATTTTCTTGACGCACAAGAGTGACGAATCCCTTTCTATTTCCCTGCATGGAAGGACAGCCATCGGTGCAAACGCTGACACAGTTTTTCCACTGTAGTTTGAAGAGCAAAATGTTTTCGTTCACCACATTGAAAATATCTTCGCCTTTGGTCGTAGTTTGTAAGTCTTTGCAAAATAAGAATTCGTTGACACATTTTTCATCCTTCATGAACCGAATAAAAGCTAGCAGCTGGGCTTTGCCGCTAACGTCAGTGGATTCATCAACTTGGAGACCACAACAGAGACACTTCATCGTCAGGCGCGTCAAAGTGTTCGCAGATTTGATCTTGTAAATCTGACGATAAGTCTTCAATTCTGCGCGAGATAGTATAATTTGACAAAGGAACTTTCTTAACTTTTTCGGCGGCATCGGGTCCAAGAATAGTTTCAACAACTATTGCTAAAGCTGGTGCAATGACTGATTCAGCCTCTGTATGCGCTTTCTTGCGTTTTGCTAATAACTGAGCAACCTTATAACTTGCAATCAATCCCTTTTCTGGCAGCTTTAGGTAGTTCGTAAGTTTCTTAGCTTGTTTATTTTGTTGAGCCCTGATGTTTTCGAAGTATTCCTTCGGTTGCGCTTTTACAGCTGGATGTTTTGTTTCCAAGTGTCTCTTCAATTTGCTTGGAACAAGCGCCTCATTCGACAGAGCTGAATTGCAGATCAGACAGAATGGCAATGGAGCATCTTCAGGTCCCGAAGATATGAAACCATATCCGATGTAATCTTCTTTGTACCTTCGTTTGGTTCCTTCCTTTTTTTTTTAACGCTTTCGCAGTTTCATTCTTGCTAACGTATTTCTCCATGGATAACAATGAATAACGCTTATTGATAATTTGTTATTATTAGCATACACCTAAAAAATTTAAATGAAACACATCACTTATTATTATCGTTACCAATTCAAAAACTGCTGTGCGTCTGCTAGGGCGGCCTACATTTTAGTCATTACAATAATATATGTATAGTGGAAAATTCCATAACCTGAATAGCTAACACCCTTTTCCGTCAAAATGTAGCGTTCCGATTTAGCAGGGCAGAGAAAAGGGGACAGTGCGGGCTACTATTACTGGTCGTTGCAAGTGGGGACGTCATCGCAACGTAGGATAAAAATTTAATAGTAGGCAGACCTGTGTAACGCTGCACGTGTAGCGTTCTGAACACCTGTATAAATTTCAAATATTTGTAGAAACTCCCGCGGCACATCTGCAAATCTTCCACGGCACACTAGTGTGCCGCGGCACACAGTTTGAGAAACACTGCTCTATACATATGACTGTATCCCCACTCACCATAGCAACAAGATCATAAAGTTCACGGATGACATGACGGTGGTCGGACTCATCTCGGGCAAGGAGGGTGAGCTGGCATACAGGGACGAGGTGGAGCGGCTGTCAGAATGGTGCAGAGTCAATAACCTGCTCCTCAACATCACAAAAACGAAGGAGCTTGTTATTGACTTTAGAAAAAACAAAACTGACATCCATCCACTCATCATTGGCGGGGCCTGTGTGGAGAGGGTCCAGGTGTTCAGGTTTCTGGGCATTGAGCTGGAGGATGACCTGACCTGGTGCACTAACACCAAGGAGCTGCTGAAGAAGGCACAGCAGAGACTGTATTTTCTGAGAATCCTCAGAAAGAACCATCTCCCCAAAAATCTTCTCCTTGCCTCTTATCACTGTTCCATCGAGAGTGTGCTCACGTACAGACTGTGTGTGTGATACGGGAGCTGCACTTCCTCAGAAAGGAAAGCGCTCCACAGGGTTGTCAGGACAGCGGAGAGAACTACTGGTTGTACCCTCGCCACTCTGGAACACATCTATACCTCCCGATGCCGCAAAAAAGCAATAGACATTTCACAGGATTCATCACATCCCAGTCATTGCCTCTTCCAGCTTTTGCCATCGGGCAAGAGATACAGAGCAATGAAAACCAGGACAAACCCTCTTAAAAACAGCTTTTATCCAAAAGCAATCATGGCCCTGAACTCAAATAAAACTGCTCCATATCATTCTCTAAATGTGCAATATAGGCCTTAAGTCAACCAGTGCAATTTGTACATTTAACCAGTGCAATTTGTATATATAACAAATGCAATTGGTATATTTTGTAAAGTACTTTTATTACTATTTGGTTTGTTATTATTTTCTCTCTTCTTGTCTTTTTAACTCTTATGCCTCACTCTGAGTTGACTGTACCTTCAATTTCGTTGTTCCTTTGTAAAAGTGACAATGACAATAAAGATCTATCTATCTATCTATCTATCTATCTATCTATCTATCTATCTATCTATCTATCTATCTATCTATCTATCTATCTATCTATCTATGGAAGCAAAGGTCTGTGATATGGTTTGCATATTAGCAGCTGGAGATCCACAAAGGGAGAAAAAATGAATCACGTATCATAAAGTAGTTTTGACGACACATTCATCATATTAAAAAATGGCCAGCTGAACGAGTTCTATAGCCATATCAACACAACATTCCCTGCAATACAAGTCACCATGGAAAAAAGAAATGAACCGAAACATCAGCTTCCTGGACATCTCCATTGAAAGAAATAACGATGCCACCCTGACCACTAGTGTTTACTGTAAGGAATGCTATGCAGACAAGATATTACACTTTGCCAGAAACCACCCATTGTCTCATAAACGGAGCTGTGTTAAAACTTTATTCAGAAGAGTCCACACCCATTGTAATATGAAGGAAACAAAAACGAACGAAAGACGCTATCTTTTCCATCTTTTCACTTCAAACGGATACTCAAAGACGTTCATTAAACAATGCCTACACAAAAGACGCCAAAAAACTCATCAAACAATTGACTCGAACCAGACCCCCCATCCCACCTGGTACACACTTCCTTATCAACACTGTGTGTCTGAAGGTGCAGCATGCATCCTGGCCAAATCAGGCATCAGAATAGCACACAAACCCGTGAACAATCTGCGCACTGTCCTTTTCAATGCTAAAAACAAGAAATCGACAGCAGAAACATGAAACGCAGTTTATAGCATTCCATGCTGTTCTTGCCCAGCGGTATACATAGGACAAACATCAAAAAGAATTGCAACACGTATACAGGAACATCTCAATGCCGTTAGAAGGAAGGACTCACGATCACAGATCTATAGGCATACAAAATCAACAGGATATACATTTAACTGGGACAATGTACAAGTAAGATTTAAGGCCAGCACTGAAAGTGCCAGAAAGCTGGCTAAATCTTGGCTATCAGACAAAAATGCCATTAACAGACATTTGGACATAAATCCAGCATATGCAAACTTAAGTAGAACATGTTCATAATAAATAAAACGTTACGACCTGTACCCCGCCCCCTGACCCAGCTTCCCCTCTCAACCCCCCCCCCCCCAACCCCCACCCCCACCCCCCCCCCCCCCCACACCTAATTTTGCTATATATTGCCTTTGATTCTTGTATGTCTAAGCATTATCCTCTGATGAAGGCTCCTGGTAGGGGCTGAAAGCTCAGGAATAAAAACTACTTTATGATACGTGATTCATTTTTTCTCCCTTTGTGGATCTCCAGCTGCTAATATACAGTATATATATACAGTATATGTGTGTATATATATATATATATATATATATATATATATATATATATATATATATATATACAGTATATATATATATATATATATATATATATATATATATATATATATATATATATATATATATATATACAGTATATATATATATATATATATATATCTTTATATATACATATAGTGGCAGGCAGATAGCTGGCTGGGACGCCTTCTTAAAAGAAGGACTGGGGAGAGAGTATGCATAGGGCGACTCTAGGTTGCAGCAGCCCCACGGATTCCCACAGGGTACTCTCAGAGTTGGAGTTTGATGGCTCAATTCTGTTGAGTTCCTGGGTGCCGCCAGGGCATGCTGCAGGGATTGTGGAGCCCTACTTTTTCGAACTTCCACCTCACCTGAAAGTGCTTCTGGACCACACTAACACCCACACCAGAAGTACTCCCGGGTGCAGGATAAAAAAAGCTCACTGCCACTGCTCTAGGAGCCACAGTTGGGAGGTGGAGATCAACAACAACTGGAGGAGGAGCGGAGGTGTAAAGAGAGACAGAAAGAGAAAGAAGGCAAAGATAGAGAGTGCTGTGTGCTATACTGTTTTGTTGTGTTTATTTGTGCTTGTGTACTATGCACTGCAGGTGGGAAACAATTGGGAAGCAGTTCCCACACAAAAATAAAAGCCTGTGTGTTGCTGGACTTGTGTCTGCATCTGTCTGTGTCAGTTTGGGAAGCTGGTGCACCCCCTGCCGGCCACTATATAAAATAGTGGAATGGAATGGAAATAACTGGCAGTTACAAACATACATCCCCCTGCCTCTGATTGATTCCTTTCTACCTAATCAGCTGAACAATTTCTACTGCAGGATTGAGAAGCAGCTGTCCACTACTCTGGACCCCTTTTTTAGCCCTGAACCATCTGACTTATATTTTTTACAGATACACTCCCTCAAACTTGCACTCCAGTGATCCATCTGTAAAACTGATGACATCTGTTGACGGCACCACCCTAACTGGCCTGATCACAGATGGGGATGAGTGGACATATAGCAGAAAGGTGGTTTGGCTGGTCAGTTGGTGCATCCTCAACAGTCTCAACTTGAATGCTCTGAAAACAGAGGAAATAGTTGTGGATATTAGGAGATGCTACTCATCTCATACCCCCAGGGTCATAAATGGTTTTGCTGTCAACAGGGAGAAATCATGTAAATTTCTTGGCAGACCTATCAGTTATAGTCTGAACTGGGATGAAAGCATAACTGCTCTTATCAAAAACAAGCTCAGAAGAATATTTTTTTTTTCTCTGCCATCTTAAAAAGTTTACCAGTTTGAATTAATGCTCATTGAGTTTTAGAGAGTTAGTACTGAATGATTCTTCATTTTCTTCATAACTGTCTGGTAAAGCAATGCATCTGCTCATTTAAAACATAAAGTGCAGCATGTCATTCTGACAGCTTAAAGGATTGTAGGCCTCTATGAGTATCTTTATACATCATGGGTCAGGAAAAATGCCAAAATTTTAATCAAAGGGTGCACTCTCTTGGGTAACCATCTCTTTTAGTTCTTTTTACCAGTCACTAAAAGCAAGACTTACTCAGCACATGGTGGTTTCTTTTCTACAGCAGTCAGCCTTTTCTAACACAGTCTCAGATTTCTTTATTCGTTTATTTCCAATCTCAAAACTCCTCCATCCATCCTAAATTATGTTTACTTTATGAACACTTACTCTGTATAATACAGTACATGAGTGCAGATTGTTTTATATATTTGTGTATTTATTATGGGTGGCAATTTTCAGCAAGGAGTGCCGTGTAAACGTGACATCATTCATTCTCATACATGAATTTCTACTCTTAGCTGGGACTGAGTCTAGGACACTTTGTAAATACTTCTTATGTGCTACTTTCTTATCCTAGTGTGACTTTTAGAACAATTCCTACGAGTAATTCTGAGATGCTTGATAAATACGAGCCCAGATGAACTTTGACCTGGGATAGTGTTAGGCATAAACTTTAATTCAGGTGCTAATCTACGACAGCATCCATGACTTGAGACTAGCTTCTAGCAATATTGACAGCAACAATGAAGTCTAAAATGAAATAGGGATAGATTTTATTTGAAGCATCAGAATTAAAAAGAAGCCGCATATACATATATTTTATTATTAGAAAGAGGGATGACAAAAAATGTTCCATTCAAGATAATAATAAAGGTAACTAGATATACTGTAATTAATTAATTTTGAGAAAGTGTTTATTAAATATTCCAATTACTAAATACTGCCCTTTTAATGTCTGACATATTTTAATCTTTGACATATATGGATGAGTTCACAATTTGCTGCTTTGAAGTAATGCAGAATGTTTCATACATTTAATACATAAGGTACCGTTTCCATTGCAAATGATCTTGCAATATACATTTTCAAGATGGTGTATTTATCAATAGCTTATTTTTTCAAAACACTACACAGTTCAAATACAGTGTGTCACTAATTTAATTATTTTTAATTCTGGCATCAAACACATGGCATAGTTTGTTTGCTATTCACTCCCGTCTAAGGGAGTATCCACTATCTTCACTGGTCAGTGTTTTATCACAAGTTTCCTGCTAATTTTTAATCATTCCAGGTACTCACTTTGAATGATCACATTTATTATTAAAATAATTTGCTTGATGTGAACTTGTTTTTACTGTGCTTTCATTTTCAAAAATTACTGAAAAGCAGTATAATCTAATAAGAAATAGAAAACATAGAAATCATAAAGTGAATTACTTGAGAAGGCTCCAGTTGATTGCCCAAAGAAGACACTTAACATATCATACTGTATTTCACTTGAACATCTTTTTCTTAAGAACACTTTAAATAGGGTACATGTACTACTGTTGTCTTTGGAATTTCTATGGGAGAGGATTTGAAACATAGGTTCACAAATACATTGTGTAAAGGCTGGGTGGACTGCAATAATATATACAGAAGAAAAATCTGCTACTGAGAAATCTTATGATAAGAGGTGGATTGGCATTTAGGTACATTCTTCATCTAGTCGTTCAACTTATCTGTCACCTAGCATCATAGGGTGACATTGATGTGCAAATAAAGGGGATTACATTCACAAAAAATGGATTGTCCTGAGCAGGAGGTCAATGAAAAAGCGCGAGTCAGAGGAGTAGTGCACAGAAAAATTTGCATTAGCTAAGAGACACAGAGACATCACTAAGAGGGCGTCAGTGGTTCGTAAATACCACAGATTTATAATTAAATTGGTGTCCCTTCACCCTGAAAGTGATAATAGGATATGCTGAATAAACACAACATTCAACCTTTAGACTCACTGCTAGCAATTAGATTTTTTATATACATTCAAAAAGTTTCAAAGTATCAGGAAACAGAAAGTTTGCGGTTATATGCAAAATGGCTATTAGCTGTAAAATTGCATTACAAGGCAGACACATTTTTGTTGGTAGACTGTCAATCATAAAAAGTGGCAGATTAACTAGAAGACAATATTGAAATTTTGCTTTCTAATTTAGAAATATGGATTTCTGACTGTTACCTTTTTCCTGTATCCTTTTTCTGTGAAGCCAACTAATCAGCAATGACAGCAAAAAAAAATAAAATAAAAGGAGCTAGCATAACCTAAGGAATATGTCTTACTTTGTCTTTGACTTTTTTTTGAGTAGTCCCCAGAGATTTATTTTCTCCAGGGATGCTGCTGAACAGAAATTTTTGTTTTCCTCTCCTCCGCTGTCAACTACCCATAGTTCAACCATTAACTAATGGACAGATAGTGCTGGACTCCATTTATGTTAACCAGTTTCAAAGTACTTTTTTCCTGTGGGTTTAAACAAATCTATGTCTTCATGTGTACAAATTCTGTAATTAGTATTTTGTAAAATTTATACTTGCACTTTATCAGAGAACATGTCCCTGCATTCTGTGCCTGCACTCAGTGAAAAGTGCTATACAAAAGTAAACTGAATTGAATTGAATGTAGAAAAGAAAATATATTCCATTGATTCCCTAATCCATTTTTGGTGAGTTGCAGTTTTTTGTTTTTAAATTTATTTATTTTGTGATTTAGTGATTAAGCATATTTCATTACATTGCATTTAACAGTGTTAGAAGACATTATAGAGGATCAGTTGAATCTGCAGTGTCACACATCCTAAGGGCTCCTCTACAGTATGTAGTTCCATTTTGACGTGAGAGGGGGTGCAGTCGCTAACCATGTCCTCTCATTTTCTTCCAACACCATGAAGATACCCCAAGAGGGCACCTGATTCTGCCCTATCCAGTATTTCCATGATAAATTGGAAATATAAAAAAAGTGACAACTCACTGCGCGCAAACCACATCAGCATTTTAATGACCTGAACTTGACCCTGATGTAAGCCCGTCTGTGGATATTTTGTTATTATATTGTTGCCTTTGCTGCTGGGAGTGCCTGTATATTTGTTAGCTTTGGAAGTAGTAAAGAGGGACCACCAATTTGGCACCTCAACATTCTTTTAGTTGGGACTTACAATTCCTCACTCATCCACAGCAGTTAAAAAATTGAAGAAACCACTGCTATATGCTCTATATAGCAACAACATTTATATCTATGGCACATTTTCATGCAAAACATGTAGCTCAAAGTTCTTTAATAGGATAAATAAAGAAAAATAAAAAATAAAATGAAATACAAAAAAACAACAAAGAATAACATGGTGAAACATTCAGGTGCATTCGGTGACTATTAACTGACATGAAAGTTGAAGCGTTTTATATTTTTTATTTACTTCACCCAATCGTCAGTTATCACATTTTTGTTTATTAAACGGTTTTGTAATAATGAGTGACATTCAAAAGTACTAGCGATAATATAATGTAAATACAGGTGTTAGCAGTCTACATTAAATATGTGCTTTTCAACAGCACTTTATAATGGAATTTCAAAAACGGAGCACAAATTGGCTTGTGGGTGCTCATTAGCTTTCATACACAGAAGACTTTAATTTTTGCGACGTGAAAATGACATCTGATTGATGTGTGTTAGTGGTAGAGGGTCTGTGACTAATTTTCATTCAATTTTCTTACACATAGCATTTTTGAAAGTATACTCAATAGAGTACTTTCAAAAATTAGCAATTAAAAAATATTGATTAATACAAAATGACCAATACTAGAATAAAATCAGTATCAATAATACTCTATGAAAGGAGCAAAGAAACTGAAACAAGTTCCCCATCTGGCTATTAATATTTGTTAAAAACAGTACAACTTAGAAAGGTATTGTTTATGTATAAATGGGACTGAAAGATCAGAGGCTTAGGGCACTGAGGCTCCCCAACTCCCAGCTCTACTGTCCATATTTAAACCCATCCTATGTTTATATCAGTTAGGGCAGCTGCTCCTTTTCCATGTTATTAATTATTTCAAACACCATTTTGCTGCAGGTTGGTAACATTGGTTCTTTACAATAATATTCTACAGATAACATTGCTCAATCAATTCAGCCTTATATATCTTTACAGTATATATAATACGCTACTGTGGCTGTTCATTTGTCTGTCCAGGATTTTAAATCACCTGTAGCTCGCAAACCGTTTGACCTATTGACCTGAAACTTGGTACACATATACTACCCGACGTCTACTATCCGCTTTTGGGGTAATGATTGACCTCCGAGGATATTCCTCTTTTTATTTTTATTTTATTGTAGAATCAACTCTCTGCAGTGGCCAGCAGGGCGGCCATGCGGTGCATGCATATGGGCACCGTTCTCATCCCTAACACCTCCGTCACTACCTCTACCTCTTCATATCTTAAATCATTCCTGAGACAGATTGAAGACTAAAGTGCCAGCTTAAGTAAAAAATTAAAGAAAACATACTAAGTAATTGCAACACAAACACTGACTTAATCAGTTTTAATGAGAAAAGCTGCCGACAAAAGAAGAGAAGAAGCGGTGTATCAATGCAAACAAATGCTAAACATACAGAGAAAGAGTCTGAAAACTATGAATGCTCAAGTCAAGCGTATTCACTGCACGTTATCATGCAGTGCGCCGTTACTGGTGCTAACATACTGTATTTGCTTTCCCCCTCCATTTATTTCCAGAGAAGTGTCTTTTTTGTACTCTATTAGTTAATTTACCTAAAGCGGCAGGAGAATGGCGCTGCTGTGTAAGCTGTGGTGTAAGCTGATGGATCGCACACACTCTGCCCAGCGTTTGACTCACTTGCATTGGGTATCCAAGTGGCTGTCAGATGGCTAAAAGAGGAAAATGTAAAAATTATACAAATTCAAGCAACCGCTCTCAAGATAAAATTGAAACAGTAAACTCATTTGTAGTTGAACTTGCACAGAACATCCATCTCAAAATAGAGAAACAATTTCACAAATTTGCCAATGCTTTTCAATGGGAATTTTTTTAATTTTAAAACATCATACAGTGCAATCTGTTTGAGATACCTGAACGATAATTGATAATTGATTCTTTGAAGAATAAGTTTACCAGAGTAATACAGGGGTAACTGTTAAACAGACTTGCTGGGACACATTATTTTTTTTCCAAATTAAAATATTAGAATATAGGTTTTTGTTCAAAATAGACTTAGTTTGGCAAGACCCCTGTCAAACATGTAGTTTTATTCACAAAATAATTGACCAGAAAGAGTTATCATTAAATGTGAGTCGAAAGGTTGGAAATGTTGCTTTGATGCTACAATGGGCTGCAACTGTGAAAGGGGGCATCTGCTAGCACTGGTACAAAAGTTAACCTGACAATGTTTCAACATTAATATTTGTAGAAGGGGCTGAAAGGTGCAGCAGTTTCCTCCTTCTCTGTGTGTGTGAATGTATTATTATTAGCATGGTTGATGAACTTTCCCAAAGTTAATCCCAGTAAAATGACATAGAGCATCTACAGTCCTCAGTCATTTTCAACCACTTTATGACATGTAAATGACAGACTGTTGACTTGCTGAAGTACACTGCACTTTTTCTTGGTATTCAACAAACCATTCTTCTTGCTATAACATCACAAGTACCAGTTTGCAGAGCGTAAAAGTCTTTCAGCATAATGAGAGATGTGATTCAGTCCTAAATGCATTTCTCCTTAATTTCCACTGGTGTCCTCAAATATGTAATCCACCGTTAAGTTGAAAAAAATTCAGCTGGATCAACTTTATCGATGCTATTGAGAATTTTGAAGACCTGGATTAGGTCCCAACAAATTCTACTCTGATTTGGACTAAACAGGTTTAATAATCTTAGTCTGTTTTAGGTTGACATATCCTTAAGTCCTTGGATGCACTTGGTTGCTCTCCTCTGCACAGTTTCAAGTGTACTATGTTGTCCTTGTAACATGGTGACCAAAACTGTATACAATACATCAGATGTGATCTAACTAGAGCATTACATCGTCTGAGCATATTGTCCCTGGATGTATATTCAACAGTTTTTATGATATTATCTAACATTTTATTTGCCTTTTTAATCACTTTTGCACACTGCTTAGATGATGAAAAGTTTGTGTCAACATAAACTCCTAAATCCTTTTCAGAGGTTATTTTCTATGTGACAGCGTCTCCCATCTGGCCTTTACAATTGACATTCCTTTTGCCCACATGTAGCACTTTTCTACATTAAACTGCATTTTCCAAGTGATCACACAGTTTTGAAGTATGTCCAATTTTTCATGAATTGATTTTGCTTCCTCTAGTCCTTTCTCCTTCAGAATTCTTGAGTATAAGAATAAAATGTCAAAGTTATTAATAAATTCAGACAAAATGAGTGCCAACAACAGCTGCTGTTCAAGCAACAGTGCTATAACTCTCTTATACAGTACTAGTCTTTTCTGTTCAACTTCACAATGTTGGACTTTATCCATCTATTAGTATATATAAGTAAGTGAAATGCTTGGTATCTTTAAAATGCATGGTATCCAAAGAGTGCATTTTAAATTCAAGAAATTAAAAGTAACTTGAGGGAGTATTTTCTAATATTTCTATTTAAATATCAATGAAATATACTGTTTAAGTTTTGTTCTCTTTATTATTAGTTCTGTTAGTCTCTATAAACACTTTAGAATAACAGCTGGATTAATTGGAAAGACAAAACATGATGAACTTTTGACTTCTTTCATTGCAATTTAATAAATCTTTTTTTTAATTACAGACAGGATACTTAGAGTTTTCACGCTAGCATAAAACAGCATAGCACTCTTTCCTGTACTCCTCAACTTTCTTGATGGGTTAGTTTCTGCCTTCATCTTCATCCACTGGGGAAGCACAGTCTTGAATAGAAAAGCAAACATCAAAGACAAATGTCTTGCAGTCAGAACAATGCTTTAACATTTTAAGGCACGACAAGAGTGTTCCTGTAATTTCATACTCACTTAATTAATCATGCAGTTTTCTTACTAGGTGCCATTAATACTCATAAAGCACTTTACAAAGAACACACTGTGTGAATACAAGGCTTAACAAGATGATAAAAGAATGCAGCAAAACACATACACAAAATTTCTGGTAGTACATTGGCTGGTTGTTCTGCCTCCTTTTTCAGTATTACCTTTTAGCACACTTTTCACAGTGTTTACCGCCATGCCCTTAAGACTACTCCAACTAAACATCAACATGATATCAACACCTTATTTAAATAGCAAGTTCAAATCTGACATTCAAAACCACGTGTAAGGTAACATTTTACTGTAAGGAAGACCATTGTAGATTAAAATGAATAATTTCTTAAAGACAACTCAGCTGTCTAATAGTTTTGCCATGTACATATTAGCATGTCGTGTCTTACTTATATATTGTCTTTTAAATGACTACATTATTATAACATTATAAAACTTTGGACAAATTACTCAATTTTATTGAGTCAATAGTGCAATTCTGCTACAATGCCTTCCTAACTTCATACTAATGCCAACAGCCCCACTCATACAATCACTCTGATATCTGACCTAACAACACATGACATCCAATTTATGAGACTGCACAAAGGATGTACTTTTGTATATGGTACTAAATTCCAGTTCAGTTCTGATTCCAATGTGTATCCAAAGTGAGTTTAAACAGAGTCAAGACTGAGATTAAATCAGATTGGATTTTCACTCAAGGATGTGGATTGATCTCTGTTGTGGTGGAGAAAATCACAGCAGGAAATGCCAAAGCATGTAATGCAGTAGCCCTTTGGTGCTGACTCACCATATTTATAAAATGAGCTCTGCTTCTAAGATGCAAAAAACTGAAGAGCTACTGCAAAAAAAAACAAAAACATGTAGGATCCATGTTTATGCCTCACATGTGTCATTTCAGCACAATTCCAGTTTGGGTCCTGGCAGTGTAAAAGTGGACAGAATGACTTCCTATGAATCCTCCACCATATGTTCCATGAAAGAGTGCATGGCTGGCAAGGAGCAGTACATCACCAGGATAGCAAAATAACACAATGCAATTACATTTCGCACAAAACAGGGACAGGTGGAAATGTCTGAATTCCAAAAACGTTTTATGAGAAATGCTGAATTAAATTGGGAATAAAATGAATTACTGGAGCAGCTTGTGTATATCTTTAAGTGACTAATCTCCTCAACATACAGAAAATTAGCACTGAATATAATAAATAGCAGTCTTCAATAGTGATAGCAGTCTTCAACAGTGATGCTTTTAAGTTTCTTCATCATTAATATCTGACATATACATATCATGTTTTTCATATCAGCACCGGTAATTCTAGCTACCAGTCCGATAAGCTGTTGAGCCTTATTTTCAAGCTTGCTTTATCAGACCTTCCACATAAGTATGCTTAGACTGGACCTACATGACTCCTGCAAGGTTAATGATTTCACCTGTGGATGAAAGGGGGAGTTACTGTACATTCATTAACTGCCTTTTTCTTTTTTTTCAAAGCCAGGAATACGTGCAACATCACTTCCACCCTGCAGCAGAGATCCTGGACATCCAGGGGATGACAGTATAAAAAAAAACCAAAAACAGTCTCTTTTCCACAACAGCTTCCAGTGTATCCACAGTTTACCCTGTGATGGAGCAGGCTTTCCTATTAAGTTTGACTGCTTCCACAAATCAGGCACAAAACCACACTACAGAGACCAGTTGAAGACTAAATGAAAGACTGCAGACAGCTGACAAAAAACAGGACTTCAGGAGCTATCCTGATGTGCCATCTGGCTCCACTGTTCAGTTGACTTTGACTCAGAGATTTTTCCACTTCAGCTATTGTGAACCATTTCATGTTAACATTTCTGGTATTGTTATAAAATGTCTTCCTACAGATTTACTTTTGGTTACAAAATGATTGGTTTTTTATTGTGAATAGTATTGTTCTGATCTTAGACTAATCAAGATAAACAATGTTACTTGGAAGTGCAATTAAGCCCCACACTAAAATCTCCATAAAAACTGACTTGTAGCTTCCAATGTACTAAAAGAGACCAAGAAAGAAAAGTACCAGTCAGCTGACACAAAAGAGTGCAACCAAAGTGAAAAGCACCAGGAATGAGCAATAAAAATTCACAGTACCTGGAACAGAAGGGTGAAGGTAAATAATAAATGAAGTAAAGAGCAAAATAAAGAATGACATAAAGGTCCTAAGCGAGAAAAATAAGAAACTGCATCAGGATATGAAAGACTTGGAGCAATGTTTAAGTACTAAGTTTACTATAAACTTTACAGAAATGCTATGAAAAATTGATGAAAAAATACAGGAAAATACAAGTAAGTTTGAGAGCAAAAGTAGAGTACTTGCTGCTCAGCTTGAACATGTTAAGCAAACATTCACGATCTGTATTGAAATAGTTGAACAAGCAGGTTCCGCCACAGATGAAAAAACAATGGCTGCAAAATCAGAATGCAGTGCACGCGGACAAACTGGCAACACTGGAAGACAGATATGGAAGGAACATCAGAACTGAAGGACTTCTTGAAAAAAGGGAGAGTCCAAACCCTGTGAAATTCATAGCTGAACTATTCTCTAGCATTCCTGGAGAGGACTTTAAATCAGACATCAAGATCTCTGCAGCGTACCGTATATGTATATGCCTCCAAACCAAAAAGCCTAACTGTCTGTTTCGAGAAACTATAGGCCAAACAAAATCTCATGTCCCTTCTCAGACAGAAAGATGAGATTATTTTTGAATACCCACATTCATATTTTCCCATATTTCTCACCTGCTACAGATGCTAAAAATATCACATTCTACAGTATTAAACAGCGCCTACGTAGAGCTGAAATCAAATACAGCCTCTTGTACCCTGCCAAACTGAAAGTGGTTATTGAAGATCGGTATAACACTTTTAGTTCTCCAGACAAAACAGATAAAGAGCTGAGAAAACTGATCCCTACTTTCTTTTGAAGCACACTATCATGAGTCACACAGTGTTCTGGCAAGGCATAGAAGCTCTACTTGAAACTTGCATTTTGGACCGTTTGTGAATCAAAACTTGCTGTAACAATATATTTTATTTCTTTTACTTTATTTTATCTTTTAAGTTTTTTTTGCCATCCCTTTCTTCTTTTTTTAATGAAGGTGCAATTATTATATTGATATTTCTTTAATTAATATATGCACATATGGGCCACTTATGGCTACATCTTGGCCAATTGGTTACTAAAAAGTAAACAGTTATTGTTTAAGCTTCAGTTATTATATTGGAATTTCTTTCATTATATTTTGCACACTTTTTGCTACCACAAAGTAACAAGCTATTGTTATTTATTGTTAAACTTGTTTTTTTACAGTTTTTTTTCTTTAACATGATACCCTTGGTCTATTATATTTGGACTGTTTAAGATTATATCATTAGTCTATTGTATTTGGACTGTATCTTCACAAGATATCTCAGTTTTAATCTTCTTTACACCACTGCTGGGGGTTCATTTTGCTCTAGGCATGTCAGAGGACCAGGACTTCACAAAGTGTGACTTGCCACCCTTACAAAAGCAAAACGGTTGGGCTAAGGGATAGTGAGAATGAGAACAATGCTATTTCCATTTTATCCCTTCTACCACAATAACCATTACTGACAACATAACAATATGCTTCATAGCTGTATCACTTGGCGATAATATGAAATCTATGTCAAAGTTATCTTATGTACAATGTACTACCTTAACCTAAGACTACAAAATGTCAACAAAAATTCAGAAGAAATATTTCCATGACCAAATAGCGAACTCTGTGAGCTGGAATGTCAAGGGTCTCAATCATGAATTAAAGAGACAGAAAGTATTTAACACGTCTAAATGCCAAGAAAGTATTTTTACAGGAGATTCATTTATTAAGCAAAGACCAGTTTCAGTTACTAAGAGAGCTGGTCTGGCCAAATTTTTCACTCTAGCTATACAAAGAAAACCAGGGGCATGGGAATTCTTATACATGGAACTATCCCATTTGTGCTGTCAGATGCAATATCTGATTCTGAAGGGCAATATGTCATAGTGACGGGCAATTTACCTATTATTAAAATGATTTTGATTCATATCTATGCACCTAACGCGGATGACAGAGCTTTCTTCAAAAAGGAATTTGATTCTATCTCTACTATGAACACTCACAAAATTCTAATGGCTGGAGACTTTAATTTTGTTTATTAATCCAGACCTGGATAGATCCTCAGATACAATGGCAATTACATCTAATACTACAGAGAAAATTACAGTTTGTAACGAATCATAACTTATCTGATCCATGGAGGTTCTTAAATCCTAACCTAACAGCATACTGTTTCTTCTAACCCATACATCATTGTTACTCAAGAATTGATTATTTCCTCATAGACAATAATTTTTTGCCCCCTATCAAATCTTGTAAGTGCAACACAATTGTTATGTCTGATCATGGAGCTTAAATTACTGCGTCCTACACACTCATCTCATAGCTGGCGTCATAATCCACTGCCATTAGCTGATGAGAACTGTACAGAATTCATATCCAAACAAATTGATTATTTTCTTGATACAAATGCATCCTCAGAGGTTTCTGCAGATATACGCTGGGAAACTCTGAAGGCATTTTAAGTGGACAGATTATTTCATATCTTTCTTAAAAATAAACTGGAAACCAAGAATACATCTGAGTTAATCAGCGAAATAACCAGAATAGATGTAGAATATGCCAAGTCTCCAAATGAGGCACTCTATAGGATAAGACAGGCTTTACAATCACAATTTAACCTCTTGACTACTAAAGAAACTCAACAGCTTATCTTTAAATCACGTCATCATTATAATGAACACGGAGTAAAGTCTAATAAGATCTTAGTCCAACAAATCCACAAGCAGGAAGTCCGTAATGCAGTAACAGTAATTAACAACAAAGAGATCAAATTATTGATTATAAAATATAACTGACACATTTAGAGTGCTAAAAGTCCTTATATACACAGTTTAAAGAAAATAGACACAATCTAATGGGTTTCTTGATTCACTAGAGATACCACAGCTAGATACTCTTAGTGCTGCAGAACTGAATAAACCGCTGACATTTCAGAATTACTAGATGCAATAAACTCACTTCAAAGTGGGAAAGCAGCTGGCCCTGATGGCTACCCAGTGGAAATATATGAAAAATTCTCAAATAAGTTAGCTCCACTATTATTAGCAATGTTTGTAGAAGCTAAAAACAAATAAAATACTACCTCAAACTTTTCACCAAGCATTAATGACCATTTTCCTAAGAAGAACAAGGACCCACTACAACGTGAATAATACAGGCCAATCTTTCTTCTGAATAACAATGTTAAGACACTTAATTTCTAACCTTCAACATTTTTTCAATATATTCACCCATTATATTTAACACTCCAGAGATCTTATTATCTTTAGATGCAGAAAAAGCATTTGATATGGTTGAATGGGACTATCAGTTCACCACATTGCACAAATTTGGTTTCAGCCCAAATATATGTGCCTGGTTCAAACTACTGTATCTTAGTCCAGAAACATCAGTTCATATTAACAACATTATTTCAGATAACTTCAAACTAGAACATGGTACTCAACAAGGATGCTCCTTATTACCTTAGCTCTTTGCAATTGCCATTGAATCATTGGCTGTATACTTTCAAAATGCATCAGAGATAAAGATGATTTTCAGAGAAGCACTTGAAGAGAAAATATCACTATATGCAGATGATATGGTACTATATATATTGGACCCACACAATTATGTGCCAGCAGTCCTAAAAGCATTAGCAGATTTTCAAAAGATATCTGGACTTTAAATCAATTTGAATAAAATTGTGTTCTTTCCAGTGGGTTCTCTAGCACGTAATATTGGACTGGACACCTTCCCATTTATCAGTTTAAATATCTAGGGGTAAAAATTACAAGTAAATATGAAGCTCTTTTTCAACAAAGTTTTGCTGTCTGCATGGAAAAAAAATGTGACTAGATGGTCTATCCTCCATCTTACATTAGCACGGAGAATGAACATTGTTAAGATGACCATTCTTCCCAAGCTGCTCTTCCTATTTCAAAGCAACTCAATATACATTAACAAGTCATTTTTTAAGAAATGGACTCAATCGTAACTTAATTTATTTGGAATTCAAAACATCCACGCATCCAAAGGGGGTCGCTATAACAACCTATAACCTGGCACTACTCAACTTTCAATTTTATTACTGGACAGCAAATATACAAGCTATAAAGAATTGGACATCACCAAAAATTGATGAATATCCACAAGCCTGGTCTGCAATAAAAACAAAATCTTGCAGTATGTCTTTATATTGCCTGCTCTGTGCCCCAGTTCATACAAACTACTGTCATTGCACTAAAAATCCAAATTACCCTCCATTATCTCAGAATATGGTATGTAGGAAGCACTTTAAGACAGAAAAGCTTTGATCTGTTGCACCTCTACACAATAACCACCTTTTTCCACCCCCCATACATGTATACTATTCAATGTTTGGAAAGTGTCTGGGATTAAAACAGTTAGAAACTAGTACATAGATCCATGTCTTTGCATCCTACAAACAATTATGCTTCAAATACAACTTCTCATCAACACAATTCCTCCACTACTTTCAAGCTAGAAACTTTGTTAAACAGAACCTGCCCAATTTTCCTCACCTTCCACCTTGTTCTACTCCAGAAAAATTATTGATCAGTCTTGAAGACTCAGATAGCATCTCTACAATTTGTAAAATTATTTTAAAGGCTCTTCCTTTTAAAGACCTCAGAGTACATTGGGGAAAGGATCTGTCACACAATATCTCAGAAAAGGATCAGAAGGCAGCCTTGCACAGAATACACTCAAGCTCTGCGTGTACAAAACATTCAGTTAGTCAACTTAAAATCTTTTATTGAGCGAATTTAGATTCAACTTGTGAACGTTGCAATCTAGCTCCAGCCTCACTGGGCCACATGCTCTGGGTGTGCACCAAATTAACAACATTTTGGACAAAAATCTTTGCATGCCTATCAGACAGCCTTGGTGTCACAATCATTCTGAACCCATTAACAGTTGTGTTTTTTGTACTCCCAGACGGTCTTTAAGTGGAGAAGGGCAAACAAACTGTAATTTCTTTTACTGCACTACTAGCACGTAGACTTATCTTGCTCAACTGATAGAATCCCACTCCACCAATCTTAAGTCAGTGGGTAACCAATGTTCTATACTACTTGAAATTGGAACAAATCATATTCTTACTTAGAGAATCTGTTCAAAGCATTTTTAAAATACAGAGGGATACAAGCAATAACATTTTGGTATAAAGTGAGTATAAAGTGACTGAAGTCCAGTCAGACATCAGGAACTACTCTGTGATGAAACATGTGTGAGGCACAGGTTTTTCTGTAAAATTTGCCCAGTATGTTGTTCCTTCAAGTATTAATATTAAAATATAAATGGTAATAAGGCAACACCCTGTTCATAAATTGAAAACAAGTGTGAAAAAAGATGGGTAATATAATTTTATCTGCAACTGCCTAATGTAGGCATGATGGAAAATAAACTGCTGTAACAAAGAGTTATTATATTTATTTTATAAATTTTTAAGACGGTGTCAGAGAAAATATTCAGTAAATAAAGAAATGCCTTTAGTCACTGTTACAAATGAAGCCCCAAAATGAATGCCTTTATTACAACAAGCTTGAAGGAGTTGACTCAGTGCATTCTCCCACTCCACTGTAGCCAACTGACCAAAAATGACAAAAAAAGGGTCTAGATACAGTATGTTTATTTACATAACATAAAATCATTTTCAATTTATACCAATCAGCATACAGATAAATGGTATGTCCTAACGTCATACCTGTGTCTTTAATGTAATCTAATAGGTCCCAAAATAGTTAACATGTTAAAAGTTTTTAACACACACACATTTATATCTAAATAGAGGTTCTCTTATGTATAAACTCTTAAAAAATAAAACACATTTATGTGCTCCAGTAGATGGCATAGACAGTGACAATCAAAATAAGAAATGTTTCATAGCAGTTGCCAGACATTTTATAAAAACAAATGACTAATTGGCTATGGATAAAAGTAAAATGTACTGATTTAAATGATTTAAAAACTAAAAACTAAACCAGAGAGGTGCTCTCAGATATTTGCTATAGTGCATCACTCACTTGCATATTTATGGGATTTATTTTGAAAATAAAGTCTCTTTTTTCTGTGCTTATCAGGAACATAATAACAAATTCTAGCTGCATAAAAATGTATCTTTGAATTGCACATGTTTTGAGTTTGTACCTATATGATTATTGTTTCTGTATTTCTGCTTGTTTAAAATCATTTTCTGTATTACCAATTTTAAGTAAATAGTTCTACTTGTTATCACAAATATTTCATTAGTGTATAGAAACAAGAATATGTGAAAAGTTTAGATAAGAATAGGCCATTCAGCCAAGAACAGCTTAATAATGTATAGCTAGTAAAGTTGTCAAACTATCAGCAAGTTAAGACTTTATCCTAAAAGTCTGACTGTGTTCTACACCACTTGGGTATGAACTGTTTTTTTCTATGAAGAAACGGGAGCCTTACTCTCCATCCAGTTTTGGATAACAACTAACAGCATATGGCCACTACCAGTGGAAAGGATGCCTAGTCAAGGGGCAGTAAACCAGCATTTTCCTGTCAAACCAAGAGAGGGCAGCACACAGTCTCATATTTAGAGGAGAAGGTATGTTGCTCCTTTAAAACAATGAGTGGCATGGAAGTTGCTTAATAGTCAAAGCACTTAATAGGCTATGAAAAGCTATGGCAGTACAGGGACACCAAGAGCTGCTGGACAGAGTTCTGTTGTACCCTGGTATTCCTGTAGTGTTATGGTCTGTTGTGAATCTCGCCCAGATGTTTTGTTTTGTATAGCCTTCTAGTTATTTTTTTTAGCATAATTTGTTTTTGTTTTCTTCATGTTAATAATTTTGTAATTGTTTCAGTTATTTTTATTAATTGAACTGCTGAGGAACAGACAGGTGACTTTTTTACTGAGCTAACGTGGAGAAGAGCAATAAAAAAAAATGAAACCAAAACAAATAAAAATAAACCTAGCTAACAAATTCTAATTATAGACAAAAATCATGTTTGAGAAAACAGGCAAAGAGGTCAAACTGAATGAAACTCAAGAGAAACACAAAAGTAAAGAATTCTGTTCTTATTTTAAGATACTGAACCTGCAGATCAGACAAAGAAGATCTCCAGCCAAACTTTTATCCCATTGTGCCAATTACCCGTGAGTCACAATCCATAAAGACACACATCTATTTGTGTGGGACTAATGAAGATTCTCAAATTGGTGGTGATAGAAGGACCTGAAAATAGCAATCAAGACATTAGAATTTACAAAATAAAATCGCACAAAACTAATTATTACAGCCATAAAGATTCCTCTCCATGTTCTGTCAGTTGTGTATTTAAGCTAATTAGACTGAGGAGACAAACTCATAATTAGGTAACAGCCCTCAGATTCTGCATTTAGTCCTGATTATAGCACCTGAGAACTACAAAACCTGTAGGTAACCAGTGCTGTCCTAGACTGGCATTAGGCCTAGTGCCTTGAGCATGGGAAAGGCGCTATATAAATAAAATGTATTATTATTATTATTATAAACATATAGTCAGTTCTTGACAGTTTTTCTACCATTCCTTTTCTTTGTTAAAAGTCATGGTCTTGTAGTCTTCTGGTTTGCTTTTTTGGCTTAGACATTTTTGGCTTTGAAGTTATGGCTTTGATTTTTTTTTGGGATCTGGATTTTGGTTTTGTTATTTATATATATATATATATATATATATGTGTGTGTGTGTATATCTTTTTTCATTTTTTTAAATTTAGAATTTTGTACTTTTGGAGTTAAATGATAATTCTGGCATTTTAAAAAATATTTAAACAATGATGATATATTGTGTTTTAATTTTCTGTATGAAATTGTATTCTGAAGTGAAGCACATTTTATAAATAAAAAATAACTATCGTGTTCTTGGATTTTATAATGGAGCTAATGGGTACCATGGCTCCATTGTAAACGAAAATATTAGAACTTAAATGCATTTGTCTATTTTTCAAGCCAAGACAGTTTAATGTGTCAAATTAATATATTCCATGATTGTGAAGAAATTATTCAACTTGAAAAATACCAAACTTATCTTTTAATTACTTTCTGTCCCCTTTTCCTTCTGTGTTTATCAGTGTTACATTTGTTTTTGACCTTTCGTACTCTTTGGATTTAATTATACTTATGGTAAATATATTTTCTTTACTTATTGTGCAGATGTGTTTTTACCTTTAAATGATATTGTGTTATTTTCCTTGATCTTATTAAGGAGCCACACAAATGTAAAATAAGGAGGAGAGATTGCACTCAAGGCTCAATAGAGAGAGGCAGTGTTAAGGGTGATGTGTATATGTACAGGAGAGAAGGAGATGGGAGCAGAGAATGGGAATTGTTTATTAAACGAATACTCTTCCTTAAAATAAGGGGATAGGTGAGTCTTTAATTCAAAAGCCTGATCCTGAGTGAAAACACTTCTAGCTTGTGTTTAAGAATATTTTTGTGGAATTGGATCATTTAATCAAAATACTTCTGTTTATGGCACTATCATATGACTGAATACCTGAAATTTGGATGATTTAGATGAAATCTGAATGCAATTTTTGATATAGTATCCCTTTTTTCAAGCCGGTCGCCAATAAAACCCAGTTGCGTCAAGAAACTTGTAATCTCTTAAGACCATTTTTGCAGTATAAAGTGGAACAGAGTTGATTTTATGTTGATTCTATATTTTTGGCCATTTTAGTATTTCTGTGCGAAAGATCGTTAAAATTACAATAACGTGGGAAGGAATTACAGATGTCTCATATATATAACAGATTACTGTGCAGTATTATCTAATATTAATTGTCCATTCATCTATTTTTTAAAATCTATTCTGTCCAACATAAGGTTGTGGGGAGTCAAAGTCTACCCATTTCATTGCAGGTAGCCTAATTGCATGCCCATAACTATCTGTTTCAGGAAAATTTAGACTTAGTAATGCTTCATTTTTCCCAAATGTGATCTAACATGATGAGTAGTTTTTTGAATATTTAATTGAGCTGGAATATCCCTTACTTTGATGCTATGTTTTTCTCTGGTCTGAAATGAAATCATTAGTATCAAACATAAAGCCAAAATTATTCATATAATTTGCAAGAAAGAAGCTAATTTTCAGCAGTCATACCGTGCTCATTGATATGGTAATTCCTTCCAGTGTTTCTTTGAATCATTCTTTTAATTCTAGTTTGTCTTGCTGTGTGTTCCTTAATGTTCT
Organism: Erpetoichthys calabaricus; assembly: GCF_900747795.2. NCBI lineage: Eukaryota > Metazoa > Chordata > Cladistia > Polypteriformes > Polypteridae > Erpetoichthys > Erpetoichthys calabaricus. The sequence goes on along the minus strand of NC_041395.2, from coordinate 229,544,393 downwards.
TCTTAATCATCCACTTCATGATTTTCTTTTCCTCCATGCTGGTCCAACAAACAAAGCAATATTTCTGATGTAACATTTTTTTTAATTCAGTTAATGCACAGGGCTTATTGTTGGGTTAATTTCTTAACATTTTTTTGCAATATGTGCATTCTCATAGAAATACACACAGAGATAACTGAACCTTACTCATCGATGTTCTGTGTTCATTTAAATAAGATTGTTTTTTTATTGTAATTAATTAAAAATGAGAGCATTTATATTATGAAAAATACTTGAACTTATTTTACTGTAGCACTGGTTTCGTTGAGGTTGCTTCTCAAATGATGATATTAATCCAAAAATGCATGCCCTTTCTGAAAAACATATGCAGCAAAATTACGTTAAAGCATGTGATCATTGTCTTTGACAAAGCCTTATTAATAAACTACTGTGCTTTTAAGACAAGTGCAGCATTGTGATGCCCTGTCCATCATCCCATCGGTCTATAATCAGATTACATTTCATTATGTCTTGAATAAAAGTTTCATACATCTCTCTTAAAAGAGGATCATTCACGATTAATAACTACTCAATAAATAGCAATTTATAATAGTGAAATCTTACTGCACAAAATACATGCACAAACATCATATGTATAAATAGAGGTCAAGAAGTATGTTTGACTGTAATTTAATTTGTGAAAAATGGAATCCAAGTCTATTGCAGATTATGCTTTTTTTACTTAATTAAATAGGTTAAATTATGCACATTTTAAGTTATATTTGCTTTGCATTGTGTTCACTTAATATTGTCTCTAAGCACATTTAGTGGTTTGGTCACCAGTTGATTTATTGTTCAGCGGTGTTGCCACTTGTTGCTATTTTGGATGTTGCCTAACTTTAATTTTATGAGCTGAGATCCAATATAAAATGGAGAAGAGTCACAAGGAGTCATCCAGTCCACCTTTTGTTTGAATCATTGCAAGGACTGCTTACTTTGTGCATAAAGTAGGTCTCTGCAGCTCTCAGAAAAAAGTAAATGTGCAAAAGCTTAAGATTAAACTGGTATAAAGTAATGTTTGGCGGAGCACACACACATCAGGTGAATAGCTTGAAATATAAGAAAGGTGTCTTTTTTTCCCCTAAATTTTTTTCCTCCTCAGATTAACAGAACTGTATAGTTTGGTGTGAGCACAGAGTGTTACAGCATATTGTCGTACGTTTCTTTAGAGGATGAAATGGCATCAACAAGATAATCTGCTGGTGTATTTTCAGTCAGACTCTTATTAGCTCTGCTCATCTTTTGTGATAGATTACATTTTACATATGAAGCACCACTGGCTTTTAATATTAGTTTTTCTTTTATAAACCCATGACTACGTCTGTTGTGAACTTTTCTGTTACTGTTTGATCAGAATCAAACACTTACCAGCACATTTGTGTCTGAAAGTCTGGAAGACAATCCATCATGAGCGTATCATTCACAATGAAAGAGGCGGGGAGAATGCTGATGCTTTATTGGAAAAAAAAAAAGAGGAGACTTCTCAAAATACCTATCTGGAAGAAATAACTGTTTTCCTTTCTGCACACAATTTTTACAAAATATGTTGACAGGCAAACTTACAAACCAGGCAGAATTTGGTTTAATAGAACTGGATTGCCTTGTCGGTTGATAGTCCCGAGGTGGACATTTCTGATACACCAGTAGGACTCATTGGAGTGCAACCAATGCAAAACACAGTCTTTCTCAACTACAAAAAATGTACTTCTTGGCAGTTTCTGCAAATGGTACAGAATTGACAAACTGATTTTAGATTTCATAGTGAGGAACTATCAGCTTGAGCATTGTGTCATGGGTGCATTGTCCAACTTAATTTTCAGTTGCTCTCTTTATCTCACTCTTCCAGTTACAACTTTCCATAACAGTAAGCCAACTTGTGAGAGCAGTGAGTAAGATGGCATCATTTTGAACTCCGCACCTTTTTGGGGGAATAGATCAGGCTTAGCCAAAAAATGAAGAGGCCTATTGGACATGGAAAAACAATTGTTGTATCATTAAAGTTCACAATATACAAAAAAAAAAGGCATTAGACGAAATATCAAAGGCACTCGCAGCACACAGTGCTCAAACAAAACTATTCACCTTTTTATTTTTTGCCTTCTATAATGAATCTCCCTCCAAATAAGTGTTCTGTATCAAGCAGGCACAGATTGGAGGTGGGATGGGAAATGGCCCATGCTGAACCCGGATAGATCTATGGAATTTGTATCAGTCCAACCTCTCACTCCTTAGGTAAGAATTATTTTAAAGGCTAATTTAACATTTCTTTGGATGGAGGCTTTTAGTTCCATTTACCAGGTCACAGGTTTATTATCTCAGGAGTCTGTGCTGGTTAGAGGTTTTTTTTTCCACTCCTCCTTGGCCATTTAACCATAATGTATATTTTCAGATCAGCCACCAACTTTTGCCACTACAACCCTTAGAGACTTTTTCTTTCTTTCATTTCTTTTGCAATTTGTAAAGCACTCAGAGTTAAACATTTGATTGAAAATATGCTGTATAAATAAACATTGTATGATAAAATGAGGATTGTGCCCTGTTTTACATGACTCTCTCGAGTCTATAAAATGCAACATTAAAGAGGAAAAAAGAGTTTTTCAGTTACTTTTCAATTCTTGTAAAACGAACACTGAGAACTAGCTAACTAAAACTTTTTGTGATAAAGTGTAGCTCTATCTGACTCAGGCTTTGTTTGGTCCAATTTTAATTAACTTCTCCTTAACACTACTATGATTCAAGAAGCACTGTGTTACTGCATTGGATCAGTAGGAGGCACTGTTTCCTCGAGATGACATTTTCCATACCGACAGCTCATTGCGGTGAGAAGGGACACTGGCTGTTGTATTCCTGGCTTTTGGCAAAGACATTAAATCAATGTTTTGACTCTCTTTTGTCATTAAAATCTGAGTGAACTGTTCAGAAGAGAAAAGAGGCTGCTCCCAAGTGTCCTTTTAATCATGTTTTAAGTTTTCAGTTTATCTTACAAATCTGTTCACTTGTTACCCTCTTCTAACAGTTCAAACAGCCCACTAATTCTTATTTCACCATCTACTGGAATCTTCATTCTGATGTTGAATAAGCCAATTGGAGACAGTTTTATACTAAGTTTGACACAAGTTAGTCCTAAAAATTAACGATTAAATTGCTGAACTCATTATATTTACACAATTAATAAGTTGAACATTTAAAAAGTATATGCTGTATATGTCTGGCTCACCATATATGCTGATTAATTTACCTGCTAGTAAAAAGAAGCTTAAGTGGCTATGCAAATGTTCTGTGAAGTGTCTTTTAGCTTCATGTTTAGTAGGTGTCATGCCCTTTAGACAGAGCTCCTCCATGACATTTTGTGTTACGTACAAGATTTGTGCTTTGTAAGAGCCACAGACTATTATATGTTTGTGTAATTCACACTGTTAGATAATCAGGAATCTTTTATGGCAAGTGCATGAGAATTATAGTTGAAATTACCGGTGCAATTTGAAAGAGAGATTTTAAATCTGTGGGACTCAAACTAATCCCAGGCAACTCACTTGAATAACAATAGTCAGTGCATGGCAGAATTGGCAGTGTGCCTAATAAGTGAATAATGGTGAAACAAATGATCATATTAGGAGCTCTACCAGATGGTATTGTTTGTTCAGTACAGTTTGTCATACTGAATCAGTCATTGGACAAAGAACCAAATGATTTTCAATGGGTTAGAACATAAGGATCAGAAAAAACAGCAAACAAGGAGCAGTTTGTGAACTCCATAGTGCCTGTTCAGCCAAGAATTCAAAAGACACTGAACACACTGAAGTGCGGCAATAGATAATCATAAAACAATATATCTGTTCATGTCATCTGGATAATGTGTTTTACTGTCCACGCAATATCATGAATGAGGCATTAGCACTACAGCTTCACAACTCCAGGCAAGTGTCCACTTTTGCAAGGTTTTACTTGTCTACGTATTTGTGGGTATACACACATATTACAGCAGAGATGTATTGTTTTTGTTTTCTTTCAAAATATTAGGCTTCATTTCACATCTCCCCTTTCCGATTATGTTCCCTAAATTAAAGTTAATACTGCTTGTCCATATATTACAATACAATACAATACAATACAGTTTATTTTTGTATAGCCCAAAATCACACAGGAAGTGGCGCAATGGGCTTTAACAAGCCCTGCCTCTTGACAGCCCCCCAGGCTTGACTCTGTAAGATGACAAGGAAAAACTCCCAAAAAAAAACCTAGTAGGGGAAAAAATGGAAAAAACCTTGGGAAAGGTAGTTCAAAGAGAGACCCCTTTCCAGGTAGGCTGGGCGTGCAGTGAGTGTCAAAAGAAGGGGATCAATACAATACAATACACAGAGCAGAACAAATCCTCAATAAAAAATTAAAAATTTTTTAGAAGTACGGAGCAGAATTTAACAGTAGATGATATCACATAATAAGATTTAGATAATTTTAGACTCCTGGAGACCTCATCCATCAAGCTGCCTCCCCCATTTGGCCATTCCACGGCTGAAACAGTGTTGGGCCAGCCAATCCGATGAAAGGACCCCTCTTTCTCACGATTCCTGCGATCCTCCATCAGGGATGACTTTACCTTAGGCAGGCAAAACAACTTGGCAGGTGGGCCGTGGAACCAAGTGCCACATTTGAGTACCGAGAAGAGAAATAGAATAGGTGAGGGTTAGTATCCAATTCTAACTATCATGTTACTTATATGTTTTAGTGCTAATGACTAACAACAGAGATGCAGTATGTACAGTTAATCAGCAGCTCTAGTCAGGATATGCTAAACTGAAGTAGTGTGTCTTCAGCCAGGATTTGAAAGCTGAGACTGAAGGGACATCTCTTATAGTAGCAGGCAGACCATTCCACAGTTTAGGGGCCCTGTAACTAAAAGCTCGACCTCCCATTGTTATTTTATTAATCCTTGGAACTATAAGCAGACCAGCATCTTGAGATCTTAATGTGCGCTCTGGTGTGTAAGTCATGATATACACATATTAAAAATGTGTTTGTGTCATTTTAGTTGGGTTTACATTTTTACTGTGATCAGGCACATTCCATGCAAATACCTGGGCTTCCAAGCGAATCTTAGCATTTATTTAGGTAGCTGGATAGCGAGATAGTGTGGTATATGGCCAGCCATTCATCCCGGCCAATACCCCCACGCCGCCAAATGGAGCCCTCCTGACAACATGGAGGTGCCCCTAATTCCAGCAGGGCATCATGGACCTTGGAATTTTTCTTCACAGCCCTGCTGGATACCGTGGGGGCCTCCCGGGGATGCTGCAGGGAGGCTCAATGATTTATATTTGCACTATATACTATTATATAAATATTTTCTTCCGGGATGAAGAAAAGAAGTTTTCACATGACCCGGAAGTGTTATAAGGTCACATGGACTGAAGGACTATAAAAGAATTATGGAAGATCCCAGCAATGAGCTGAGTTGGGAGGAAGGGTGACTGAGCTGCTGGGAGGTGTGGAGGATTATTGATTTATTATTGAGAATTGATTGTTTATTGAAGTATAGTGGAGGTGCTTTGTGCACATATTTGTCCAAATAAAATAATTCATTGGACTTTTACCTGGTGTCTGGCATCTGATCTGAGGGTTCAAGGGGATGACAGTGCCCCCTACCTGTCACAATAGATAGAGAGATAGACAGATGGATGTTATTTGTCCCCAGTTGCAATGCAATGCACTATTGTAATGCATTTTGTAATACATGTAGTAATAAAATGTATTGCATTTGTCATTCCAACAGATGGCACATCATAAACATTTGTGGTAATAGCATATGTCTCTCTTATATGCCATGTAATATGGGATTCATAAATGCAGTGTTAATGATTGTAATGCCCCATCTATTGGAATGAAACTGCAATACATTTTTGCATTTGAATGCATCTTTGAATCGTTTGCTTGCAAATGTATGCATCATACAATTCTTATTTACAAATGTGACCTTCACTTCCTCAAACTTCATATCATGATGTTTTTATATTTACATTTACTGATTGGGCTAACACATTTATCCAAAGCAACATTTTTGATACAATTGGTTACATTTCTTTTGGATTTCCAGTTGGAACACTGGGAGGTCAAGTGACTTGCTTATGGTCACACAGTGTCAATACAAGGATTTGAACCCACAACCCCAGGGTCTGAAGACCAGAGCCTTAACCACTATACCACATGACCTACCTGTTTTACTGTAAAACTGTTCCAGCTTAAAAAAGAGGGGGACTCACAAAAGAGCAGACAGCAGCCAGAGAGAGCCTGACAACCTATTAGGTTAACTTTTGAAAGTTAAGGGGCACACACTCTGGACACCGAGGGGCACCATTTATGTAACTCAAGTGGCATGTGCTCTGAACACTGAGGGGGACCCTGACCCCCACCCCCCTACCAGACCTTGAAGTCTAATAATACTGACTGCGTGCTATGCACCCGGAGGTATGTCGCTTATGTAAGTAAAGCAATTTAAAAATGGGAACTTCTTGCTGCCAGCAAAAAGAAAATAGATGTTGCCATCGAGTTCTGCATTCAATAGTCAGCTTTGTCAACTGTGCTGAATTCAGACTGTGTTTCAAAATGTGGATCACGCATTTAAGCTTTGATTGTGATGTGCTCACTTTTTTGTAAGTCTTATTTACATAAGTCTTCAGAACCACTCCTGCTTTTTCTACTCCGTCTGATCATGTAACCCATCGAGCAGTAAATAGCATCACTAGTCTCAACTGCAGTATTTACGGCTTGTTCAAAGTGTTTGTTCAAATCATCATATCGATTTATTTATTGAAAATGCCAGTTATAGTTTTCACCGAAACAGCATCTTTTGTTTCTCTTTTTAATTTTTTTTTTCTTTTCACTGCACCGCTCTGCTTTTGTTTTGAATCATCATCATCCATTTGGACTTTTTCTCTTTGGTGACACTGTAAGTGTGATTTTTTACAAATTGACCTATAAACATCTGCTCTGATTGTGCATCACTATCATCAATTAACCAGGACTCAGATTTTTATTTTAAAAGCTTTTTATTTAGGTGTAATAAATAGGTTTATAATCATGAGGATCAAAGTGGGGTTGGGGTGTGTTAGTGGGATCGTGAATTGCTGTGAGTGCCTGTACTGTAGGTGAAAACTTAGACTTTTCCTGTCAGGCATTTTTTCTTACATATGCTATGTAGATAGATAGATAGATAGATAGATAGATAGATAGATAGATAGATAGATAGATAGATAGATAGATAGATAGATAGATAGATAGATAGATACTTTATTAATCCCAAGGGTACTAGGGTGCTGTACCGTGTTAGCCATTATGAATGTAGAGAAAAGCCAAGCAAAATGACACCTTTTATTGGCTAACTAGAAAGATTACAATATGCAAGCTTTCGAGGCAACTCGGGCCCCTTCTTCAGGCAAGATGTAAACTTTAATCCCAAGGGGAAATTCACATACTCCAGCAGCAGCATACTGATACAAAAAACAATATTAAATTAAAGAGTAGTAAAAATGCAGGTGAAAACAGACAATAACTTTGAGTAATATAAGGGGGTGCACCCAAGTCAGCCTGATGGTAGATCTGGTCATGTTAAGACTTTGGCTAAAATTGCATGAATCCATGGATTCATCCTGCTTTTTGTCAACAGTACAGGCTGTTGGTGGTAGTGCAAGGATGTGGGGAATGTTTTTTTTGGCACACATTTGGCTTCTTAATACCAACTGGACATCATTTAAATTCCACAGTTTACCTAAGCATTATCACTGACCATATGTGTGCTTTACAGCCCCACTCAATGCTTTTTTCAAATGGGTACATCTGGCAGGATAATCCACCAAATTTTAAAGCACACACGTCATTTCCAGCTGGTTCTACAAATGCAAGTATCTTCGTTCCAATGACCTGTACAGTTCCCAGATCTCAATGGAAAAGAGCATCTTTGGATTCACTACATGAATCTAAGGCTGAAAAGTCTGAGTTAAGTTATTAAGTCAGAATGGATCTGTAGCTCTGTGGAAATAACTTAATGCCTCTCAAAGTATTCAGGCTGCTCTGGACTCAGAAGAGGGTACTTTCACATGCTAGACCCAGAATTATGTGACAGATGAATGCATATTATGTGTTAGTAGTGAATCTTTATTGAAGTAAGATCATTGTTTTAATTAATTCTAATAGTTTTGCATCTAACAAGTAGAATCAAATCGATAAAACTAACTGAAGGATGGTTTAGAAAGAGAGCAACAATATTTAAAAAGGCGATTTTTAATGTTTATAAGGCACTTGTTTCAATAACCCTCTCTGGTCACTCTTTCGGCTGTGTTTGCTATTTAGGTGCTGTATATACTTGCATATAAGTCAGATCTTGAAACCGAAAAAATCGATCATAAAATCAGACCCTGACTTATACGCCCGTTCATAAATGCGACACTTCATTTTTTTTTACATCTTCTTGCCTCCTCCATTCTTGCATTAGTTTCTCAGACGCATCGAATTTTGTTAAAGCAGTGCAGTTACCAATTTCTTTCGCTACTTTAACGACGCTTAATTTAAAACCAGCTTCATATTTTCTTCTGATTGAATGCTCCATCGTAGATAAGGGATGCTCTTACGATAAAGGTGTATGAGGGTGCGAGATACAAAAAACACAAATCAGTGCAAACGTTGCTTCGAAATAGTTCAGGTATTACCATGTGGTCACGTGGGCACAATGCATAGAAAACAAAGGCAGTGTGCCCCTCTCTCAGGCAGGTGTTAGCATATCATAATCTCTTGGACCAATAGCATGAGTTTTCCGCATTCAACTTATATGACCGACATTATAAAATACCAGAAATTATACAGTGAAATCAAGTCCCAACTTACTCATGGGAGAACTTATCCGCGAGTACATACAGTAATTCCATTTCCTCTTACAATCCTCAAAATGCAAATATTCTAAATTGGCCTGGAATGAATGAACCTGACTGTTATCCTGTTCCAGATGTCTTATTCATTCCTCCTTTGCTCATGATGCTATCTATGATCAGCTCTGGCTTACTGTACCCCTTTCATAAAAGTGATATTAAATGACAGATACTTTAAAGTTTTTGAGACTGTTTGTTTTGTAGCTGAGTGCACATACTCACTCGAAACGGACAAAATGCTTTAGATTTTTAGAGTATAAACATATATATTGTATTGGCTGGAATAACCCTACACCTGTAAGGCATAAAATGGAAATTAACAATACAGTAAAATTCCCAGCATTATAATTCATATAGTGCTACTTTAATCCTTTAAAGTGTAATGTATAGAAAGAGTGGGCCTATATGTAATCTTAAAGTTTAAATGTAACACTGCTGATTTTGCTATGTAGAGATATTTTCTATTAGAGTGAAATAAAACTAAAACAATTACCTACACTGTGATGCTTTTTGGCATGAAAATTCTGATGGGATGACATAGACCTGGGAGAGTCATGCTGTCAGAAGGGCTGGAGTATTCCAGTGTGTGTGTGTGTGAGTGACAGAGTAAGTGAGAAAGAGAGTGAGAGAAAGAGATGATCAAGCACTTTAAGAGGAGAACATATGAGACCCTCTACTCCACTGGTCCTGGGTGCATGGCTGACAGTAATCTCAAAGGGGGATCCTGGCTTGGAATGGCACAGCAGAGTTGAGAAGAGTGACCACAGATGGAGATGAAGAATCTGGTGGCAAGATTGTGCAGGCAAAGGACAAGGCAGAAATAAGTTGACTAGAGCTAAATAGAAGGAAAAGTTCGAGTGACAGTAGCCACATTGGAGAGGAAGGAGACAGCCTAAATTAAAGCTCATGTGAGGGAAAACACTGCATTTCACATTGTATTAGGCTACCAAAACCATTTTGTGTATAACCTGCTCTTATTAGTCTTAAAACCTAATTAGGGTTTGGGAGAATTCCAACTATTTAGGACCATGGAAGCAAACTCTAGAGAAGAGTTGTATTCTCAAATGTGTTCACGATAATTTTTAGCTTCTGATATTTGCTGTGTAAGAAGCAGTTGTAAAGACACAGGTGGCTCCTGCAAAGGTGGTAAAGCTACTTTACTGTTGTGGCAGCACCTCAAGTACTTGTTAATAATAATAATAATTCATTACATTTATATAGCACTTTTCTTAGTACTCAAAGCGCTATCCACACAGGGAGGAACCAGGAAGCGAACCCACAATCTTCCACAGTCTCCTTACTGCAAAGCAGCAGCACTACCACTGCGCCACCTGTGAGGACAATTGGGTGTGTTACGCTCAGCAGGCCAGTATAGTGCATGACATGGAAGACGACGACTAGGAATCGAGAAATGCCGTGTCAGCTGCGTGTGTGCGGGACTGGTTTTGAAGTGGAAGTAGGACGAACCAGAAGAGAAATATATATAAGAGATGTCATTTTTGCCTAGACCTGACCCACCATCAAACTGTTTGACCATCCATGAACCTGCAAAAAATAAGTCCCCTTAGTGGCAACCAAAAATAAAGTTTTATAAGCAAATGCTGTATTTTAATTAAGTTTCACTCACAAGCAACACAAAGCACGAAACTCCCAGTACAATCCACCAGTAAGGATGACATGGTATACACTTTGCACGTCAGCAAAGCTCCAATTTCAGCCCAAGCTCCAATTTTCCATGATAAAAAATTAAGAAGAAAGTTGGAGGTATAATTTTACAGGTGTTTAATAATAATAATTCTTTGCATTTATATAGCACTTCTCTCACTACTCAAAGCGCTCAGCAATTGCAGGTTAAGGGCCCAACAGAGCAGAGTACCTTTTGGCATTAACGGGATTCGAACCGGCAACCTTCCGATTTCCAGTGCAGATCCCTAGCCTCAGAGTCACCACTCCGTTTAACTTTTATTAGGCAAGTAATAGGGATTGAATCAAATAATCACAAACGGATACTACTGTGTTCACACCATGACACAATCATTACTCAAGTATAGTAGATTCTTCTTGAAAATACTCTACATAACAATACAAGTTTTGTAAAATATTTGTACTGTGTTGGTTGAATATTTTGGCATTAACATAGTAAATGTTAACAACTTAATTGCTTATCAAATGGCATAATGCATATATCATTCTGTGGCATTTAATATGAGAAGATGGGATGAGTTAATGTTATACAGCTTCCCAGCAATCTAGTCACAGTGTAGTATATTGTACTCATACAAAACATTCCTTTCTTAACTGAAGAGAATTTATCAAGGCACAGTTATTTATGATCCTAATTACGAAGTGTTACCACATACACATTTTAAATATTTACATTACTTAATTAAAAGATTATAATTGAGATTTAAAAAATGCAACTGTTGGTCTAAACACATCTATTCTGCACTGTAGTATTAGGGTCACATTCAAAATGATAAACCTTATTTATTTCAACCCAGTCCCTTTATTGTTAATCTGATTTTTTATTTACTTTTTCTGTGGTGGAGACTTATCAGATCTCAGTACTGGCCTGCACAGTGAATAGCAATGAAATTGGCAAGGTTACCTCCATTCATTGAGGAAATTATTGGTTTTGCAAACATCATATTTTATTTGATAATAACATCAACTGATCTAAAAAATGTCATTACAATGCTATTTTATGTATAAATATTTATATATCACAGCTTTTTTGGATGAGATTAGGGTGCATTTGTCTGCGGGCACTAATGGCTTCAATAACTAGAAGCTTATGCAAATCTGGAATTTGTTTCTAATTAAATATTCTAGACCCACATTCTGCAAATGATAACATAACAGATAGCTGATGTCAGCTACAAGGGAAACCCACATATTGCATTATTGAGACTCCGTTAAGTCAGCAAAAGAGAAAATTGCATGGTGTATTTTTAATCCCCCTGCAAATCTGAATTTATGCAAAAACTTTGAAAGTTTGAGTTTTATTGATATAGATACCAGTAGATTAATTCTTACTCCAATTTTGTTAGTATAGTACAATCAATTAAAATGGGAGATAAATAAAAATGGAGAAAATAAAGTTGAGAAATATAACATAGCAAAAAAGAAAGGTTAAAAAATGCACAGTTTACGGAGCACTAATTATTTCTATACAATCAGATTGACCCACTGTCCAGAGTTTGTAAATGTAATGCAAACTATCCATCTATCCATTCGTCTATTTTCTGCTGCTTAGCCAGGTTCTGGTTGCAGGAATAGCAGTCTAAACAAAGATTTCCTGATGTCTCTTTTCCCCCAGTTTCTCCAAATCATCTTGGAGATACTGGGGTATTCTTAGGCCAGCTGAGAGATATAATCATCTCTCCAGCATTTCCTGGGCCTGCCCATAAGTCTCCTCCCAGTTGGACATGTCCAAACCTTCTCTCAAATGAAATGTCCAGTAGGCACCCTAATTAGATGCATGAACCACCTAAATGGGCAGCTTTCAATGAGGAGGAGCAGTAGCTCTATTTTTAGCTACTCCAGCATGCAGGTGCTCCTTATCTTTAAGGCTGAGCCTAGACACCCTGTGAAGGAAGCTCATTTTTGCTGCTTTTGTTCACAATCTAGTTCTTTCAGTGACTCATCCAATAAACTGAGAGTTTTGCCTTTCCACTCAGGTCTCTTTTCAACACAACTAACCCATACAACGTCCATATGACTGTGGATGTTGCTCCAATCTACCTGTCATTGATCTGCGCCATTCTTCCTGCACTAATGAATAAGACCTTAAAATACTTAAACTCTTCTCCATGAGGTGGCACCTCATCCCCAACCTGGAGAGGGCACTCCAACATCTTCTGCCTTGAACCATGACCTTAGACATGGTGTTGTTGATTCTTATCCTGGCTGCTTCACACAGCTCCAAACCTCCCCAGTGAGGGTCTGAGGTCAAGGCCCATAACAAGACCACATCATCTGCAAAAAGCAGAGATGCGATCCTAATGTCACCGAATTGTACACCCTCCTCTCCTTGGCTGTGCCTAGAAATTCTGGCCATAAAAATTATGAACACAGTCAGCGACAGCCCTGGCAAAGTCCTACACCCACTGGGAATGATTCTGACTTATTGGCAGCAATGCAAACCAAACTTTCACTCTTGCTGTACAGGAACCGAATAACCCACAACATTGGGCCCAGTACTCCATACCCCTGAAGCACCTCTTACAGGACACCTTGAGGGATATGATTGTATGCCTTTTCCAAGTCCAGAAAACACATATAGACTGGTTAGGCATACTCTCTAGAACCCTCCGAATCCTTGTAGGGGTAAAAAGCTAGTCCAGTGTTCCTGGACTGGAAGAAATTCCATATTGTTTCTTCTGGATCCAAGCTTCCACCAAATGCCAAACCCTCTTTTCTAGAACCCCAGCATAGGCCTTGCCAAGGAGGCTGAGGAGAGTGATCCCCCTAAACTTGGAACATAATCTCTGGTCTCCTTTCTTAAAGATGGGAATCACCACCCCAATTTCCCAATACACAGGCACTGTCCCTGAAGTCCATGCAATGATGAAGTGGCATGTCAGTCCATTGACACACAGAGCCTTCAGGAATTCTGGACAAATATACTCCACCCTCAGGGCCCTGTCACTAAGGAGCTTTTAACTAATTTAGCAACCTCAGCTGCAGTGATAGGTGAGTCCCCATCTGAGCCTCCTGAAAGGATGGAGTGTCAGTAGATTTAGAAGGCCCTCGAAGTGCTCCTTCCACCATCCGACTATATGCCCTGAGTGGACTTAGGTGCATAACCATAGACAATGATCAGAGCTATTCCAGCCAAGTCAAAGTCACAGGAAGGTGGCCCTCTCATCCATCCATGTAAATTCCAACATGCACACAATACCTCTTGTCCTGGACACCTCCAGAAGTGTCAAGGATCAGACTAAGTGCGGTTTATAATGATGTTTATGAAAAGTTTTATCATGGCTTTTCGACTTAAGCCATGGGGTCCAGCAGGCACAGCCCAAATGAGCAACATGCAGTGATCCACTAGTGGGCCCTCCACCTGCAGGAGGAGTATAAAGGTCTGTTGCATTATGGTTCAGTCTGTTGTCAAAGGTAGGTATCTTGACGGACTGATCCTCAGATGCTGAAAATGAGTCCAGGGGCATAGACTGTGACCTCTGTAGTGATAATGGAACCCGATCTATTGTGGGAGGTGGAGAGTTACCATCTAGATATAGTTAGGCTCAACTCGGTGCACAGCAACGGTCTGGAAAAAAAACTTCTAGAGATGGATTGTACTTTATTCCACTGTACAGTTGCCCAGGATGAGAGGTGTCAGGTAAGTGTGAGTGTACTCATAGCCCCCTGGTTCTGCATATGTATGTTGGAGTTTTCCTCCAGTGGGCAAGAGGGTTTCCTCCCTGTAATTTTGGGTCAAAATATTCAGTCTTCTTGGAGACCTTGAAGGGAGTGCTGGAAGGTGATCCCTCTGGGGACTCTATTGTTCCACAGGGAGACTTTAACACTCACGTGGGCAACGACATTGAAACTTGCAAGGGTGTGATTAAGAGTAACAGCCTACCCCATCTGAATCTGAGCGATGTTTGGTTGTAGTATTAAGTAAATAGATATTAAAAAGCTCATTAACCTTTAAAAATGTATTTTGTTAAACTTTAAGTTCAAAAGAGAAATATACACCCATCCATTTCATGAACACAGCTGTAAGTCTTGTACTTACTTGGTAGTAGTGCATATTTTTCACTGTCACCATTGTATCATGTCAGACTACATTGCTACAAATTAAATAGAGCAGTTAAGTTGTTCCATATCTTTGTATAGTTTTTAATCTGTGGGAAATTTGGTCTAAATTATGCTTTATTATGAGGAAATGTGCAACATGAGCAATGAGAAGGATTTGTATGATAGAAAAAGTAAACTTCATGAATTCTGCAAGTTGGACCATGTGCTCATACCTGTTCCTTCCTGTCCTCACTACTTTTTGGTTCAGTGGCAGGATCTTTCCATTATTGACAGAGTGAGCCCTGTGAATTACAAAGCTAGAATTCCCTTGGTGACATAAATCTCTTCATGTTTTAAAAGAATGCCATATTCCCAAAGGACATTTTCGTCTAATAGCTGTTATTTGTGATAAGCCTTCAGCTGCTAAAGGGGAGGTTTCAAATAATACACAAAAAGATGAGGTAAAGTCAGGAATCAGGATGTATTTTTTGCTGAAGCTGGTAAAACCAGTGTTGGCAAACATTAAATAATAATGAAGCCCAGTTTTAAAATCCAAATCCATTCTTATTGGATTTCAGAGTCTTGGAAAAACTGTAATCATCAGGATGTTAAGCAAAAAAAACTGTAAAAAGCGAAAGCCCTATCGAGTGGTGTTGTCTAATTGGTAAGATTCCTAAAACAGAAGGAAATACATGTTTTTGTATAAACTTTAGGTGATTGACTAAAGTTTCTAGATCCAAAAAATCCCAATTCCACCTTTTCATGAGGAAAGGCTAGGACAAGCACTTTAAATCTTACCTATTCACCTAAATAAGGGTTACTCAGCTTTTCAGAGCCCAGACTTTTCTAAAGATTTTCTTCTATAAGCAACTGCAAATAGCTTTGGTTTGGATGCTGTCACACACGAGCGCATGGGAGGCAGCTAAGAGCTCAAATGAAGGTAATTCTACGCTAGACTAGGGAATGGCAGGGTGCACTGATCCTTTCTCTTTTTCATCAGCAGACCAACCACAGGAAGTTTTGCCTGGATTTGATGACATCACTTCCGTTTCTAGGACCGATGACATCATGTCCAGTTCTGGATCTGATGACATCATGTCCAGTTCCGACCCCGAAGGTATCACTTCCAGTTCCGACCCTGAGGACGTCACTTCTGGTTAATGCCCTGATGACATCACTTACGCCGCCTGACTTTAAAACCACCATGTTTGCCTGTCAGTTTATTCTTGTTTTGGACTGAAATTTGTACAAATTTTGAACCACAACCTTCACTTTTGGCAGCCTATTTCAAGTATGCGAGTAGCTGCCCCCAAACCTCTTTTTGTGTCTGTCTGAAACCTTTCACAATGCCTCTGCAGTTCGCATACCAGGAGAAGGTGGGAGCAGAGGATGCCATCATCTACATGCTACACTGATCCCTCTCCCACTTGGACAGAGGCAGTGGTGCAGTAAGAATTATGTTTCTGGACTTCTCTAGCGCCATCAACACCATCCAACCTCTGCTCCTTAAGGACAGGCTGACAGAGATAGGAGTAAATTCACACCTGGTGGCATGGATCGTGAACTTTCTTACAGACAGACCTCAGTATGTGCGTCTCGGGAACTGCAGGTCTGACATTGTGGTCAGCAGCACAGGAGTGCCGCAGTGGACTGTGCTTTCTCCAATCCTGTTCAGCCTATATACATTAGACTTCCAATACAACTCAGAGTCCTGCCACGTGCAAAAGTTCGCTGACAACACTGCTATCGTGGGTTGCATCAGGAGTGGGCAGGAGGAGGAGTATAGGAACCTAATCAAGGACTTTGTTAAATGGTGCGACCCAAACCACCTACACCTGAACACCAGCAAAACCAAAGAGCTGGTGGTGGATTTTAGGAGGCCCAGGCCCCTCACGGACCCTGTGATTATCAGAGATGACTGTGTGCAGAGGGTACAGACCTATAAATACCTGGGAGTGCAGCTGGATGATAAACTGGACTGGACTGCCAATACTGATGCTCTGTGCAAGAGAGGACAGAGCCGACTATACTTCCTTAGAAGGCTGGCGTCTTTCAACATCAGCAATAAGATGCTGCAGATGTTCTATCAAACGGTTGTGGCAAGCGCCCTCTTCTACACAGTGGTGTTCTGGGGAGGCAGCATAAAGAACAGGGACGCCTCATGCCTGGACAAACTGGTGAGGAAGGCAGGCTCTATTGTAGGCACGGAGCTGGACAGTTTGACATCCGTGGCAGAGCGACGGGCGCTCAGCAGGCTCCTATCAATTATGGAGAATCCACTGCATCCACTAAACAGTGTCATCTCCAGACAGAAGAGCAGCTTCAGCGACAGACTGCTGTCACTGTCCTGCTCCACTGACAGACTGAGGAGATCGTTCCTCCCCCACACTATGCGACTCTTCAATTCCACTGGAGGGGTGGGGGGGGTTAAACAGTAACATTATACAATGTTATTGACTGTTATACCTGCCTTGCACTCTCCACCTTGCACTTTTTAACTTGCACTGCATTTTTATCACTCTTTAATTTAATATTGTTTTTTATCAGTATGCTGCTGCTGGAGTATGAATTTCCCCTTGGGGACTAATAAAGTATCTATCTATCTATCTATCTATCTATCTATCTATCTATCTATCTATCTATCTATCTATCTATCTATCTATCTATCTATCTATATTTTCTTCTCAGGTTTTTGACCAGCAAAACGTCAAATCATGTATTTGAGCCTGAAGCTTTTGCTAAGGGAATATAATTATTATACAGTACTATTGAAAAGTAGTGTCTGATGATAATAAAGGCAATAGAAATGCTCTGCTATTACCTCTAGTTTAGTTTTGTTACCAGTCATTACCATTTTCAGTGGTTCTATAGGCATATGGACACAAATTCCATATTAAAAATGGTGGTTTCTTCAGCTCAAGCTTCTGCAGGTCTTGTCTCTCACAACATTAACCTTTAAAAACTGAATTTTATAAAATATTTTGGGCTCAAAAAGCAAACTACCTACCCAGCAATTTTCTGAAACCAGCATTTCATTAGCAGGTGCAGATATTCTGGGAGACTTTGGCAACTCATATTCACTAATACCGGGCCAGTTCAGACTGGATATGTGATTGTCATGGGTAATCTTACATGCATCCAGGAAAAAGTGAAGTAAACATGTGTCGAGGGAAAGTTCACATACACATTAAGAAAACATGCAAACTATGCCTATATGGTGGCTGTTTCAAGAGCTGAATCTGGATTCATGGAGTTGTGTCACCATAAATATATCTGTTTTTATATACTGATTATATTTTAGGGCTGTCAAACGATAAACATTTTTAATTGCGATTAATCACATGTTTAGCCAAGGTAGTTCATAAATGTCCAGTAGTCCATGTGAATGTGTCTTCCGTACAATTTCTTAGTTGCTCAGATCTGTGATAGGTGACATAACTATTCCATGTGAAGGTAATGTGTAAGAATTATCAGACTGTTCTGTATCTTCATTTGTATTTAGATGTCTGCAGTCTGATGAAATCCATTTTGCAATAAATAGCAGTAGTTAGTGCTTTAGATTTTGTTTCACTCATGGACATAAATCAAGTTGTACATTCATGGATTATATTCTGCAGATTTTGCTGCTTAATTATTAAGTTTTTTACAACAAAATTATGCATGGTTTGCTCTTAACACCAGAATACCTGATACCTGTGAAAAAAACTTGTAATTCCGGCCCACCTTAAATCTCTTCTCATCTCTCCATCAGCGTCTTTTGTTTTTTAAATGTGTCAATCAGCACAAGCAGCAAGCAGCCTGCTATCCCCCCCCTAATCCTCGACGGACCTCAACTTGGGCAAAAAGTGCTCCTAGCTCAAGGCTCCTTATCTGCGTGTGAGGTTCCTGGAGTTGTATAGAGTAAATAATACAGTATATTTTTATTTGGAATACATGCATTTCTTGTGTGTTACGTGTCTACAAAGTTCTGTGTACGTGTAGGATGAAAGGAAATAAATGTGAGGCAAGAAATGCTGAACACATACCTAAAGCAGGAACTTCTTCCATGTTATACTAATAATGACGTGAAGTGTATAATGTGTGAAGACTTTAGTCCAAATATCAAACAAACATGTGCACTTTTATTCAAGAATATAACCAAAGTAAGAAAAAACTTCTGTGATATTTGTCAAGAGATTTGTCCTTTGAACCAGTTGGGAGAGTTTTAAACCAAAAGCAACCATCAAAAATATAGTCTTTCTCAGAACTGCTTAATGAAATAGTTTAGATTAGGATTCCCAAACTTTAAACTTAATGACCCCACTAATCTAAAACAAAAGCTGTGAAGCGGAGCTGACCTTGTGTCTTCAATTCCATGTAGTCACACTACATGATTTTGAATAATAGTACACTCTTAAAAATAAAGATGCCTGCCAGAGTGGTTCTTCAGAGTGATGCCATAGGAGAACTATTTTTGGTTTCCAAAAAGACCCATCCACATAAAGGTTCCAGAAAGAACCTTCATTTATTTAGTCCTATAACAGGCTCCATGTAGTACATAACCATGGAAAGATGTAACAGATTTGAGAAATATCAATTTTAAAAGAATTTAAAAGGACTCTAGCTGCATACAGTAACAGAGACTAAGCCCAGGTTTTCTGAATCGGTTAGTGTCCTGCTTGGAAACCTACCATACGTTAAAGATCAGGTTAGGAAGTTTATCAGAGCACAAAGAACTAACTTCATATGCAAATAACCCTTCCTAGATTTAAATGTTGCTTTGTCAAGCAATGGTTCTACAAGGAACCACATAACCCAGTAAAGAACCATAAACAGCCATTAAAGAACCATTATTTATAAGAGTTTAGACCTATCAATCATAGCAAATGCTTAACTATGTCAAAATATTGGCATATATGTGATTAAATACCACACAATATCTCTAGGCCTGGGGTTTTCGGTCTTTTTTCTTGGCATACCACCTACAGGAATTGAAATACCTTGAAGTATCCCTATTTTCTTTCAATCTTAAATTGTTAAGTATTGAACTCTTACAAAGTACAACTAAAAATGACATTTCCTAATTCCCACTCCTCCCCTAATATTGCACTTTGGGATTTTTTAATAAGTCATTATAGAAAGATTTTTGTGTGGATGTGTATGTCTTTTAGTTTTTCTAATGGACATCAAATGCTTTTTAATAAATTATTTTAATGCAGGAATAGTAGCATGATTTGATAAGTAGTAAAAATTAGAAAGCCTAAAATTTCCATTCTTTAAAAAAATATACAGTTATATACTGTATAAATCGAGATAAAAAAAAAGCAGAACAATAGATTTAGAAAGTCTGAAAATATTGGATCCGCTTGCAATGATACTGGTACCGTAATTATACATTCTTTTCCCATCTCTGCCACTTTCTGTTTATGTTTTAATTACAATTATACGTGTTTATGTATGTATGTGTGGAAGAAATTAAATTAGTAACTTTAATTTTTTTTTTTTTAAAAAAAGGAAACTGTTTAACATCATACCCTTGGTTTATTGTTATTGTTATTATTGTATTAGGACTTACTATGCTTATCCAGGGCCACTTTTTAACACCATTTCCTAGGTTTACTATCTTACTATTTCAAGACTGTTAAAGACTATACTTTATGCTTAGAGTATTTTGACTATATTGGCAATAGATATCTCAGTTTTAATCCTCATACATCGCTGCTGGGGGGCTTGTTTTGTTTGGGACATGCTCTGTCTCTAGGTACTGTATATCAGAGGACTGGGACTTTGTAATGTGTGGTCCAGCCTCAAGTGGGGAGGCAAAATGGGGCAGTGGGGGGACTAGGGGGGGAGAGAAAGAGAGCAAGCTATATCTAATCTATCCTTTTAATACTTATAATGATATGTGCCAACGTAATAATAGGCTTCATGGCAATAACTCCTGGGAAAATTGGAAAGTAAGGTCAAAGCTGTCTCACTTTCAGTTAAGACTACACAATCACATCAAAAATTCAGAATCAATGTTTCCATGATGGGACAGTTAACTTTGTGAGCTGGAATGTTAAAGGTCTGAATCACAAATTACAGAGAAAGAAAGTATTCTCTCACCTAACAGGTCTAAACACTAAAATAGTATTTTTACAGGAGATCCATTTATTAAGTAAGGATCAGTTCCAGCTGCAAAAAGACTAGACTGGCCAAATGTTCCATTCCAGCTTTACAAAGAAAACTAGAGGTGTGGGAATTCGTATACAAAGAACAGTCTCATTTGTAGTGTCAGATGCAATATCTGATCTTGAACGGAGATATGTGATTGTCATGGGTAATTTATTTAACTGTAAAGTGATTTTGATAAATGTTTATGCACCCAATGTGGATGATAGGGAATTCATGCAAAATGTATTTGCATCCATTCCCAATGTGAACACTCATAAAATTATAATGACTGGGGACTTTAATTGTGTTTTAAATCCAGACTTAAGATAGGTCTCCTGTCACAGGGGAGATGACATCTTAACACTGCAAAGACAATTACACAGTTTGTAACTGATCACAACCTATCAGACCCCTGGAGATTTCTAAACCCAAACTCAAGAGCATATTCCTTCTACTCACCAGTGCATCATTGCTACTCAAGAATAGATTATTTCTTTGTAGATAACAATTTCTTGCCTATGATTAAATCTTGCAAGTACGATGCTATTGTTGTTTCTGACCATGCCCCCTTGACTTTGGAGCTAAAATCATTATGCCCCACATACTCATCTCGCAGATGGCATCTTAACCCACTTTTACTAGCAGACGAGAACTGTACAGAATTTATATCCAAACAAATCATTTTTTTTCTAGAGACAAATGCATCCTCAGAGGTCTCTGCAGGAATACTCTGAGAAACCCTGAAGGCCTTCCTAAGAGGACAGATTGTCTCATATCTTTCACATAGAAATAAATTGGAAACCAAGAAGGTATCAGAGCAAATCAATGAAATTACTAGAAAGATCAAGAACATGGGGGTATTTTTCGTACGTGGATTAGTCGTTTAGCCGGATGTAATTGTTGACGATTTGGCCTGATCCTGGATCTGTCGGTTTTTCGAAACTCTTGCTGGATGTGTTGTCATAGCAACACATCCTAATCCAGAAACAAGGATTAGTTCACACACGTAATCAGTGTCCGTGCGTGGAATTCATTCAGTCATGGCTTTGCCGTTCATGAATGAGCGACCAATTGATATTGGTGCGCAAATTATAAGACAAGAATTTCATATAGAGAGGGGTTTGCACGATCGGCAAGATCCTTTATTGCTCCTGGAGGAAATTCTTTTTGAAAGATACCGCTTTAGCCGAGGGGGAATATTGTACCTCAAAGATTTATTAGCACCTTATATTCGAAGTCAAACTAGGCGAAGTCGGGCTCTCACAACCACACAGACAGTATGCATTGCTTTGAGGTTTTTTACAAGCGGTATTTTTTTATATACTGTAGGCGATGCGGAAAATCTAACTAAAAGTGCAGTTTGCCAGGCAATTTGTAAAGTCTGTTTGGCTCTGAAATATTTCCTTCGGGTTTTCATAGTGTTTCCTGGACACCTGCGTGTGCAGACAATAAAAGAGGCATTTCATGCCATTGCAGGTAGGTAATACACAGGCTAAAACACCCACAGTTCCGTGAAGAATCTCAATCAGCCTAACATTCTCATTACCAGGATTTCCAAATGTGATTGGGGCACATGGGACTGATCAGAGTGGAGTTTGATCAAACATTATTTGGAAAATGTACCTCTCCTCCTGATGAATAATCAGACATAGTGTCTTCATCAAATATTTGACCTTCGTCAATATCTCGTTGGTCAGACACAGGTTCAAGGGATATGATATTCCCTGCAACTGACCCAACAAAAAAGAGGGCTATATGGAACATACCTATGGCACACATGGAGGACAAATATATGCAATGACCATCCTTTACCTGAAATGAAGTGACCACTGCATCCTGCCACTGGTTCTGAGGAGGAGCTTCCCCCTGGAATGCCCTCAGAAACAGGTTGATGGGCATTTTACTGGAGAGCCAACTCTTCTGCAGGGGTTGGGTCTGGACCGCGTGGACCTCCAGCTGTTTTTTGCTTGTCTGCCTTCTTATTAGCTTTAAAATTAATGTTTTTTTATATTATATATGATTATTTATGTCAACAATTCTTTAAATAGTTATACTGTATACCAATATTTACCAGTTTAAAGTATATTCTTGTACTTCACTTTAACCTGTTCCCATGTTCTCCTTGTGCTCACATTTGATCTGGAATTATGACATATTAAATAATAATTAATCTGACACATAGGAAATGAAACACTGCATTCAGTAAGTACAATGCACACTACTTAGCGTTTAATTTGTCGGCCACTTTTTGCCAGCCATCTTTTCTGGTCTGGGCTGCTTTTGCAGTGTTACCCCTTGTGCATATTAAATCTTGAAATTCTTCATGTCCTTTGAATAAAAGGTCTTGTGCCGTGTGTGTGAAAAAAAAATGCGCCCGTTCTTTCATCATTTTGTTACAGCCTATCAAAGACTTGCTGATCATGTTTTCTAGACTCAATATACATGGGCTTTTCAATCAGCGCGGGCGCGCGCATTCATCTCGGATGATTAGATCCAGCTAGACTAATCTAATACACGGCTGCGTTTGAAAAACCGGCCTATCCCGGATGAGTGTCACCGGCATTAACTTATCCAAGATGAGGCACCTGATCTCGGATGATGTAAGCAACGTACGAAAAATACCCCCTATGTCAGGTGTCCAAGTGAGGCTCTTCATAGGAAAGGCAGGCTCTGCATTCAGAACTCAAACTTTTGCAAACTAAAGAAACAGAACTCATTTTTAAATCAAGACATCATTACTATGAACATGGAGAGAAAGTTAATAAGATTTTAGCTCAACAAATCCACAAGCAAGAAGTTCGCAATGCAATCCCAGCAATCACCAACACAAACGGAGACAAAATCATTGACCATAAAAATATAATGCACACATTTAGAGACGACTATAAATCCTTATATTCTATTGAGTTTAAAGAAGACAAGACCCAATCTAATGCATTTCTGGATGTATTACAGAAAGCACAACTAGATACTCTCATTGCAGAGGAATTGGATAACACTCCGGTGCTAACAGAATTACTAAATGTTATAAAGTCACTTCAGAGTGGGAAAGCAGCAGGCCTCGATGTCTACCCTGCTGAATTTTATAAGAAATTCTCCACTCAGGTAGCTCCCCTCATATAAGCAACATTTACAGAATCTAGAGACAATAAAATTCTACCTCAAACTTTTCACCAAGCATTAATCACCGTTTTTCCTAAACAAAATAAGGACTTATTACAATGTGCAACCTACAGACCAATTTCACTTCTTAATAATGATGTTAAAATACTCTCCAAAGTCCTAGCTAGAAGGATGGAGAATGTGTGCCTTTGGTAATATCACAAGATCAAACAGAATTTATTAAAGGCAGACACTTAGCTTCCAATCTTCGATACCTGTTTAATGTAATATATTCACCCGCAAAGTCAAAAAACACAGAGATATTATTATTGTTGGATATAGAAAAAGCATTTGATATAATTGAATGGAACTACCTTTTCACTACACTGGAGAAATTTGGGTTTGGCCCGAACATTTGTGCATGGATCAAACTACTGTATACCAATCCAGAAGCTTCAGTTTGTATTAGGGAATCCATTCCCGGGAATTCGGGAATCCCGCATGTCATTCCTGGGAATGACACAGTGCACGGGCATCTCACATGTGAACAGTTTTAGAACGAGCAACACTTATTTTTAATAAAACTACTGCAATATGTCGACACCAATAAAAGACTAATCTTAACTACAAACAGTTCATGCTGTCATATAAGTACATGTATCTAGTTAGTTGCAGTAATAAGAGCGTAGAAAGCACAACGTGTCAAGCGTGCGGTTATCCAGGTGAGAGCACACCTTCGTGCAGAGTATGCCAGCTGCTGAGAAAGCACGCTCTGCCTCCACTGAAGTAGGTGACACAGTCATCAGATACCGATACACTTGTTCTAAACAACGCCCGTACTTGCCGTTGCTCTGAAATACCGCCATTTCAGTTTTAACTGATGCATCCAGTTTCTTGTCATCATTCTGTGATGGCAAGTTTCTTAGCACAGATAATGCGGATGCAACAGACTGACGCATTGCAATTTCAAGTTGCTGTTCAAAGCTGTCAACAGCACAGACGTCAATGAACTTTGCCCTGTCCCGGCATTCGTGCGCTGCAGAGTGCAGACTCCTCCCAGTCCACTGTGCTCAGTCAGCCAGAAGATTGACTGCTGCTGGTCTGTTGTTGACTGAATTAATCGGCAACACACTACACTGTGGGCCAAAAAACCGTGCCACTTAATTATTTTCAACTATAACTCTGTAATTTCTTGATCGATTTTTACACTTTTACACGCTATATATGCGAGCTTGGCCGTTCCCGTTTTCCCGGGAATTGTAGCAGTTTAATTCCCGGGAATGAGGGAATGAAATATGTCCGGGAATCCCTAATTGTTATGGTGGGCACATGACCAGCAACAGACAGTCTTTGTGTCTACCAGAAAGAGTTGAGATCTGTATCAAGATAGTACTAGTTTTTATTTATTAATGTTTAACATTGTGAGTCCAGTGACCAAGCTGTGGCCAAGTTTTACATTTCAGACAATGAAAGTGATAACAATTACAATACCCAGAAAATCCAGACACCAGCAAAAAAGAAGGTTAAACATCTATGTTACTTTAATGAGAGCAGAGCTGCAAGTCAAAGTGAATTTCACGTCTGGCTGTATTCAGTCTTATCACTATACAAAAGAAGAGAAAAAAAATAAAAGATGTCCTAAACGCTGCAGGGAGGTCAAAGAGTATTATTGGAAAAGGAAAGAGAAAGAGAGAATTTATTACTCATCAATGTACACATTTCTTTTTAATATTTGTTTCATTAGGTCTGTATTACATACTGTTTAAAAATCTTGCATTTCTCTATATCATGTAAAAATAACATTATGCAAAAATAACCTTAAAAGATGTAAATATACAAAACGTTGTTCTAAGAGTAAAAAAAAAAACTAGCAAAAGTAAAATTATTCGTTGTGGTAGTTAGTTTAGTTAGGTCTACTTGACCTGGTGCTGAAATATTTTTACAGAGTATTTGATTTTTGGACAGCAAATAGGATATAAGAAGATAGCTCATGTAATATTAAGGTGTATGTTAGAGTTTTACAAAAGGAAAAATAAAACAGAACACCTTGTATATTTCTCATTACTGTATTATACAAAACATGGTTTTTCAAAACGTTTTTATTCCATTTTTAAATGCCAAATGTTACTTTAGAGAATCACTTTGTATAGTGTGAGTACAAGTGATGAAATAAAAATGGACGATGAACAATGAATAACTCTATGTTTGAAAGAAAGAAATTCAAGAGCTAATATTTCATTTTTAAGATGTTTTATGTGAGGACAGAAAAGATAATTGTTTTCCTTGAGCTTATTTGTTTAATGAGTTCTACCATAAATACCACTGTTAATTGGTTTTATTATTCCATTGTTTAAAAAAAATCTTTATATAACAAAGAGTAAAAATACAGACCAATATAGCTTACAATGTTTCCAACATTTTTTACATTTTTTGTGTTAATATATTTATTTTTTTATATTTTAGTTTTAATAAAATAATAATACATAATTATATATTTATTATTACTTTTACTTTTTTTGTCTGAAAATGAATGGATATGTCCTGAGTTGACCAGGTAAAAAGCTGGTCACCCTAACCATTCCTTTAATGGCCTAAACAATCATAAATTTAAATGTTGACATTTTTTTTTTCAAAACTCTGAGAGTTTTACATTTTTTTATGAATGACAAAGGAAAGGTTTTTTTTCTTTACCAACAGATAATTTTCTACTTAGATAGATAGATAGATACTTTATTAATCCCCAAGGGGAAATTCACATACTCCAGCAGCAGCATACTAATAAAAACAATATTAATTAAAGAGTGATAAAAATGCTGTGCAAGTTAAAAAAAATGCAAGGTGGAGAGTGCGAGGCAGGTATAACAGTCAATAACATTGTATAATGTTAACGTTTACCCCCCGTGGAATTGAAGAGTAATTAATCTCCTTGGGATTAATAAAGTATCTATCTATCTATCTATCTATCTATCTATCTATCTATCTATCTATCTATCTATCTATCATAGTGTGGGGGAGGAATGAACTTCTCAGTCTGTCAGAGGAGCAGGACAGTGTCAGCAGTCTGTCACTGAAGCTGCTCCTCTTTCTGGAGATGATACTGTTCAGTGAATGCAGTGGATTCTCCATGATTGACAGGAGCCTGCTCAGCGCCTGTCGCTCTGCCACAGATGTCAAACTGTCCATCTCTGTGCCTACAATAGAGCCTGCCTTCCTCACCAGTTTGTCCAGGCATCAGGTGTCCCTCTTCTTTATGCTACCTCCCCAGCACACCACCGCATAGAAGAGGGCGCTATCCACAACTGTCTGATAGAACATCTGCAGCATCTTATTGCAGATGTTGAAGGACGTCAGCCTTCTAAGAAAGTATAGTCGGCTCTGTCCACTTTTGCACAGAGCATCAGTATTGGCAGTCCAGTCCAGTTTATCATCCAGCTGCACTCCCAGGTATTTATAGGTCTGTACCATCTGCACACAGTCACCTCTGATAATCACGGGGTCCGTGAGAGGCCTGGGCCTCCTAAAATCCACCACCAGCTCTTTGGTTTTGCTGGTGTTCAGGTGTAGGTGGTTTGAGTCGCAACCATTTAACAAAGTCCTTGATTAGGTTCCTATACTCCTCCTCCTTCCCATTCCTGATGCAGCCCACTATAGCAGTGTCGTCAGCGAACTTTTGCATGTGGCAGGCGTCTGAGTTGTATTGGAAGTCCGATGTACAGTATATAGACTGCGGCGCTCCTGTGCTGCTGACCACAATGTCAGACCTGCAGTTCCCGAGACACACATACTGAGGTCTGTCTGTAAGATAGTTCATGATCCATGCCACCAGGTATGAATCTACTCCCATCTCTGTCAGCTTGTCCCTAAGGAGCAGAGGTTGGATGGTGTTGAAGGCATTAGAGAAGTCCAGGAACATAATTCTTACTGCACCACTGCCTCTGTCCAAGTGGAAGAGGGATCGGTGTAGTATGTAGATGATGGCATCCTCCACTCCCACCTTCTCCTGGTATGCAAACTGCAGAGGGTCAAGGGCATGGCGGACCTGTGGCCTCAGGTGGTGAAGCATCAGCCGCTCCATGGTGTTTATCACATGTGACGTCAGGGCGACAGGCCTGAAGTCATTCAGCTCTCCAGGATGTGATACCTTTAGGACTGGGGTGATGCAAGATGTTTTCCAAAGCCTCGGGACTCTCCCCTGTTCCAGGCTCAGGCTGAAGATGCGCTGTAGTGGACTCCCCAGCTCCAATGCACAGGCCTTCAACAGTCATGGGGATACTCCATCTGGACCCACTGTTTTGCTGGCACAAAGTCTCCTCAGCTGTCTGCTTACATGCGCTGCTGTAAGTGTGGGTGGGGGGAAACTCTCTCCTATGCTGGTATCAGCAGAAGGATGGGTGGAGGATGCAGTACTCTGAGGTGAGAGTGAGAGTGGGTTAGGGTGGTCAAACCTGCTATAAAAGTTGTTCATCAGGTTTGCTTTCTCCCTGTCTCTCTCGATGGAGGCACCCCACTTCGAGCTGCAGCCAATGATGATCTTCATCCCATCCCACACTTACTTCATGCTGTTATTCTGCAACTTCTGCTCCAGTGTTCTCCTGTACTGCTTCTTCAACCCCCTGAGCTGGACTCAGAGTTCCTTCTGCATGCACTTCAGCTCATGCTGATCACCTCTTTTAAAAGCCCTTTTCTTCTGGTTCAAAAGGCCCTTGATGTCACTTGTAATCCATGGCTTATTGTTAGCATAGCAGCGTACTGTTCTTACTGGAACTACAATGTCCATGCAGAAGTTGAGGTAGTCAGTAGTACAGTCAACAACCTCCTCAATGTTCTCACTATGTGATCCCTGCAGGATATCCCAGTCTGTATTTCCAAAGCAGTCTCTCAGAGCCTACTCTGCCTCAGGGGACCACTTCCTGAATGAGCATGTGGTTGTAGGTAGCTCCCTCACTCTTGGTTTATAGTGAGGCTGAAGCAGAACCAGGTTATGATCTGCTTTCCCAAGAGCAGGCAGCAGGGTGGCGCTGTATGCGTCCTTAATGTTTGCATAAAATAGGTCAAGAATCCTATTTCCCCAAGTGTTACAATCCACATACTGGGAGAAGGCAGGTAATGTTTTGTCCATCGTCGCATGGTTAAAATCTCCAGAGATTAGCACAAGTGCCTTGGGGTGCCGTGTTTGTAGTTTAGCAACAGCGGAATGGATGATGTCACCCGCTATCTCCACGTCCGCGTGAGGAGGGATGTAAACAATAACAACAATGATGTGTCCAAACTCTCTGAGCAAGTAATAGGGGCACAGACTTACGGCCAACAGTTCGAAGTCCCTGCAGCAAGTGCAGATTTTGATGTTTACATGTCCAGGGTTGCACAACCTTGTGTTCACATAGGGAGTGAGTCCTCCTACTTTCCACTTTATTTGCGTCTCTGTCCGCTCTAACTGTGCTAAACACTGGTATCTCCACGGTAGCATCTGGGATGCTAGTTGTTAGCCACGTTTCACAAAAACACAACAAACTGCATTCTCTGTAGGTCCTGACATTTTTCACCAGTGCAGCCAGTTCATCAATCTTATTTGGTAGTAAGTTCACATTTCCCAGGATCACAGAAGGCACCGAAGGCTTGTATCTCCACTTCCTCGCTAGCCGCTTAGCCTTTAGCTTAGCACCGGCTCTGCTGCCATGATACCACCTTCTTACCTCATCAGGTAAATAGGGAACCACACTGGCACGGGCCTTTGTTCTCAGCGGTAGAAGTTGACTACCTGAATAGACAAGTCTCTGTGTGTAAAAATCTATGTCCAGGAAACGAGTCCACATAAAATAAAGAGGTAGAAGTGATCAGAGAGATAGAGAAAAAGGTAGAAAGATAAAGAAGATAAAGCCCTACACTGAGCTGCTGGAAAGGCTGCCACTCACAGCGGCACCTATTCTATTCATTTATGAAGCCAGAGTCTAACTTTAAAGCTTATGGGCTGAAATTAAATGACTGTACTGGAACAACAACTTTAAGCTAGTTATCTACACTATATATATATATAAAATCCTAAGCCTAAAAGTGCAACAATTTTGTGCAACAATTTTATGTGACTTTTTATGACACTTTTTTGTCATGCTTTAAATCAGCTTATTTTAAAACCTACATATATATGTTTGGTATCATTCTTTTCAGAATTTATCGAACTTTATTGTGATGTTGTTAGATTTTTAGATTCTTATTCCATTTTTAAATTATAAACTAAAAAAATATCAAGAACTCACATCCTGAAAGACGAGACTTTGTGCCAAGAGATTTAACCGGAAACAAAAGACATAGAGTAGATGACAAAGACAGTGTCACATGAGATGCAGATCATGTGGCATGGCAGCAGCAGCAACAGCAGCTGATCGAGCAAAGAGGAGGTAAAAAAAACTGTATTTGTTTCCCATTGTATCACCGTTTAAGAGGGGGTTTCGGAGGAACGACCACATCTCCTTGGGGTGCATTCAGATAGATAGATACTTTATTAATCCCAAGGGAAAATTCACATACTCCAGCAGCAGCATATTGATAAAAAACTGTATAATAGACAATAACTTTGTATAAGGTTAACGTTTACCCCCCCCCCCCCCGAATGAAATTGAAGAGTCGCATGGTGTGGGGGAAGGAACGATCTCCTCAGTCTGTCAGAGGAGCAGGACAGTGTCAGCAGTCTGTCGCTGAAGCTGCTCCTCTGTCTGGAGATGATGCTGTTTAGTGGATGTAGTGGATTCTCCATGATTGACAGGAGCCTGCTCAGTGCCCGTCGCTCTGCCACGGATGTTAATCTGTCCCCCCTCTTCACAACACAAGCGGTAGAGATGCAAAGTGGCTGGCGCATAGCGTACGCCGGGGGGGTTGGTAAGCCTAGTGAGCAGGGTGCAAACCCCCTAGTTGAAACAATAAAAATCCAAGGAAATAATCTGCCATCCCATGATTATTGTCAACTGTTCAGCTTGACTGTAAGATCAGCAAAGATGGGAGCAAGCATTGCTAGTAACATGATATGGTGCCGTCTGTGTATTGAAGTTGACATTAAATATCCTTAGACAGGAGAAAACATTATGAAGCTTTTAGGAATGTTGCATGGATGCTGATTGTCATCTTTGGGTCATCGACAGAGGGAGATGGCTGCCCTCAGTCCCTTGGATCAGAGATCTCCAGTGACTTGGTTTGGAGTCATAACATTGAGACCTAACTAAAGTGATTAGTAAGCATTTTTTCAGTTTCTTGGTTTTACTCCATGTGTTAGTTGGATATTGCTTTTCATTCTTTGGTAACGATAATGCATATTTCCTACTACTATAGCAAGTATGCTGCCTTTCCACTAGACACCAGTAACTGATGCTTTAGAGATACCTACAATACACTGGTCTGCACACATATGTGTACACTATACTATCATGTTTAGAAAGTGGGCAGATGAATGGCGATTACTTACATAACACGTTTTTTGACAAGATTGCATCAAGAACTCATTATTAATTTGTGGCATGATTTGTCTCACAGGGCTCTCACCACATTGTATTTGTGTTCATTTTTATCATTATTTAGAATTTTGAAATATTTATGTCATCACCACAACTCCATCTGGTTTTCTTGATGTCGTCATTTGTTGTTTATTTTTCAAGGCTGCTGCAATGTTGTTAACTGTTACTAGACTTGTGGGCCACAAGACATATAAGTCATGTGACATATTACATCATTGCAGCCTGCCTAGATAAGATGGTAGCCCATGTTAGCGTCCATGCATTGGATCTCGACAATATTTTGCATTTGGGGTCAATGAAAAGGATATTGGACATTTTGTTAAGCATTTTAACTTTTGGATATCATCTTGTGGTTTTGGTGCTTGTTTTTTCATTTTTTTTACCCCTGCCTTTTTCATTGACTGCTTTTTGTCAGACCATTTTTGTTTCCTAGTCCAATTAATTCACTACCTTTTGACCATCTACTTCTACAGAAATAGCAGTAGACCCTAAAATGTTTAGGATGTTTGATGACCTTGAACAACTCCAGTCTGACCAGCAGAACATATTCAAGCAGGTTGAGGAGCATTGCATATTAATCCATCAGGTCTGTGAGGAGATTACTGGGTTAGCAGTAGCACTAGTAATACATTCATTAGAGAAGGCTGGGGAGAATCACCAGAAAAGCAAGATTTGCCAAGGAGAAAATAAAAGGCTTATAATGGAAGGGTTATGCAAGTCTTTCTTAAGACTTGTCCTAAACTGGAGGGCAAAACAAAATCGATTCACTTTTAGCAGGGTATTTGTGGAGCACAAAAAAATTGTTTCAGACTTTCTGTTAAGATCAACAGCCTTTTGGACACATTTGCACAGGCTAATTCTGGCTCTGTAAAAAGCTTTTTAAGCACAGGAATTTTAAATCAATTAGAGATTCATGAAAAACAGTCAAGGTTAAATCTATGTCTTAGTAAATGTAAAAGAGCATGTATTTTGCCACACCTGAATATGCACAATGGGAAGGGTTCAAGACATTTTATGTTTTTGACACCCAAGCACCTAATGTCTTTTTGGAATTGCCTTCAAAACATTAACCTGTCATTGTTTGGTCCTCGAGGTAAAACTGCTTAGGTGGTGGGCTGTTTTCATACTGACGTGGGTAACTTCCTGTACTTGTGTATTATACAATTTTCTTTTATGGATAATGCTAATTTAATAAAGAGATATCTTTAGAATTATCCCCACATTGTATCCATAATTGCCAAATTAACCTATTACCAGAAGCACTGCAACCTAAGGGGAAAATCAATATTTTATCTCAGCCTCAAATAAAAGCTATGGATGGCTATATTCAAGATTTCATCTTTCAACTTTGAAACAGAGCTTATTAAACTGACTGGCAGTCTGACTGGAGAATGCCTCTTCTTTATGAAAAGAAAAAAGGTGATTTTTCCCAGACCTTGTATTGATTACCGGGAGCCTAATAAACTCACCAGCTCTAACATCTTCATCAAATTGGATTTTAAAAGTGCATATACAGTCATATGAAAAAGTTTGGGAACCCCTCTCAGCCTGCGTAATAATTTACTCTACTTTCAACAAAAAAGATAACAGTGGTATGTCTTTTATTTCCTAGGAACATCTGAGTACTGGTGTGTTTTCCAAACAAAAATTTTTAGTGAAGCAGTATTTA
The DNA here is from genome assembly GCF_900747795.2 of Erpetoichthys calabaricus. Lineage (NCBI taxonomy): Eukaryota > Metazoa > Chordata > Cladistia > Polypteriformes > Polypteridae > Erpetoichthys > Erpetoichthys calabaricus. Next base: position 229,511,286 of record NC_041395.2, on the reverse strand, counting down.
GTTGTATGAAATTAAATCAAATGTGAAAAACTGATTGTGCAAAAATTTGGGTACTCTTGTAATTTTGCTGATTTGAATGTATGTACCTGCTCAATACTGATTACTTGCAACACCAAATTGGTTGGATTAGCTCGTTAAGCCTTGAACTTCATAGACAGGTGTGTCCAATCATGAGAAAAGGTATTTAAGGTGGTCAATTGCAAGTTGTGCTTCCCTTTGACTCTCCTCTGAAGAGTGACAGCATGGGGTCCTCAAAGCAACTCTCAAAAGATCTGAAAACAAGGATTGTTCAGTATCATGGTTTAGGGGAAGGCTACAAAAAGCTGTCTCAGAGCTTTAAACTGTCAGTTTCAACTGTAAGGAATGTAATCAGGAAATGGAAGGCCACAGGCTAAGTTGCTGTTAAACCCAGCAGGTCTGACAGACCAAGAAAAATACAGGAGCAGCATATGCGCAGGATTGTGAGAATGGTTACAGACAACCCACAGATCACCTCCAAAGACCTGCAGGAACATCTTACTGCAGATGGTGTATCTGTACATCGTTCTACAATTCAGTGCAATTTGCACAAAGAACATCTGTATGGCAGGGTGATGAGAAAGAAGCCCTTTCTGCACTCACGCCACGAACAGAGTCGCTTGTTGTATGCAAATGCTCATTTAGACAAGCCAGATTCATTTTGGAACAAAGTGCTTTGGACTGATGAGAAAAAAATTGAGTTATTTGGTCATAACAAAAAGCGCTTTGCTGGCAGAAGAAGAACACCGCAATCCAAGAAAAAACACCTGCTACCTACTGTCAAATTTGGTAGAGGTTCCATCATGCTGTGGGGCTGTGTGGCTAGTTCAGGGACTGGGGTCCTTGTTAAAGTCGAGGGTCGGATGAATTCAATCCTATATCAACAAATTCTTCAGGATAATGTTCAAGCATCAGTCACAAAGTTGAAGTTACGCAGGGGTTGGATATTCCAACAAGACAATGACCCAAAACACAGTTCAAAATCTACAAAGGCATTCATGCAGAGGGAGAAGTACAATGTTCTGGAATGGCCGTCACAGTCCCTTGACTTGAATATCATCGAAAATCTATGGAATGATTTGAAGCTGGCTGTCCGTGCTCGGCAGCCATCAAATTTAACTGAACTGGAGAGATTTTGTGTGGAAGAATGGTCAAAAATACCTCCATCCAGAATCCAGACACTAATCAAAAGCTATAGGAGGCGTCTAGAGACTGTTATATTTGCAAAAGGAGGCTCAACTAAGTATTGATGTAATATCTCTTTGGGATGCCCAAATTTATGCACCTGTCTAATTTCGTTATGATAGTGTATATTTTCTGTTAATCCAATAAACTTAATGTCACTGCTGAAATACTACTGTTTCCATAAGGCTTGTCATATATTAAAAGGAAGTTGCTACTTTGAAAGCTCAAAAAAGCCAATGATAAATAAAAATCCAAAGAATTAAGAGGGGTTCCCAAACGTTTTCATATGACTGTAACCTCATACATGTAAGGGAAGGAGATGAATGGAAAAACACCCTATTACTGGCTGTTATGAGTATGTAATAATGCCATATGGAATGCCCAATGCGCCTGTCATTTTTCAATACTATGTTAACTGTATTCTTTGTGACATTTATGTATTGGTTAGTACTGATGATATTTAGATATTTCACCCATTTTTTGACACATATGTACAACATGTTCATAAGGTCTTGTCTCATCTGTGTATCATTCCTGTTTGTCAAGCTTTAGAAATGTGAGTTCCACAAGCACTCCATTGTATTTTTAGCTATCAAATTACATGTACACACTTACATATGGATCAATCCAAGATTACCACTCTACTTAACTGGAAGGAACTGGCAAGAGTTGGCAAATCCAAAACCCTGTGGAAGTTGCTAATCATTCTTGACATTTTATAGAAAAACTTCAGCTTTGTAACTGCTCCTATTAACACTGATAACAAAAGAGAATTCTTTAAAATTTGAACTACGGTGATAAAACAAGCCTTTGATCACTTGAAAAAAATGTTTACTACAACTCATGTTTTGGTATCCTGATGTATTTTTACCATTCAAAGTGAAAGCAGACATGTAGTTTAAAGTTAGGGGCAATTGTTTCCCAATGCTTCCCAGGTGTTAAACAAACTCCACTCATTTGAATAGTTTTGATAAAGACTAACCCCTGCTGAGCAGAGTTATCACATAGGTCATTGTGTGTTATTCGGTATTAAATTGCCGTTTAGGTACCACTTTGAGATTTTTACTGACCATACAAATGTAACATATCTTCCTTCGGCTAAACTGGTAAATACTCAGCTTCATTTGTCAGTGTTCTCCAGCTGACTCAGTTTCATCATTTTATTGGGCTTGAAATAAAAATCTCAAGACTGATGCTTTCTTAAAATAGTATTTGAATACTGAAGGATTGAACTGCAGTTACCCAGGGACTATTTAAATACATGTGATGCTAAATATTATTTGTTGTGGCTTTAGTTCTTGTAACTGAGTTGTTTGGCTCCTTTCTATTCTTTCCTTTGAAAGTTTTACTGTCTTCTGACCTTCTACGTTTTTGGATTCTTTGAGTTTTTGATATTGGCTTTGTTATTAGGATTTTGAATTTTGGATTTGTGGACCTTTATATTTAGTAATTACTTGCTTATTTCACTGTTTTCTTCAGTTGTAAAGTTTGAGATTTTGAAATGAAAAAGGTGAGAAGTCAAGGAAAATGACACCTTTTATTGACTAACTAAAAATATTACAATATGCAAGCTTTCGAGGCAACTCGGGCCCCTTCTTCATCTTGCCTGACTTCATCTTGACTTCTCACTACATTCGTGATGGCTAACACAGTACAACACCCTAGTACTACAAAAATTAAAAAAGAAAATGCATATTGAAATTACTATTTTTGTATTTTGGTTTGTTCAAACTATTTATTTAATGTAATAAAATTTAAGTAAATCATTATATTTTTTATTCAAGCATGGAATATTGTTAATTTTGGTATTCCAGTTTGGGTCAAATCATAACATACAGACCCCATGCTTCAGCGTTCACAAATCTTTGGCTTAATCACTAAGAATTTAACATATCTCTGTTTGCTTTTAAAATAATTTGCTTGACTGGACTTTACACACTGTCCAATTCAAATAAAACACTTTTATTATTATTACTGTGCGCATCAGAAGTTTTGGATTAAAAGTCCAAATGCACCTAAGTAAAGATTGTATCTGTTCTCTTTCAATTTTACTGTTATCTGGATATTTTGATGTACACTGTTTATTGTACATTAGAGCAATCTATATAGTAAGTACTGTCCTCTGATTTAGCCAAGGTTTGTTTTTTCTATCAATAAGAATAACTTTTAGTTTTAATTAAACTAATAAGGACTATTAAAATATTTGAAATATACTGAAATCTGGAATCAAAGCTAAATGTAGAACACTAAAATAATACAATCAGTAAGAATGACAATAAATGAACTTGTCTGGAAAAAAAGCTCAAAGCAAAGGAAGGCTCTCTGCCAATACAATTACTTTCATATGTTAACTATCGAAAAGTAAATCACACATCAGACAGGTATCACCCACCAACTAAGTCTACAGAAAGAGCAACAAAACGACAAAAAGCATCAGCTTTTCAGATTGTACTTTTCCTCAGATGAAAAACTGCCGAGCTGGAAGCAAAGTGTGTTGCTGGAGCAAATGTTAAGGCTGCTCCTAATCACATCAATGGTTTTAGGACATGGATGGAAGTGCCCTGGAAGAAGCAAGAAAGAGAGCGTATAGCTGGTGGAGATAAAAAAAAAAATACTAAACTAGTGGGAGTAACAGTGGCCTGGGCCTAGAGCGAGCGCATGTGTGCTAATGTGATAGGTAAGTAGGCAAACCAACCCACGTATCAGACAGGGGTTCCAGAAGAGATTTGGGATTACTAGATAGATGTGTTCACTTGATGTTTTGGATCTGTGTCATTATGATCTGGATTCTTCCTGGTGGCATACCTTTGCAATTGTTTTTTGAAATCTTAAAGTCTTGCTCTTCATCATACTGCTTGGTAGTACTGTATATTCTATGTAGTCCTTTGCATGAAGAAAATATTTATATGCTGGCTGGGATTAGCTCCAGCAGACCCCGGTGACCCTGTGTTAGGATATAGTTGGATAATGGATGGATGGATGAATGGTTTAGATATATACATCGGTTCAAATGCATCCATTCAGATATATATATTGGTTAAGATACATCTGTTTGGATATATAGGTTGGTTCAGATATATACATCGGTTGGGATTTACTGGCAAGGACAACGCCGCCACCCAAGTTTAGCATCTCCCTTTTGCTTCATCATTGCTTCAACATTGTTGTCATTATTGTGTATGTTTTATACAAGTAGCATATGCCTGTTGCGTTTTGTTTCGTAAGCCATCTTGGTTGGGGGTCCTTGATTTCAAAGCACTTTTTTTTCTTTCATTATTTAAAACACTTGCACAGATACCCGCCTCTTTGCCCCGGCTCATTGCACCCACCTCACTCGCTCCCTCTTGTCCTTCCCATGACAGATTCTTCTCAAAATTCGAGTTACTGGAAAGCATTGATCGCAACCGCAGTATGTCCCAGTTTTTTCACTTCATGAGATGCTGGTTTATCATTGACCGAAAGCCGCCTGGTGATTTCTGTTATTCCGTATTGGAAGCATTTCATTAATGGGCGATCTTAGTCCCACTTGCTGAAAGGATGTTATGGAGGAAAACACTGGAGTTGCTCTGTTTCTTTTAAATGTTGATCAGGGATCAGAATGACCAGAATATTCCTGCTTCACAAATAACTGAAGTCATGCACACACACACGGGCGGCACGGTGGCGCAGTGGGTAGCGCTGCTGCCTCGCAGTTGGGAGATCTGGGGACCTGGGTTCGATTCCTGGGTCCTCCCTGCGTGGAGTTTGCATGTTCTCCCCGTGTCTGCGTGGGTTTCCTCCGGGCGCTCCGGTTTCCTCCCACATTCCAAAGACATGCCAGTTAGGTGGATTGGCGATTCTAAATTGGCCCTAATGTGTGCTTGGTGTGTAGGTGTGTTTGTGTGTGTCCTGCGGTGGGTTGGCACCCTGCCCGGGATTGGTCCCTGCCTTGTGCCCTGTGTTGGCTGGGATTGGCTCCAGCAGACCCTCATGACCCTGTGTTTGGATTCAGCGGGTTGGATAATGGATGGATGGATGGATGGATTAAGTTTAATTTCTTTATTGATTCTTAATCTATGACTGTAAATTTATTAGTTATTACTTCTTTTTACTTGTGTAAACTTTTCTACCTGTCCTACTACACTTGCTGAAAAACACACATGCACTTGGGTGCCATCTTTATATCTCAGAAAAAGTAAGCACTGTCACACTGGACCACCATTAAAGAAGCCCAAGGAACATCAGCAAGTTTTCAGTATGAACTAGGAGACTAGGCCTGGGAAAGTTAACACATTCATTTTTGCAATTAATGTGGCCTGTTTAACATGTTAAAAAATATTGTCATCTCAGACATCCCAGCCAGTAGAGGGGATGATTCCTTTCCTGGACAGGATGCCGCAAGTCATGTGCTTAAGACCTTCCTTGGCTGGGATAAAATAAGAGGACAGGGAAGGTCTATCTCAGTGGGATGTTTATTCCCCCCAGGAGCTAGATGGCAGCAGCCCTCCATATCGGCATACATTCTGGAACCAGCAGGGAATGCTGAGAGTTGCAGTCCGGCAACACAGCCCTGTTGGAGTCTGTGGGTGCCACGAGAGGATGCTGCAGGGAGATGTTTTCCTCAGAATATGGGACTTCTGTATGACCTGGAAGTACTTCCATTGGGCAGTAGCCCTGGCACCGGAAGTACTCCCTGGTCCTCAATAAAGGGGACCGCACTCCCTTATCCATGTGAGTTGAAGCTGGGAGGACGTAGAGCAACACTTGACTGGAGGAGGGCAGTGCGGTGGAGAGGGAGAGAAAACCTGTGCTTGTGCTTGTGTCACTTTTTGGAGGTACTGTGGTGAATAAACACTTCTTTATTTGAATCTAGGACTCTTTGTGTGATTGTGTTTGGGAGTTTTGGAGCTCACTGATGGCCCAGTTCCATCATACTACTTTGAGGTCTTGTATGTTCTTCAATTTAATAACACTGCTTATCGTTTTCCTTTTGCCTTCAATATTTTGAAACATCAGGGTCTTTTTTGTGAGTCCTACTTTTGCAGTATGTGGCCAAATTATCTGAGCTATTGTTTAAAGTTTGGTTCTTTCAGTGGTGGGATTCCTTAATTACCAACTATCTGGTCATTGTGCAATAGTGGAATCTCTGTTTAGTTTTCTGTCAGTATAGGTGTAAAGTTTATTAAATCAATATTATATTGGGACTCGGTTTGCAACCTGAAGCACATTTTTCACATAATTCAATTGTAAGGTATCCCATTCTATCTATCTATTTAAAAAGGGAAACAACTCTTCATTTCAAGTTTGAAGGGAGCTTTGGCAGAGAACCAGAGATCATGAGGCACAAACTACAACATTGCTCTGCTTTGACAGGGAGGCATGTGTCAGAGGATCACAAATTGTACATCGTGGCAAAACAGGTCAACGTTCTGTAGAGGTCCTCCGCACCAACACTGACAGGCAAGACAAGTGAGATTTAGATTGGCCAAGCAAACCTTCAGCTGAGACTTTGATATGTTTTCTGCACTCAGAATTGTGGAGAATAAGACAAAGCATGGAGAAAACAGGCAACAATTTTCATCAAAAAAGCAGTAAGCAGTGAAACATGGAAATGGCACAAATTTAGCATCTAATGAGACAACACCACCCACTCCTAGCACTACAGCCAGGCGCAAAGGGCTCATTAGGAAATCGCTTTAAGCATTTCTTCAGAGTTGTTGAGAATGTATTCACAGTGATCCAAAGAGGAAACTATAAGGTTAGCTAGAGGCCGCTGATACTGGCCTGCTGCACACAAAGAGAGAAACACACTGGTGGGGTGGGGGAAAAATAGCAGCCTTTATTTCTCTGAACTCTCCAATGTAGGGGGCACAGGCAAGAACTACTGGGATATGAGAATAAGGAAAAGCCAGTAAACATTGTTGTCTTTTACTGACTATGTGAAGGCTTTTTATATAAACAGTAAGTGCTTTTATATCTTGTATTTCATACCCACCCCCCTCTTTAAATTCTATTCTGTTGGCTGTTTCCTGGAGTAGCAATCTAGAATTACTAAATCAAGATTACTTTCTTCTTGTATAAATCAGAGGTCTTTTGCACTGCATTACTTTAAAACTATCAGTGTCTGTGAGATTCCGCCACAACTTCACCCACTTATTTGTAACCGTAAGATGGAGCTCATTGGTTTTAGCATTGGTTTGATATTTTCAATGGAATTGCACTTAACAAAAAAAACTATCTGAGTAATGCAGTCTTAACAGCAGTGGCTGCCACAAAATACTGTAGCTGTATCACTTTATGTTCTTCATACTGGAGTCCTCTGCTGTTCAAATCAACACTGTAATCATTTTAGTTGTTTGCTACCTTCAAAAGAACAGTTTATTATCATGACCTTTTCAACAGCCATTGCAAAATACATTAAATTTGTAATTTGGAGTGTTGAGTCTGGAAGCAGGTATTCTTGTATTTATTATTTCTGTGCAACACGAATGTGAAACTGCATGTGCATGCAATTGTGATGAAGTATAAGTAAAGAATGGGTGCTGTCTATGACCCTGAGTCTCCAGCACAATATTCAAAATACACGATTATTTATCTTCCCTGTTTGCTTGCAGTGTAAAAACATGACTGTCCATGTGTTAGGCCTTTAATTACTAGAAAGACTTTGTCTCATGCTGTGTACAGTACATCATAAACAATGCTTTCAATAGTCTGTAATAGACATTTGGTGGCTAGACAATAATAAAATGATTATGCTAGTTGCTTCCCCAATGAGCTTGTAGCAAGGATCAGCAAGACTTTAATTTAGATGTTGATCATAAAATCAATAGCTTGCTGATCTACGTGCTGCCTCCCTGACATACAGCATTGCATTCAAATGGATAGTTTAAATTTTGAAAGAGCAAAGCGGTATTGCTCTGAGGCCCTATGAACCTCTCTTAATAGATGCAATCAGGAATGGAAAATGATCATTTTAGTTAACACTTTAGGTCATTCAATTTATTTTAACATATACCTGTGAAATAATATAACAATAAGAATTTTTACTATTATGGGTAATTTCAACATTCATTTCTTGGAAAGGTCGTGGACATATCAGTGTGGACACACAGGCGCACCCTGTATTTGTGTTGCATACCCCAGAAGGACAGTATATAGGGGCACCACCATTAGAGAAAGAAAGATCTGGAAAGTAGAATGTAATGCTTCTCCAAAACACCAAGAAACAGGCAATCCAACTACTGGCAGTGTGACTGACTCTCTTATATAGAAAGAGTAAGGCCAAGGAGAAAACATAATTTGGCATTTGGTCCCAGAGGGAAATGTATGGAAGAATGTGATGCTCTGGGCCTTTAAAGCTAAGAGAACGGTCTGGGATGCAGGGACACCGGGGCACTCTGAAAGGATTTTAGGCTGGTATTCCTGCAGCAAAGAGGTGTTTTTAAAACATGGCATCCCCAGAGGTAGAGAGAAAGACAGCTTAAAGCTGGAAGGAGACAATGATAAATTCTAAAGTGGTGGGAATTGGAGAGACCTGTGTCTGGAAAGAAAGAAAGAAAGAGAGAGAAAAAAAGAGATACAACTTTTGGCTAATGTGGTAGGTAAGTGAGCAAACCAACCCACTTATTAGACAGGGGTTCTACAAGAGAGGCTTGTAGGTTTGCTGTTTTGAATCTGCTTCATTATACTTTGGGTTCTTCCTGGAGTCATCCCTCTCTGTAGTTATGTTTAGAAAATTAGAACAATTGTGACAAGAACAGGCTATTCAGCCCCACAAGTTCATCCATTCTATTCACCTAGAAACTCCAGAATAAAATCAAGTTGAGATTTGAAGGTCCCTAAAGTCCTTCTCTCCACCATACTACTTAGTAATAAATTCAATGTGCATTGCGTATGGAATTGGGTGGAGATGGTATAGAGGGCTGCCATGACGGCTCCTTTCCTATCATTATATATATTATATATTGTTGTCACAAAAGCAGACCATAGACATAAAAAGGTTTGGGGCAGCCACCAGTATATTGGGCCTTGGCTGCAAATGGGTTTTAAGTTGATCAAGATGATCACAGGTTCAAATCCACAACAGAAATAAATATAACAGGAAAAGATGGCGGCTTTAAAGCCCCAGACTGGAAGTGACGTCACTGGGACCAGAACCGAGAGTGACGTCCTGTGGACTGGAAGTGACATTATCATTGGCACTGGAAACGGAAGTGATGTCTTTTGTCTCTGAAATGTCATCATCCATGGCACTGGGACCAGACGTGACATCATCCATGGTGCCGGAACCAGAATGGTCATCATCACTGGCGACGGGATGTGGCAAGATTTCCCATTGGTGATCTGCAGAAGATTGAGAAAGAGAATTAGTGCAGCTCGCCACCCCTTGGTCTGGCACGGTAGTACTATTGTTAAGGCCTTTCAGATGTCTCCCAATCGCACGTGTGTGACAATATATATATATATATATATATATATATATATATATATGTATACAGTACTGTGCAAAAGTTTTAGGCAGGTGTGAAAAAATGCTGTAAACAAAGAATGCTTTCAAAAATGGAAATGTTAATCATTTATTTTCATCAATCAACAAAATGCAGTGAATGAACAAAAGAGAAATCTAAATCAAATCAATATTTGGTGTGACCACCCTTTGCCTTCAAAACAGCATCAATTCTTCTAGGTACACTTGCACACAGTTTTTGAAGGAACTCGGCTGGTAGGTTGTTCCAAACATCTTGGAGAACTAACCACAGATCTTCTGTAGATATAGGCTTCCTCACATCCTTCTGTCTCTTCATGTAATCCCAGACACACTCGATGATGTTGAGATCAGGGCTCTGTGGGGGCCATACCATCACTTCCAGGACTTCTTGTTCTTCTTTACGCTGAAGATAGTTCTTAATGACTTTGGCTGTATTTTTCGGGTCGTTGTCCTGCTGCAGAATAAATTTGGGGCCAATCATATGCCTCCCTGATGGTATTGCATGATGGATAAGTGTCTGCCTGTATTTCTCAGCATTGACAACACCATTAATCCTGACCAAATCTCCAACTCCATTTGCAGAAATGCAGCCCCAAACGTTCAAGGAACCTCCACCATGCTTCACTGTTGCCTGCAAACACTCATTATTGTACCGCTCTCCAGCCCTTCGACAAACAAACTGCCTTCTGCTACAGCCAGATATTTCAAATTTTGACTCATCAGTCCAGAGCACCTGCTGCCATTTTTCTGCACCCCAGTTCCAAAGTTTTCATGCATACTTGAGTCGCTTGGCCTTGTTTCCACGTCAGAGGTATGGCTTTTTGGCTACAACTCTTCCATGAAGACCACTTCTGGCCAGACTTCTCCGGACAGTAGATGGGTGTACCTGGGTTCCACTGGTTTCTGCCAGTTCTGAGCTGATGGCACTGCTGGATATCTTCCGATTTCGGAGGGTAATAAGCTTGATGTGTCTTTCATCTGCTGCACTAAGTTTCCTTGGCCGACCACTGCGTCTACGATCCTCAACGTTGCCCGTTTCTTTGTGCTTCTTCAAAAGAGCTTGAACAGCACATCTTGAAACCCCAGTCTGCTCTGAAATCTTTGTCTGGGAGAGACCTTGCTGATGCAGTATAACTACCTTTGGTCTTGTTGCTGTGCTCAATCTTGCCATGACATGAAACTGTCTTCCAAAACCTCACCTTGGTAGCAGAGTTTGGCTGTTCCTCACCCAGTTTTAAGCCTCCTACACAGCTGTTTCTGTTTCAGTTAATCACTGTTTCAACCTACGTGTGACATTGATGATCATTAGCACCTTTTTGGTAGAATTGGTTGATCATACACCTGACTAGAATCCTACAAAATCCCTGACTTTGTGCAAGTGTACCTATAAGAATTGATGCTGGTTTGAAGGCAAAAGGTAGTAACACCAAATATTGATTTGATTTAGATTTTTCTTTTGTTCGCTCACTTTGCATTTTGTAAATTGATAACAATAAACAATCATTATTTATATTTCTGAAAGCATTCTTTCTTTACAGTATTTTTCACACCTGCCTAAAACTTTTGCACTGTACTGTATATATATATATATATATATATATATATATATATATATATATATATATATATATATATATATATATGGAAGAGAAGGTCTGTGATACGGTTTGCATATCTGCAGCTGGAGATCCACAAAGGGAGAAAAAATGAATCACGTATCATAAAGTAGTTTTTATTCCTGAGCTTTCAACCCCTGCCAGGGGTCTTCATCAGAGGATAATGCTTAGACTTACAAGAATCAAAGGCAATATATAGCAAAACATTACGTGGAGGTGGTGGGGGGGGTGGCTAAGTCAGTGTGATGGGGGGGGGGGGGGGGTATTGGGTGTACAGTTTATTTATTATGAACATATTCTTCTTAAGTTTGCATATGAAGTGTAATATCTTGTCCGCACAGCATTCTTTACGGTACACCACAAGTGTTTACCGTAAAGAATGCTACACAGACAAGATGTTACACTTCACCAGCAATCACCCGGTATCTCATAAACGGAGCTGTGTTAAAACTCAATTCAGAAGAGTCCATCCCCATTGTAAATACGAAGGAAACAAAAATGAATGAGAGACGCTATCTCTTCCATCTTTTCACTTCAAACGGATACTCAAAAACATTCATTAATCGGAGCTTACACAGAAGACGCCAAAAAACTCGGCAAACAATCGAATTGAATCAGAACCCCCACCCCACCTGGCACTCACTCCCTTATCACCACAAGGTGTCTGAAGGTACAGCGCGCATCCTGGCCAAGTCAGGCGTCAGAATAGCACACAAACCCACGAACAATCTGCGCACGGTCCTGTTTAATGCTAAAAACAAGAAATCGATAGCAGAAACACGAAACGCAGTTTATAGCATTCCATGCAGTTCTTGCTCAGCGGTATACATAGGACATACTTCAAAAAGAATCGCAACACGTACACAGGAACATCGCAACGCCGTCAGAAGAAAGGACTCACTTTCATTGATCTACACGCATACTAAATCAACAGGACATACATTTAACTGGGATAATGTACAAGTAAAATTTAAGGCCAGTACTAAAAATGCCAGAGAGCTGACCGAATCTTGGGTATCAAATGAGAACGCCATCAACAGACACTTGGACATAAATCCTGCATATGCAAACTTAAGAAGAACATGTTCATAATAAATAAACTGTACACCCAATACCCCCCCCCCCATCACACTGACTTAGCCACCCCCCCACACCCTCCACGTAATGTTTTGCTATATATTGCCTTTGATTCTTGTAAGTCTAAGCATTATCCTCTGATGAAGACCCCTGGCAGGAGTTGAAAGCTCAGGAATAAAAACTACTTTATGATACGTGATTCATTTTTTCTCCCTTTGTGGATCTCCAGCTGCAAGTATATATATATATATATATATATATATATATATATATATATATATATATATAATTATGGCTATCAAAGTTAATAAGTCAACACATGCAATTCATTTTCAAAGGTATAACATGTTATTTTTACTTATTTGCATTTAACACGTGTTGTTCAACACCCCTCGCTATTTAAACCAATGGATTTTAAACTGGGTGCCCCAGTGAGGCAGACAATCAATTGCAATGTTAAAGATTATCTTTAAATTGCCTAGTTTATAAATAACCCAGTCCTTGACATGGGCTGGTATGCACAATGTTAATGTATGTACTGTATACTGGGGCATACCAGCACTTCTCATGACAGGTGTTCCACTTTGACAAACTCGGAGTGCACAAATCACCATGGCAGCCTCAACTCCGTCCAAACCCCCAAAGTCTCTAAATAAGTTTCTGTATATCAGTGTGCTTGGATTTCTGAGGGTGACCCTAATCTCTGAAATTGTGCTTGGATCTCAAAGTGTGATTCACACACCAAGATCAATGATTTTGCGACACAGAGAGTCTCAGGTAAGTGCTCTCTTTCTCACGCTTGCTCAGTCCTCCCAACCTGCATGAGCAGGCTGCAAAGTGTGTTTGTCTCTCTTTCTCAGGTCGGGTCTGCCAACTTTACAAGATTTAAAATTTGGTGAGCTTCTTTTTTGTGCCATCATTTTTAAAACAGTTTTGGAAATGAGCAGACTAAGCTAGAAGAATATACAATGACGAACAAAGACAGATTTTACCAATTGTTCATAATAAAAATGAATCTAGTGTTTTATTTTACTATTACTAATATAAATTATCAGCAAAACCCTGTTTTAAAGCTTAAAAGCTAATAAAAACAATTAAATAGATTAATTAATAAGTGAATAAAGATAAATGGAGAAAAAAAAGGGGAGAGAATCTGCTTCCTCAGTGCTTTAAAAGCTTCCTAGCCAACCCGCAGCGTACCATACGCCGCATTATCAGGCCACTTTTTTAATGATTTTTAAGCACAGGGAGAAAATTAACATTTGAAAAATCGGAAATGTAATAAATCACCAAGAAAAGTAACATTTCATGTGCCCACCCCCAACTCGTCACCTGAGTCATTTTCCTCTTTGCACAGTCCATATGCACGTGTGAGTCACGTAGACTTTTCATTGTTGTTTGCGGTTTTGGCTGCTTTTCTATATATAATCCACCAAGTCATCCGACCATGGTAGTACCAAGGGGGGGCGTACAAAGGGCAGGGACATAATCAGTGCGAGCGTATGAGCCGCTAGCCATGTTTTTGAAAGTTTGGCCCTGTGCCTTATTAATTGTCATCGCAAAGGCAAGTCTAACAGGAAATTGTCTTCGTCTTAAAGTAAAAGGCAAATTATCCCCGACAAACTGTTTTACACGCTGCATACCAACTCGCGGCGTAGTATACGCTGCATAATCACACTGCTTTTTTAATGTTTTTTAAGCAGAGAGAAAAAAATGAACATTTGCAAAATCCGTAATGCTGCTTTCAGTAAGTACAATGCACACGCGTTTAATTTGTCAGCCACTTTTTGCCAGTCGTCTTTTCTGGTTTGGGCTGCTTTTGCAGTGTTACCCCTTGTGCATATTAAATCTTGAAATCCTTCCAGTAACTAATTAATTAACACCCACCCACCCAGCTTGTGTGAAAAAAATGCGCCCGTTCTTTCATCATTTTGTTGCAGCCTATCAAAGACTTGCTGAGCATGTTTTGTAGACTCAATATATATTGGCTTTTCACTCAGCGCGAGGGCGCGCATTCATCTCGGATTATTACATCCTGCTAGACTAATCTGCTACACGGCTGCGTTTGAAAAACCGACTTATCCCGGATGAGTTTCACCGGCATTAATGATTAGGAATCTGGTTGGAACAAAACCAGCCACAGGGGTTCACCAGGACCGAGTTTGGCAAACACTGCTGAACACAGACGAAACTGACTCAGATGAGGAGTGGGGGCGGGCAGAGTAGTTGCAGCTATTGATTATTCAGTGTTGTTTGCCTGGGTGTCTGATCTGCGTTGACTGACATGGCTGTTTTCTGCGTATCCCATGGTTGTCTTCCGGCAGTGTGAATGCCTCGAGAGACAGGGTGTCCTTGTGTGGTGAGTTGTTGCAGTTTGTGACCACGTCGCCGACATTATCCCAATGTTGGCAAACAAAGCGAACAGCCATGTTGCGAAGTTTGAGAGCAACAGTTTCGTCAGTGACATTTTTACATCCAGCTAGTCTGCTAGACTAATGTGCTACACGTCTGCGTTTGAAAAACCGACTTATCCCGGATGAGTTTCACCGGCATTAATGATTAGGAATCTGGTTGGAACAAAACCTTGCATCCACAGGGGTTCACCAGGACCGAGTTTGGGAAACACTGCTGAACACAGACAAAACCGACTCAGGTGAGGAGTTGGGGCGGGCAAAGTGGTTGCAGCTATTGATTATTCAGTGTTGTTTGCCTGGGTGTCTGATCTGCTCAACGGGATCATAAATAAAAGGAAAACAATGTGAAGGCAATGTCACAGGTGATCCTGTGGTATAGCGGGTCCACAGCTCCCCTTCAAAAGCCCATTTTTAAATAAATAATCATCGCACTCACAGTGTAGCGAGGGGCGTGGAAATGTGGCTGAAACGGTTTCCGGGTAGACTCGTGCTGCGGGCATTTCTCCCCTGTGCAGTGTGTGAGCGAGTGAGGAGAGAGAGAGAAAGCCGGTACGTTAGAGTGAGCGAGAGCAGGCTCGAAGGCAATGTGTTCCTGTGGTATAGTGGGTCCATAGCTCCCCTTCAAAAGGCCATTTTTAATCAGGCGACTGACAGTAGTGGAGTCAGGCACAGAGAAGGTCAGCTGCAGAGAGAGCATCTCGACTGTTGCAGGGCCTGAAGCAGGTAAGACGCTAATGAAAAAGAGGCACAGGGCTTATTGGTTTTTAAAGACTGCTTCCTTCATTCTGTTTTAACTTCAGTTTTAAAGGATTGCGCGGCTCTCTCTTGCGCTGCCTGTGTGTGCCTCTGTCTCTCTCTGGCGCTGCCTCTGTGTGTGTGCGTGGCTCTCTCTCGCGCGCTGCATATGTGTGCCTCTGTCTCTCTCTGGCGCTGCCTGTGTGTGCGCGGCTCTCTCTCTCGCGCTGCCTGTGTGTGCCTCTGTCTCTCTCTGGCGCTGCCTCTGTGTGAACCAAGGTTCCACTGAGGTTGACTAATGAAAACTCAACGTGGCTCAGAGCTGCAAGTGGACTGTAGCACAGACAAACAGAAATGACGGCATGTTTTCCGAGGCGTCGTGTCCAAGTTGGTGGGCGTGGCTCTGTGATTTTTTCGTCGTATCCAATGGTCTAAGAGTTGGTAGGCGTGGCTCCTTCCTGCGTGCGCCATTGGCGTCTTACTTGTCGGCGGTTTAGTGAATCCACGCCCCTTCCGGCGTGCTTTCCATGGGTGGCTACTTGTCTGCCGGCTTAGTGAATTATATATATAGATTCTAAAATGTTATTGATTATATAATGCCAGGTTTTGAAAAAGTTTTGCACAGATCCTCTAAGTACGAATTAGATTTTTTTTCAGTTTCAAATAGTATACTCACTGACTTAGAATAGGAGAATTAGGATTCTTCCAGTTGAGCAAGATAAGTCTACGTGCCAATAGTGTAGTAAAGGCAATTAGAATTTGTTTGTCCTTCTCCACTTTAAGCCCATCTGGGAGTACACCAAACACAGCTGTTAGTGGATTAGGAGGGATTGTGACACCAAGACTGTCTGATAGGCATTTAAAGATTTTGGTCCAGAATGATGTTAATTTGGTGGAGGGTCAAAACATGTGGCTCAGTGAGGCTGGAACTTGATTGCAACATTCGCAGGTTGGATCTTGCCCTGGAAACATTTTGGACAATTTTAAGCGATTTTAAGCAATATAATTTTGAGTTGAATAATTGTATGCTTGGGCAGCATGGTGGCGCAGTGGTAGCACTGCTGCCTTGCAGTAAGGAGACATGGGTTCGCTTCCCGGGTCCTCCCTGTGTGGTGTTTGCATGTTCTCCTCGTGTCTGTGTGGGTTTCCTCTGGGTGCTCCGGTTTCCTCCCACAGTCCAAAGACATGCAGGTTAGGTGCATTGACGATCCTAAATTGTGCCTAGTGTGTGATTGGTGTGTGTGTGTGCGTGTGTGTGTGTGTGTGTGCCCTTCAGTGGGCTGGCACCTGCCCGGGGTTTATTCCTGCCTTGTGCCCTGTGTTGGCTGGCATTGGCTCCAGCAGACCCCTGTAACCCTGTGTTAGGATATAGGGGGTTGGATAATGGATGGATAATTGTTTGCTTTGCACATATGGAGCTCGAGTGAATTCCCTGCATTGCTACCTTCCACTCCTTTTCTGAGATGTTGAATGAGAGATCCTTTTCCCCACTGTCCTCTTGGATGTTTGAAAGGGAGAGACTGTAAAATGGTTTTATATATTGCAGAAATGCTGTCTGAGTCCTCAAGACTGATCAATACTTTTTCTGGCATAGAGGTAGGTGGGAGGTGAGGAAAATTGGGCAGGTTCTGTTTAGCAGAGTTTCTAATTTGAAGGTAGTGAAAGAAATGTGTTGCTGGAAAGTTCAGTTTGGAATGTAATCGTTCGTAGGATGCAAAGACGTTGTCTATGTACAGATCTCTAAGTGATTTAATACCAAATGTTTTCCAGACATTAAAAACTGCACTTGTTTGAGAGGGTGGAAAAAGGTGGTTCTCATGCAGAGGTGCCACAGATAAAAGCTTCTTTATCTTAAAATGCTTCCTATATTGGTTCCATATTCTGAGTGAGTGAAGCACAATTGGGTTGTTAGTATATTGGTGATAACTTGCATTTATTGGGGCACAAAGCAACGAATATAAAGAAGTGCTGCAGGATTTTATTTCTATTGTGGACCAGGCCTGTGTATGTTCATCCATTTGT
Organism: Erpetoichthys calabaricus; assembly: GCF_900747795.2. Lineage (NCBI taxonomy): Eukaryota > Metazoa > Chordata > Cladistia > Polypteriformes > Polypteridae > Erpetoichthys > Erpetoichthys calabaricus. The sequence continues at coordinate 229,493,752 of NC_041395.2, read as the reverse complement.
GTCAATGTCCAGGTTTTTATAGCTTGTATATTTGCCACCCAGTAATAAAACTGAAAGTTAAGTAGAGCCATGCCACCTTCTGCCTTAGGTCTTTGTAGGGTCACCCTTTGGATGTGTATATGTTTTGAATTCCAAATAAATGAGGTTATAAATGAGGTCATTGAAACTAACTTCTTAAAAAATTATTTGTTGATATATATTGGAATGTGTCCATGTCCAGGGGCTTCATGTATAAACAGTGTGTACGCACAAAAATGTGGCGTAAGCCCATTTCCATGCTCAAATCGTGATGTATAAAACCTAAACTTGGCGTAAAGCCATGCACATTTTTACGCCAGCTAAATCCTTGGTGTACGCAAGTTCTGCACTCGGTTTTGCAAACTGGCGGCACACAGCATTAAAGCAGTGCTTTTGTTCCTGTTTGGTTTGCCTTTCTTTTTTAGATCCACATCCCTGATGCGGCTTTATCATATACACTGAAATTAACCTTATATTGTTTATTAGTTTAACTCTTTTACGGCTAATTTTTTTTTTTGTTTCTTTTCTCCTATGGCTTAATATTTTTCCAAAAACTAACTTTTTTTTAAAAAAGAACACAAAGCTATTGTTAAATATTTACTTTTGGCAAATGTTAGTTACTGTCTTGCATGTTGTATGAGCCTGCATACTATATGATTTCACATACTATGATTTCACATACATATCACATACATGTTACACAGCAAAGTCCTGCAAAGAATGATATTGCTCAAAGCAGCCAATTGCATGCATCGCCACATTGCACTGCTTACAATATGAGTTGCACTGGTGTTTCCTTTTCAATTGTCTGTTCCTGCACTTTCTCACATATATTGTTAGTGTGTGCTGTAGAGAGACAAGTCACCCGTTTGACATCGTGCCATGCCACTGCCACCAAGTTTTCCGCCCGCATGAAAACTGTATTGTCTCCTGTTCACCCTCACTGTGCCACAAGCTCTAATTCCCCTGCTGTGTAGCTCCATGAACAATTCTGGGCATGTATAAAAATTGTCCATGTACACAACATGACCCAAATGTTCATAGCCCTGAAGCAGCTCAAGCACAACCTGACTTGTCAAGGGACAGTTCTCTCTTTGAAAGAAATACTTTCCTGTACGTGTAATTACTTTCAGGCAGAAACCAGTGTTTGCTTCTGCCAGTACAAAATCCTTTATACCATACTTTGTGGGCTTGTCTGGAATATATTGGCAGAAAAAAATGGCATCCCTTTTATTTTATCATAGATTCATGCACAGACAAATCACGGCCAGGCTGATAAAATTGTTTATATGTTGGTTTCCATAATGTCAAGCAGGGGCTGAACTTTATACATGGGGTTATAGCCTGGCTCACCCCTTGGTATTTCCTTCTGGTTATCACAGAAGTGAATAAAACTTTGCAGCAGCACGTACCTATCACGCGGTATAACCTGTCCAAATCCACCAGTGGACAAAGCACATTTGGACCAATGCTCCCTGAAGTTATAACGCAAGTCTAGTCCCATCTCTATTTGTAATACCACAAAGCCCTTCATCTTGTCTTTTGTTTTGGGTTTCCACTTTGAAAAATGAGAATGTGGTGTAAGCGCAGCCCACAATTCAAAAAATTGCTCTGCATACCTGTTTGTCTCGTCTGACAGTGAAAAGCAGCATCAGGAGAGAGCAGCCTGAAGTAGTCCAGTGGTAATCTGTCATTTCCAACAGCAAGCCATGCTGTCTTGTGAAGTCCAGTAGCAAGTTTGGCTCCCATGGATCAATGTCTGGGTATTCCTCCCACACGAACCTTGCCGTAGGTGTGTCGGCTGTGCGAATGCACTCAGCTGGCAGCCGATCAGCTGGGGCGGTATCGGCTGGTGTCCGATAAGTTGATGCCAGCTCCTCACTCTCCTGCTCGATCTCCTGATCACTGTCAACAAAATCAGATTCTGAAAAATCAGAGTCTGACTCAGCGATAATATGCAAAACATCGTCTGCTGAGTATTTTCTTTTCTGCACTCGCTTCGCTCCCTCGTGAGATGTCGATGCCATCTTGCCTTTGTTTACATTTGTTTACATTTTGTAACTCATGCACACGCAAAGATTAGATGCCGAGTCAATGAGTCTAACATTCCTTCAAGCAGAGAGGGAATGCCTGTGACATAAAAGTGAGTTTTGTTGCCGTTAACAGCTGAATGTCGCCCTCTACCCCTGGATGTCAACTTTTGTCGACATGCGCCCTCAACCCCTCCTATCAACAAAAGTCGACATCCGCCCAAAAAGAGTTAAGGCATCTGATTGTAATTAACCTGTAACGATATAACTGGTCTATGGAATAGCCAAACTATTCCAACTACCATAGCTGCTTTAGCATTGTTACTCTCACTGCACCTTCTTCTTCTTTCAGCTGCACCTGTTAGGGGTTGCCACAACAGATCATCTTTATCCATATTACTCTCACTGCACCACTTGGATTATTTATGTCACTGTATCTGAGTGTGGAATCACAGCTCCACAGCAGCTGATCGGAAAGAGAATTATCAGTATACAGCATCAAGCACACACTGTCTCAGCCATGCTGCCTATTTGAACTGTTCTTATACGGCAAATGCTTCAGAGCATTTCCTGTACTGACCTCGCGGATCAGAAACAGTTTCATCCCAAGAACTATAAACGCAATCAATCAGTCCATCAAGTGCTCCTTGTAGAACTGTTTGTACTTATAAGTTCAATTACATCACTGTAAACTTGCGATACAATTATAATATTGCACAACCTAAGCCACTTTATGTGTATTTACATATGATCACAGTATCATTTATAAGATGAAATGCAGCAAAATATGTTCATTACATTCCACAGATAAAACATTAACATCATTTAAATAATCTATATTTTTAATAATTAATCCCGTTCACGGATTGTTCCTGCCTCGTGCTGTATTCCTGCTGGGGCTGGCATGACACTGGAAGGATAGATGGATAGAAAAATTAAACATGTACTATGAAGATATTTTAATGTTCCTTAAAAGTTTTGAAGAATCGCTTACAGATGGCTTTACATCTATTACAGAGCTGATTGTGTGGCGATTGGGTATTTCGAGAAATAAAAGGAAGGACATGAATTGGGGGTTAGTACGTTTGAAAGAGACAGTACTGCTGCAATAAATTATTTCATCGAAGGTAGCGCATGGCGCAGCAAGCATCTTGCATGAGGCAGGAACAATCTCTGGACGAGGCGCCAGCTCGTCACTATCACTGCGCCACCGTGTTCCAATGTTTAATACATGCTTTAATTCATATCATCATGAAAATGATATCAAGTATACATGTCAGTATTTAAATTATTCAGAGAGCTGTAATATCATGAATGTAATGGATTCTGTGTCCATTACATGAGAAAGCCCGTTTAAGAAGCATGTAGTGATTCACACACACAGAGCACATACTGTAGAAGAGCACCTACAAAATAAAGCATTTAATGTGCTACTTTAGTTACCATGGTATTTGAGAAACTAGTAAGTTAAACGATTTTAAGATGAAGTTTATAATGTTCTACTTTAATGACAAAATAAAGTATGCGATTAAAGTGGAAATTTCGAGATTAAAGTTGACATTTCGAGCTTTTTTCCCACTATGTCCCTATTTTTTTTCTTTTCTCTGTACCCTAATAAGCTTTCATGTGACTGTCAGACAGTGGGCTATGACTCGCCTTTTCACGGTGACTTTGATATCTGACAACTTCTTTTGCGACTTTGTGAACTTGAGCTTTCGAGTTTCTCCGACACTCTATGTACACTCGATCAACTTCATTTTGTTGTTTATACCACTGTTTAAACCAACAAATAGTACATTTTTCATTGCCTCCACTTGGTATTTGCTAAAATTCTTCTATTTTCTCCATGCTTTTGCCATTGTCTTTTCACAGAACGCTGAGCTTAAGGGCTATTTATATTGATTTGCACATTCAAAGAAGAGTAATTCTGGGAGGAGTTTGTGGAGTGGCGGTAGGCGCGTGCACGTGTGTTACTTTTCATGCTGACCGGGATTTATGTAGCGGAAGAATGTGGAAGTTGGCAAACGCACAGATTTATGCATCTGGATTTTTTCTGCAAACATTTCCGCATTTGTCTGTACGCCATGTTTTAGTGTGAATTCTACACACGGCGTTATGCATGAGGCCCCAGGTTTTTATAGCTTGTATATTTGCTGCCCAGTAATGAAATTGAAAGTTAGGTATAGCCATGCCGCCTTCTGCTTTAGGTCTTTGTAATGTCGCTCTTTGGATACGTGGATGTTTTGAATTCCAAATAAATGATTTATGGTTGAATCTAATTTATTATAAAAATGTATATTGGAATGTTTTGAAATAAAAAGAGAAGCTTAGGAAGTATATTTATCTTAACAATGTAAATTCTTCCAGCTAAAGTGAGATGAAGGGTTGACCATCTATGCAAGTCTTACTTAATTTTTTCCAGACAGACAGCGAAATTTTGTTGATAGAGAATTTTATGTCTACTTGTGATGTTTACCCCTAGATATTTAAACTGACCTGCAATGATAAAAAGGAAGGTGTCCAATCTAATATTGTGTGCTTGAGAATTCACTGGAAAGAGCACACTTTTAGTCAAATTAATTCTGAGACCAGAAATCTTTTGAAGTTCTGTAAGTGATATTAGGACTGCAGGCACAGTATTTTGTGGATCTGATATATACAGTACCATATCATCTGCATATAGAGAAATTTTCTGTTTAAGTCCTTCTCTGATAATCTCCTTTATCTCATAAGCATTTCTACAGTGAACTGCCAGTGGCTCAATGGCGATTGCAAAAAGCAGTGGTGACAAGGGGCATCCTTGTCTGGTACCACGTTCTAGTTTAAAGTAGTCTGAATTAACATTGTTAATACAAACTAGGGAATCCATAATCCGGTAATTGGGAGCCCGGGATTCCCAGACATTTTTCATTCCCACATTCCCGGGAATTAAACTGCTGTCATTCCCGGGAAAACGGGAATGGCCAAGCTTGCATATATAGCATGTAAAAGTGTAAAAATCGATCAAGAAATAACAGAGTTATAGTTGAAAATAATTAAGTGGCACGGTTTTTTGGCCCACGGTGTAGTGTGTTGCCGATTAATTCAATCAACAACAGACCAGCAGCAGTCAATCTCTCAGCTGACTGAGCACAGTGGACTGGGAGGAGTCTGCACTCTGCAGTGCATGAATGCTGGGACAGGGCAGAGTTCATTGACGTCTGTGCTGTTGACAGCTTTGAACAGCAACTTGAAACTGCAATGTGTCAGTCTGTTGCATCCGCATTATCTGTGCCCAGAAACTTGCCATCACAGAATGATGACAAGAAACTGGATGCATCAGTAAAAGCTGAAACAGTGGTATTCCAGAGCAATGGCAAGCGCGGGCATTGTTTAGAACAAGTGTATCGGTGGAGGCAGAGTGTGCTTTCTCAGCGGCTGGTGTACTCTGAACTCTGGACAATCGCATGCTCGACACGTTGTGCTTTCTACGCTCTTATTACCGCAACTAACTAGATACATGTACTTATATGACAGCATGAACTGCTTGTAGTTAAGATTAGTCTTTTATTGGTGTCAGTATATTGCAGTAGTTTTATTAAAAATAAGCGTTGCTCGTTCTAAAACCGTTCACATGTGAGATGCCCGTGCACTGTGTCATTCCCGGGAGCCCGGGATTCCCGGGAATGACATGCGGGATTCCCGAATTCCTGGGAATGGATAAACCCGTCCGGGAATGGATTCCCTTTTAACAATGCTCTTAATAATAATAACACATTTTATTTATATAGCACCTTTCCCATGCTCAAGATGCAACTGTTAAGCTGTCAGATTCATCAGATTGTGGGATTTATCCTACATATCCGTTTGACACCAAAAACACCACTGCTTTCAGTGTCTATTTTTTATTTTAAAGCAACAGTATGGATGTTACATTTCCTTTGACATGCATTGAAGGAAACCAGGACATTAGGTGTCCCAGGGAGGGTTTACCCTGAACATGAGACTTAAGATGTCAAAACTGGGACAGACAGTTTGTCATTCTGGCAATGGTGATCCTTTGAGCGTACAGTTCAGACTGTAACTTTAAACACTGATTGCTTAAAAGCAAATGACTGTTAAAATAATAATAATAAATTCATTACATTTACATAGCACTTTTCTCGCTACTGAAAGCACTTAGACAGAGGAGAACCACTTCAACAATCACCAGTGTGTATCATCCACCTAGAGGATGTGACGGCAGCCATTATTGCGCCAGTATGCCCACCATACATTAGTTGTTAGGCGATGAAGTGGTGAGAGAGAGACAGCCAGTTAGAGAGAGGGGATCATTAGGAGGCCGGACTGACTAGGCCTTGGAGGGCAATTTAGCCAGGACATTGGGAAACACCCTACTCTTTTTTAAAGATGCCCAGGAATCTTTAATGACCACAAAGAGTCAGGACCTTGGTTTTACATCTCTTCCAAAGGACAGAGCCATATTTACAGCACAGCGTCCCATTCACTACACTGGGGCATTAGGATCCATGCACAGACCACAGGGTAATAGCCCCCTTCTGGTCTCACCAACACCTCTTCCAGCAGAAACCCAAGCGTTTCCTTGATGGTCTCCCATTCAAGTACAGGCGGGGCCTGAACATGCTTATCTTCAGGTGGAAGACCTGTTCTGAAGAGCATGGGGTATCGGCACAAAAACTTGAAAAGGCTTGCTTCTCCTGTTGAAATAAAGTAAGAAATACACATTCTAGTGTCAGAGAGTGGGCCACATAAGGTAAGGTTTGAGATAATAAAGCACACAGTTACAGTTTCAGTCTCCAGCTCTGAATCACTGCGTACAACTCTTAACCTGCCAGTGTTACAAAAAGGAACACAAAAGAAATGTGAGCTCTGAATCATCTTTGGATAGTGTTTACTATTGATAGCTTGCTTGTTTGTATCTAATATTGATCAAATCTGTTTATTAAGTGTTAATACAGTAATATTTTTCTCTTCATGTTTCTTTTCAAGTTCAGTATAGTTCAGTTAAGTTCTACACACTTTTTCAATTATAGTACATATAAAATAAAACACAGTCATGATAAAGAACACAAAGAATATACAATATGTCCACAGTAAACTTGTAGTATATCTATATTTTTTCATTCTAATTAGTTTCCTAAAACATCAAAAACAGCAAGAAAAAAAAATGTGGTTCCAGATTCCAATTATCGTATGTCATCCGACCGCCTAGCCCTGCTACTGTCACCCTGCAGCTCACCATTATTACCTACAGCATTGAGGATGAGAGCCTTTATACACTCAGTTAACAATCTTGTTAGCATCTCCCTGTGTTATTCAGAGCCTTCAGAGGAGGAGCTGTTTCATCACCATATGTAGTACTTACTCTTTATCAAGTGGCTTTTCGATAGTAAATCTTTTTTTAATCTTATCTAAAAGGTTTAGGAAAACTATAACAGTGCTGTGAAAACACATCTATGTAGATTTATTAATAGGATATGCGTATCATTGGCTAATTATGAACTGCCAAACTCTGAGCTGTTAAAGGAAAACAGCTAATTATTAAACTTTTCTTTTTATGACATAATTTTCTGAAATTAAGCCAACAAAAATGATAAAGCCTGACAAACTGCAGAATGACCATGAAGGAGCTGGGTAGCCTTTTTGTAGTGGCAGTATCACACACATACTATTTTCTCTGGAATCTGTATACATTTGACTTCATTTTTTTTTGTGCCCTTTGCTGCTAAATCACCTTAGCCTGTTTTATGAATATGCTAACATTACTTTTTTACTTAATATTCAGGAGCTTTTGGAATATTTTAAAAGTCCAGGAGAGTCTGTACATTCTGTGTACATGCTTAATGGCGTTTATGTGTAAAAAGAAGCACTCACTGTACGTAATAAATCGAGTGACTCAAATGTGATGAGGATGATACAAGCTCTGTATAATAACAAAAGTACTGTTTAGCATATATTGCAGCATGAATGCCTTTAAAACAGGTTTGCTCCTTTCAGATTGCATTGATATCTTTTCATGCCATCTTGCCTTAAAGCAATATATGAACCCAGGTTTCTTATCTTTGTCACTTAAACTGAAGGTTCCCTAACCAATTTAAGAAAAAGAAATTTATCATTAATGTTTTGTCTGAAATATATTGCTCTGTGTTTTTAGAAACTTAGATTTTTATCTTAGTGAAAGAATGAATCAATAATGAATTTATCTACTTTTTGTAGCAATATAACAAAGAATGAGTATATGGCAACATACATTATAGCCTAGCTAAGCAAATTCCTCAAGGTGGGGTGTCATAAATTAGACGTCATACCTGTGTTAACACTAGAATTACCAAAACCTACAAAAAAAACTCGTAATCCCAGCCCACCTTAAATCCGCTCACACCTCTCCATTAGCATCTTTTGTGTTGCAAATGTGTCGATCAAAACAATCAGCAAGCAGCCTGCTATCCCATCCCCCCACCAATGCAGAAAGGGCAGAATGTCTCTCAGCTCAAGTCTGTTTATCTGCGTGTGAGTTGCCTGGAGTTGTAGAGGGTAAATACTATATCGTTATTTGGAACACATGCATGCCATGTATGTTCCATGTCTACAAACAATCTATGTAAACACATCGTTAAAACAGAAACGTTTTTCATGTTTTAGTAATAATTGACAAAATGTAGACATGAAGTGTATAATGTGTGAAGCCTGAAGTCCAAATATCAAATAAACACTTTCACAAAAGGTTCAAGTATAACAAAACAAGTGTGCTTTTATTCAAGCACTAGCAAAATACCCGCGCTTCGCAGCGGAGAAGTAGTGTGTTAAAGAGGTTATGAAAAAGTAAAGGAAACATTTTAAAAATAACGTAACATGATTGTCAATGTAATTGTGTTGTCATTGTTATGAGTGTTGCTGTCATATATATATACATATACACATATACACACACATATACACACATATACAGATATATTATATATACATATACACATATATTTTTTATATATATATTTTTTATATATACATATATATATATCTGTGGTGGGTTGGCACCCTGCCCTGGATTGGTTCCCTGCCTTGTGCCCTGTGTTGGCTGGGATTGGCTCCAGCAGACCCCCGTGACCCTGTGTTTGGATTCAGCGGGTTGGAAAATGGATGGATGGATGGATATATATATATATATATATATATATATATATATATATATATATATATATATATATATATATACACATACATACATACATATACACACATAGATGCACTTACAATAACATAGAAATCAATATAAACAACATTAACATCATTATCATATGAGAATATGAAGTAATATATAAGAAGCACATTTCATATAAATTATTAAACAGTAAAATCTTCTTCTATAATTTGCTACCGTGGCTTTTCGTTGGTGTGTCCAGGATTTTAAATCACATGTAGCTTGCAAACCGTTTCACGTATTGACTTGAAATCTGGTACACATATAATACGTCACGTCTGCTATCCGCTTTATGGGTGATGAATGTATTACTCTTTTTATGTTTATTTTATTTTAGAATCAACTCCTATCTGCGCACACCAGGGCGGCCGTGGGCAGATGCGTATGGTGTATTCACTCCATGTTATCGTGCATTGCGCTGTCAGTGGTATTTTGATAAAAGAATTTGAACAATATATAAGAAGCGTATAAATTATTAAACAGTAAAACATTAACATTTAAGAAGTAAAGTTACATTGAGTACTACTGCAGTGCCTTCGGGTATACCTTATTTTTTCTTTGGCCATTACATGCTTAAATGTATACATTTTTTGGTGTACCTACCCGAGAACACGCGACATATAACCGACCGTGGGAGAAGCATGGATTTTAAACACGCGTTGAGTTCATCTGCTGGTCTCCCTCGTGGAATAACTGGTAATGTTTGACTAAAATGTACAGCGAGTAAAACGACATTACCTCCTTTTTTTTTTTTACGATCTCTGAGATCTTGCTTTTTTCGGTTCAAGGCTTCATAAGCTCTTTTATGTTCCATGGTGTACTTAATAAGTACTAATTATCCCAAACTATCATATTTGAATGTTGCAAGACTTTCGCCTTGTATGTAGATCGGGGTAATTACATTCATTGCATTCCTAGTCTGAATCACAATCTGATTGTATGGGTGGTTACCTGGCACTGTAGGGTTGCCACCCGTCCTTTAAAATACGGAATCGTGCCGCGTTTGAGAATGAAATTGCGCGTCCCGTTTTGAATCAATACTGGACGGGATTTATCCCGTATTTTTTTAATCATTTTTTTTTTAAAGCAGCGTCTCATGCAAATCATCCCACACTCATTTTATGAAGATGCCTCCTTTCCTACTTTTGATTGGGTAATACTTGATGTCATCGTTAGTTTGATTGGTGTTTTTAACTGTCCAGTGAGGAGGGCGTGTCTTTTAAGTACAGTCTGCAAAGTGTTGGCACTGAGATGTGGCGTCAGCGCCATATTTAAAGCCCCTAACGTTGCGGTCAGCAAGTCGGCTAACATCCGCCATGTGCTGTCTTTCAGTTGCGAGAAGCAGATCATAGAATGGTTGAAACTGTTGCCCCTAACGTTGCGCCACGGCGTGTGGTTCGTTTATACCTCGTGTCTTCTCATTAAACTTTTATCTCGCGAATATGTTATTGCAATCCGCAGCGGGAGCGTTTCTATAAACTTAATTTAAACTTACGTTTTACACCGTGCTTTGTTTCCCTTATGAACATGCTTGTATGCTTAACTCGCTCCGTTCTCAATTGTTTAATTAATTTTTTGCTCTTCGCTGTTTGCGGCTGTTCCTCCATTTCCCCCTACTTCGTTCTTTAATCTCGCGAATATGTTATTGCAATCCTTAACGGGAGCGTTTCAATAAACTGATTGAAAATAGTTTAGCATTTACCTTTTTAGTAAAAGGCGAGCTTTTAAGCCTGAGAAATCACCCCGTAAATGCACACGTTTAATTGGACATGTGTTAATATGTATGGTTACACAGTATTAAAAGACAGTGAACAACGTCAGTTACCTTTCTTCCCGCGTTTGATAAAAGGTGAGCTTTTAAGCCTGAGAAATCACCCCGTAAATGCACACGTTTAATTGCACGTGTTAATATGTATGCTTACACAGTATTAAAAGACAGTCAAAAATTAACGTCATTTACCTTCGTTCCCGCGTGTGACTCGTGCTGTAAATGTCTTCCTTGTTTTTACTTCACGTGATTACGTAGGAGGCGTGATGACGCGATACGTGACTCCGCCTCCTCCATTACAGTGTATGGACAAAAAATATGTTCCAGTTATGACCATTACGCTTTGAATTTCGAAATGAAACCTGCCTAACTTTTGTAAGTAAGCTGTAAGGAATGAGCCTGCCAAATTTCAGCCTTCCACCTACACAGGAAGTTGGAGAATTAGTGATGAGTGAGTCAGTCAGTCAGTGAGTCAGTCAGTCAGTGAGGGCTTTGCCTTTTATTATTATAGATATAACTGCTGAAAAAGAATGTGCATTACATTGCAACATTGACATGCTCTTAACACTAGAATTACCAAAGCCTCTGAAAAAACTCGTAAATCTGTCCCACCTTAAATCCCTTCACACTTCTCCACCAGCGTCTTTTGTCTTTTAAATGTGTCCATAAGCAGCAAGCAGCCTGCTCTCACATCCCCCCACCACCGCACAAAGTTTTCTCAGCTCAAGTCTGTTTACCTGCGTGCCAGTTGCTTAGAGTTGTATAGAATAGAGTAAATACTATATCGTTATTTGGAACACATGCATTTCATATGTGTTCCGTGTCTACAACAATCTACACAACTTTCATGTTTTAGTAATAATTGACAAAATGTAGACGTGAAGCATAAAACAGAAACGTTTTTCGTGTTTTAGTAATAATAGTATAATAAGTGAGAGACAGATCTACATCGGAGAAAGAATGCACATCGCACTTTTGCCGTCACCATCTAATATCTAATGTTGCCTTTGGTCTTTGCAAACAACTGTTTGCAGGAAAAGGTGGATTTTTCTTTATGAAATTTTTAAGCTTAGAAGAGAGTTTGTCTGGTCTTCACAGTATTCGTCTATTTTTATCTTTTTTGAGTGCTACATGTTCCTGATCAAGAAAAAACATTAAAGCTAGTAGAAGTGATATCAATGACTATAATCATAAGCTAAAATGCAACAACATATCATAATGGACAGTCTCTGATGAAATAATGAATCTTCAGCTTTACTACATTTTAAAGAGACTGATGGAACAACCATCCTCGGCTTCTTTGTGTGATATATATTTCATGCAGAGGGCCCCAGGGCAGCAAGAAATGTAACCTCGATCATGATAGGATGTGGGTTATAAGATGCCCAGACAGAAGGAACACTAGAACTGGCACCGGATCCCCAACTCCAGACAACTCCCCAGATATGATTTCACTGATGAATTATATAGGCTCTGTGCATGGATTTAACAGTTTTAAGCAGCCTAACCTAACATTTTATTTGCCTTTTTAATTTGTCTCTGCATGTTGACTGGATGTTTGACCAGAGTTTACTTCTTGCAGTTCATAATCTTTCACTGTGTTTTTTTTTTGCTTTCACAGAGCACTTTTCACTTCTTTACATGAAACTGTATTTTCAAGTGTTTCCCAATTTTAAAGACTGTTCATGTCTTTTTGAATTGTGTACTGGTTTGATCACATCTATTTATAAAGCCATTTTATGAAGCTTTTTTCTTTGCTTTCTTTGCATTGTGATTTTTTTTAAATTGATGTTTATTCTGTCTCTGTATTTTCTGTATAATGCTTTGAGATGTCTTATTTTAAGGATGCCTTGTAACACAAATGTTGTAAGTATAATAATGGTTCATGGTCTTGAATGACTGCACTGTTCATGAAAGATTTAAATGAAAAACATGATCATGTGTCAGCTAAAGCAAGCAGTGTTGTCAAGGATGCTATCAGACTGCACTAGAAATGTTTGTTTGATTTTAGGTCTAGTCATGTAGATTTGAACCCAGGATTCTGGAACTATGAGGTTGTATGCTAAATACTGCACCACAATCACACCCTTGAAAGAGTTCTGTTTGATATATGTGCTTATATATGTAAATGCAGTAAAGTTTAAACTTTGGTGCTATTCTCTACAGTGGTGGTTTAGGCAAGGCACGTTTTTGCCACCTAACCGCCCTACTCTCAAATCCTTACTAGGCATGAGTCAATACTCTTAATCCATTTACAATATGTATAGTAATAGTAGTAATGCAATACTCCCATGATGCAAATTAATCTCTCTATTATAATAAAAAAATCCTGCGACGAAATGAGACTTTTTGGAAGGTTTTTTCAAGTCATGTCAAGACTTTGGCCATGAGATGTTTTCAAGTCACGCCTGCCTCTCAACCATAGAAAACCGGGTGCACGGTACTCTCACCTCTCATTCGTGAGAATGCTTTTGACAAACACAGTTCTTGCTCCGATGAGACAAGACATTTCATCACGAAGGATTATCAATAGTAAAAATGAGTACATGGGCAATCCTAGCACCGTGAAACAATGAAGTCAAATGAATTAACGCAAAAAATGACTATTGTTTACACTGCAAATTGGTTAAATGAGTAGCAATAGACTATGCTGAAACAGTTGGTGGTGATTGTGTGGAAGATGAAAACATCAACTTACAATATCCTGAAGAATAACTACAACCGTTAACACTGTCCGGTCTTTCACCGTACGAATTACTGTAGAAAGAAGGATGTATCCAAGAAAGGTAATGTAGCACATCTTCCGCAGATAACATTACACAACAAAGGAGATCTTGATATGCCATTCGTATTAAAATGTTTCCTTTCCAGTTAGAATAGCTGTTGCAAAGACAACAAATCTCAGAGCCAAACATTTGTTTTATTTAATAGAGAGAACGAAACGAAATTCAATCACGTGCAGTTATACGTGGCGTTGTCATAATGAAAGTCCAAACACAGAATCACAATTCAATGCGATATTGATGAAAAAATTGGGATTGGGTCACTGCTTTTTGCAAATGATGTTGTCCTGTTTGCTTCATCAGGCCATGATCTTCAGCTCTCTCTGGATCGGTTCACAGCTGAGTGTGAAGTGGCTGGGATGGGAATCAGCACCTCCAAATCTGAGACCATGGTCCTCAGCCGGAAAAGGGTGGAGTGCCCTCTTAGGATTGGTAGCGAGATCCTGCCCCAAGTGGAGGAGTTAAAGTATCTCGGGATCTTGTTCACAAGTGGGGGAAGAATGGAGTGTGAGATCGACAGGCGGATCAGTGCGGCATCCGCAGTAATGCGGGCTCTGCATCGGTCTGTCGTGGTGAAAAAGGAACTGAGCCGCAAGGCGAAGCTCTCAATTTACCAGTCGATCTATATTCCTACCCTCACCTATGGTCATGAGCAATGGGTAGTGACCGAAAGAACGAGATCGCGAATACAAGCGGCTGAAATGAGTTTCCTCCGCAGGGTGTGTGGGCTCTCCCTTAAAGATAGGGTGAGAAGCTCAGTCATCTGGGATGGGCTCAGAGTAGAGACGCTGCTCCTCCGCATCGAGAGGAGTCAGATGAGGTGGCTCGGGCATCTGATCAGGATGCCTCCTGGATGCCTCCCTGGTGAGGTGTTCCGGGCACGTCTAACCGGGAGGAGGCCCAGGGGAAGACCCAGGACACGCTGGAGGGACTATGTCTCTCGGCTGGCCTGGGAACGCCTTGGGATTCCCCCGGAAGAGCTAGAAGAAGTGGCCGGGGAGAGGGAAGTCTGGGCATCTCTGCTCAAGCTGCTGCCCCTGCGACCCGACCTTGGATAAGCAGAAGAGAATGGATGGATGGATGGATGGATGGTTTTCAACAAATGATAAACAGCTAATGTTTGATGATATGAGCAAGTGATTCCCCCAACAGACACATTCACTGAAGAGATGCAATGCAAACAAATAGAGAGCTGTGTGATAATGAGTTCTCCTTGTGATCTTTTCTCATAAAGTTAGAAAAAAAATGTAAAACCATGATCGAGGTGTAATCATGTTCAATGTCTTAACAAGTGTAACGAGTTAAATTGCAGATAATCAAAAGCTGCCTTACCTTTATAAATATGTACATTTCTTCTAGTGATCTACTATTTTCAGCCTTAATTAACCTTAAGCAATTTCATTTTGTGAAACCAACATTGCACATTATTAATATCATTTTTGAAAGTATATATTTAAGCCAAGAAAGGCGATGCAGTGCAATTGTGCCACGTTCAATGTTTCTAAAATATCAATTCCGTTTTGTTTTGTGTGTAAAAGAAAAGTTGGCTTATAAAAAAAAAAGTTATTTAATGGAAGAGGACAGAAAGAGAGAGGGAGAAAAAATGACACAGTGGAACCAGCCAGGGCACGTCAGAACAAGGTTATGAAGTAGGATTCTGCACGCTTACTTAAATAATCAAAGAAAAATATGTGTTTTTATAAATGAACATCCCAAACTGAAATGACTTTCAAAATAAAATTCATCCAACTGATATGGAATTCTCATATTAAAATATGTACAATAATAAACAAAATGTTCAAGCAATGATGAAATAAATTTGAGAAGCTGAACTTAGGTGGTAAATTCAAACGAATATATTTAAATGAATATACTGTATATGCATAATCTAATGATAATAAATATATTAACCAATGCATATATCTAAACAGATGTGTTCAAACCCATATATATATATATATATATATATATATATATATATATATATATATATGTTGTGAAGGATGGCCGGCTTTCTACTCCGGCCCTCACCCCCAGGCCGCCAGGAGGAGCTCTCCCGACAGCATGAACGTGCCCCGAATTCCAGCAGGGCATCATGGACTCTGTAGTTTATATGCACAGCCCTGCTGGATACCATGGGGGCCTCCAGGAGTCGCTGTAGGGAGGTTGTCGGACTCTTATGTGCCCTATAACCCGGAGGTGCGTCAAGATCACATGACAGGAAGAAACGACGTGCCTCCGGGGTGAAGAAGAGTTTTTATATGACCCGGAAGTGTTCCTAGTCACAAGGACAGAGGAAGAAACACTTCCGGATCAGGACTATAAAAGGACTGTGGGAAGCCCAGAACACTGAGCTGAGCTGGGTGGAAGGGTGGCAACGCGTCTGGGAGTGTGGAGGATTGATTATTGTTTATTATTGAGTATTGTGGAGAGGAGGGTGCTTTGTGCACAATTATTATTATTAATAAATCATTATTTGGACTTTTACCTGGTGTCTGACGTCTAATCTGAGGGTTCAAGGGGTCACGGAGACCTCAATATATCACAATTGGCGTAGTCGGCAGGAGTCTCTGGTCGTCAGTTGGCAGAGTTACCTGAATTTAAATAATTTTTACCTGGACAGAACCCTGAGAAGACAACTTTCTGACACACTGCAACGTCGCCAAAACCTTCCGTTTCCAAGAACGTCATGGGGAAGAATAAATTTAAGCAGAGCGGCAGCCCAAGTGGAGGTCCTATGTTTAATATGGCCTATGCTCAAGACGAGCCATGGAGCGGTTACGCGTCTCGGGAGAGACATCCGGAGGAGGACGACTTCAAAGAGGTATGTGCCGGGGAAGCATTTGAAAACCTTTTTAAAATAACCCATTTTGTCCCGTGCACATACCTCCCAGGTGTCCATCCGGAGACTCTGCGGAGGGCAAGAAAACCTCCTGAAGATGATGGTGTACGCTAATCACGGCCTGAAAATAAAACGAAGGACTTCCGCATGTCGGGTGCTGGTGAAGGGCATGTGACCACCCCGGAAAGAGTGGGGGAAACAAACGGTACGCGTCCTGATGTTTTTGTCTTCACCCCGGAAAAGACGGACTTGGTTTTTCTGAAAAAGAAAGGGGAGGCGAGCGAAGCACCACTCTCCCTACAAAAAGGTAAGGAGGTTCGGGAAATGACTGAGCGATCTGTCGATAAATTGAGACAGACGGACCGCAGTCAGCCAAAAGCGGCACCGCGGACCTCTGAAAACTCCAAATCCCAGGCTCCCTTGCGGAACCCGTCAGAGCACGTGCCAGGAGCGGGCGTGCTCATTGGCTCCCAGTTGGAGGGTAAGGCTAGTGATCTCCTGAGCATACCTCTGGCTGAATTAAATAACTTTTTGGACGTGCACGAGTTGGAGAAGTTGCTTCAGCCTGTACACAGTTTCTTACAGGTTGTGGCGACGATAAAGAAGATCGTTGGAGAGCTGGGAGCTACGGCTGAAGCGCCATTAAGAAAGGTAGACGAGTACCTGCGGCAGTTTGGTCAAGAGCGTCCCGTGTTATATGATTTGGCGGTACAAGTAGGAAATACCGATACCATATATAATGAAATAGGGACGCAGTATGAAATGGGCCCGCGTTTGATAAGTAGCGGGTGCCAAACCACTGCGAGCCCTACACAAGATTGTGGTGTGATGACAGAAGGGGCGGAGGAAGCGCCAGTCAAATCGGAGCAGCTGAAAAGTGCTGTCTCTCGGGGCGATGCGGTGCTGAAGACGCCGCCCCTAATTAAGGTAAAAATGATGGGCGTTCAGACAGAAAAAGGCCTCTCTTTTACTAATAGAGAGACCCAAACTGTGGAAAAGCCCCAGATTAAAAAGGAGATCCTAAAAGAGAAACGGGAGTCTCCTGATAAAGTGATAAGGGAGTTGTCATTAGTTACTGGAGGGGCGGAGGAAGTGCCAATCAAACCAGGGCAGCTGGAAAGTGCTGTTACCCGGAACGATGTGGTGCTAATGACGCCGCCTCCTATAATACATAGGACAACGGGCGTGCAAACAGCAAAGAGGCTCTCTCATCTCCATAGAGAGCCTCACGCTGTGCACAAGCCCCAGAGTAAGCAGAAGATCCCCGAAATAAAAAGCGGGTCTCCTGACAAAGTAAAGAAACGGGCAGAGAGCAGCAAAGCGGCCTAAAAACCCTCCTTAGCGGAGGAGAGGGTGGAGCTGACAGAATTCCCGAGATGTTTCAGGTCTCGGGAAGAGAGACTACCAGGAGGGCAGCGTCGGTGCTACAACTGCCGTCGGCCAGGCCACTTGTGGCGAAGTTGTCCCCAGAGGACAGGGGAGCGGTGAGACAGAAGATACACCGTTCCCCCAAGGTTCGCTGGGGAGCCTAGACAACGTCGCCAAGGTTCGGCTAACGCGTCCTCCTGGAGGAGGACGTCCCTCGCGGGGCTGGTCGCTTCGCCCCAGTTGGCTTCGCTAAGGGGGGGGGGGGTATTGTGAAGGATGGCCGGCTTTCTACTCCGGCCCTCACCCCCAGGCCGCCAGGAGGAGCTCTCCCGACAGCATGAACGTGCCCCGAATTCCAGCAGGGCATCATGGACTCTGTAGTTTATATGCACAGCCCTGCTGGATACCATGGGGGCCTCCAGGAGTCGCTGTAGGGAGGTTGTCGGACTCTTATGTGCCCTATAACCCGGAGGTGCGTCAAGATCACATGACAGGAAGAAACGACGTGCCTCCGGGGTGAAGAAGAGTTTTTATATGACCCGGAAGTGTTCCTAGTCACAAGGACAGAGGACGAAACACTTCCGGATCAGGACTATAAAAGGACTGTGGGAAGCCCAGAACACTGAGCTGAGCTGGGTGGAAGGGTGGCAACGCGTCTGGGAGTGTGGAGGATTGATTATTGTTTATTATTGAGTATTGTGGAGAGGAGGGTGCTTTGTGCACAATTATTATTATTAATAAATCATTATTTGGACTTTTACCTGGTGTCTGACGTCTAATCTGAGGGTTCAAGGGGTCACGGAGACCTCAAACTATCACAATGTATATACTGTAAATATATATATATATATGTATATATATATATATATATATATATATATACATATCTACTCTCTGTATATAAAATCCTAAGCCTAAAATTGCAACAATTTTGTGCAACGATTTTATGTGATGTTTTTATGTCACTCTTTAAATTGGGTTTATTTTAAAATGTACATATATATGTTTGGTATCATTCTTTTCAGAATTTATCGAACTTTAATGTGATGTTGTTAGATTTTCAGATTCTTATTCCGCTTTTAAATTATAACCTAAAAAATATCAAGAACTCACGTCCTGCGAGACGAGACTTTGTGCCAAGAGATATAACCACGCACGGGGCCGGAAATAAAAGGCAAAGAGTGGAACAGCTGCTGTACAGACTTTTAAATGTTTGAAGCAATGCGTGAGATGCAGATCACATGGCGCAGCAGCAGCAAGCCAGCAGCTATCCAGAAGCTGATCGAGCAAAGAGGAGGTAAAAAAAACTATTTGTTTCCCATTGTATCACCGTTTAAGAGGGGGTTTTGGAGGAGCGACCGCATCTCCTTGAGGTGCATTCAGCCCCACTCTTTACAACATGAGCGGCAGAGATGGAGGAGGGCAGCCTTTTCAGGACACTGCCTCCCCAAGGATGCTAGGTAGCAGCTCCCCTGGTTGGTAGCTATACCCCGGATTCCCTCAGGGAGCTCATAAAGAACCTGGGGACTCCTACTTTTCTTATAACCCGGAAGTAATTCGGAGTCACGTGGACAGAAGCCAACAGTACTTCCGGGCTACTTGAAAATGAATGATGTGCCATTTGACCCAGAAGAAGAGAAGGAACACTTCCGGGTCATGGACTATTTAAAGGACTGGTGAAGACCCAGCAAGGAAAGCCGGAGTTGGGAGGTTGGGTGACGAAGCTGTTGCATGTGGAGGATTATTATTATTGTATTAATTATTGTTATTCAAGAATTGTGAGTGTGTGGTGCTTTGTGCACTTTATTTGAAGAAAATATTAAAATTCTTCTTGGTGCTTTTAAACGTGTGTCCTGGACATCTGTCTGTGGGGTTTCACAGGGCAACAGCGACCCCTAGCGTCCGCAATATAAATATATATATATATATATATATTGTGAGAAGCAGCCCTGACACAGATAGACAGACACCATTTTAAGTCCCAACACACGTTTATTTACACTATTTACAATGTCTATAAGTGCACAAACCCAGTGCCACAGCACCAATCACCCCAACAGTCCAGGCCAAAGCCACAGTATGCCTTCAGACCACCTCCTTCTCTGCACACACAATAAACCTGATAGTTAAAGATGCGCTGAAGGTGGTGAAACCAACTGTGGACAAGGTAAAGGCTATTGTAGAGTTTTTCCATAAAAGCACAATTGCCACAGAGAAGCTGAAGACTATGCAACGCCAGATGGGGATGCCAGAGCTAAGGCACAAACAAGAGTGTGCTACAAGGTGGAACTCAACATTTTATATGTTGAAACGCATCCTCGAGTCAAAAGATGCCATCATCTCCACCCCGGCTGTAATCAACGATCCTGTTGAAACTTTAAGTCAAGAGGAATGGGAGACAGTGAAAGAGGTCTGCACCATTCTGGAGCCCTTTGAGGAGGTGACTGTGGAGATAAGTGCAGAAAGGTACCTTGAACAATTTTGTTTTTACTTTACTACTATACAGTTAAAGATTGCAGTAAATAGCAAAATACTATGTATTACAGACAAATGATTTATTAATTGTAAAAAAGGCAATGTATCACATTTTCTTTTTTCTCTTTTTCAGCTATGTCACAGCCTCCAAAATGATTCCTCTCTGCAAGGGTCTACAGCGGGTAACAGCAGGGGCATGTTCACAGGAACCACAAGCTTCTGCTGTGTGGAGGCTATTTGACGAAAGAGCAACAGGAGACAATGAAAGGAGAAATCCCACAGCTGATGCTATGCTGGAGTTGAGGTCCTATCTTGAGGAGCCCCTCATCCAAAGAGCTGAAGACCCACTGAGCTGGTGGGAGGCCATGGCTGCAGTCTACCCACGGCTGGTTAAGGTAATGGTAGGAAGACTTTGCATTGTCGCTACATCGGTCCCCTCAGAAAGAGTCTTCTCAAAAACAGGACAAATAATCACAGAGAGGGGAAATCGCATCAGCCCATCTAAGCTGAGGCATCTGGCATTTCTGAATGCCAACCTGGCCTAAAAACTTTTATTCAAAGAGTCATAGTGTTGTGTTGTTGAGTTTGGCCTTTATTTAATTTGTTTGCTGTGGTTTTGTGTTAAGTTGTTCATTTAAAGCTTTTATTAAAATGTTAAAACAATAGTAACTGTGTAGTTTTTGTAATGAGAAAATGCATAAAAATACGTAATGTCTGAAAACAATGAATAAGAAATTGCTTATACACAAACCATTCATAATTGCTTAATTAGGCTAAAATATAAGCATCCAAGTGATACTAAACGAAGAGCCATTCGGGAGCCATAAGAGCCGGCTCTTTAAAGGGAGCCGATCCAAAAGAGCCGAAGCTTTGAAAAGAGCCGGAGTTCCCATCACTACCCTGGACACATCAGTGGTGTGTATGTTGGTACTATTCTTTGGAATTTTTGGAATAATTATTTTTGACTGCTGTATCAACTCTTGGGCTGTCTTTGCAATTGATGACTTGCTATAATATTTTGTTATATAATGATTTTGCCAAAATAGTGGGCATATAATACCAAATAAGTGGACAAAGCAGAGCAAAACACTCAAAGTATGATTTTTTTCTGATTGTTTTAGGGAGATAAATAAAAACTAGATCCTATCAACTCCCAAGAATTGTTTTAATAATTTCGGTGTTGCCACACATAAAATGAACATTAGAGTAAATCATCCCAGGAAAGTATGGCATCTGATAAAATCAGGAACATACAAGTATGACCTTCATGGTATAATAAAACAGTGTACTGTGAGTTAGATAATCTCTAGGTTAAGGTCAGAAGAGACACATTGTTATTGATGTTTAGTTTTTTAAACTGTATTGTGAAATGGGCTCTGACCAAGAAAAATGCACCTGCTAAGCTACACCTACACCCCCACTTCTTCCACCAATTTATCTACTTTAGTACCAAATGATATTTCACTTGGGTAAGGAATTTCCACAAGTACAAGCATTCTAATTTATTTGCTCATTATCGCCTACTTAGCATGCTGAATTCCTCTGCATTTTGTGTCACGCTTTAACTCATCATGACCGCTGCTTAATGATTGCTCCGAACTGTCAGCTGTGTGATAAAAAGACAACGTGCAAATACGGGTCATCGGGGTTAGAAATTAAGTAGCAATCCAAAAAAAATTGACATTCACCATAGGACAGTGTTAAAACATTTTAACCCTTATTACCAAAATTATGTATACATCTGAAATTTAGATTTTTATAAATTTATATAATTTATAAATATGAGATGTAGCTGGGCAGCATTGTAATGCAGTGATTAGTGCTGCTGTCCAGGCTTTGAATCTTGCCTGTGTGAAGTTCCATGTTCTTTCCATGTCTGTTTGGCTTTTTCTCTTATACTCCAGTTTTCCTACCACTTCCTAATTATGTGTGTGGAAGTTTAGCTGGCAACTCTAAACTGATCCCGTATGAATGAGCACAGGCATAAGTCTGCACCCTGATGAACTTCTGGCACCCCTTTCACAGATAGGCTTCAATCACAGTGATCCCAAATTGGATTAAGCAGGTTTGATAGCTGATGGACTGAAGAGTTTAAAAGGCTGGTCTATATAAACTTTTATGGGATTGGGACAACAGTTTCCAGGTGACATAGAAAAAAGCATAGAATGTGGCAGCTGTCACAGTGTGACTGCCTAATATAGTAAACTCAGTCCATCCTCTCAGACAGCCTGCCATCACTCATAAGATGATACAAAGCCCTAAAGACGTTTTATTTATTTGTTTACTGGTATCTCTGTGAATAAATGATCAATGATACTGTTCATATTTAAACTGTCAAGGACACACTTATTTGCCCTGCATCCCTCAATGCTGAAATTGTCTCAATTTTTGTGACTTATTGGAAGTGTGTATAATTAAATCACAATTTGAGTAAGAATACAAGGGGGTATCCAAATATTCCTGGAATATTTCGGTCAATAGCATGGGACTAATAACAACATCTTCTATTTGTATAGCATGTTTTCATACAAAAGTGCTTTACAAGATGAAGAAAAAATATAAAAATTAGGCAATACTAATTAACAAAGAATAAAGTAAGGTCCAATGGCCAGGGAGGACAGAAAAATCAAAAAATAAATAAAACTTCAGAGGGCTGGAGAAAAACAAACAAAATCTGCAGGGGTTCCAATGCCATGAGACCACCCAGCCTCCTCTAGGCATTCTACCTAACATAAATCTTCTCAATCAGTCCTTCTTGTTTCGAACCTAGTTTTGTAAAACTTGACTTATTTGTATGGAATGTTATTTGATTTTAATAATATCAATAAAATCACCCCCAAAAAAAATCAGTCCTCAGTATGGTGAAGTTTTCAACTATGCTGTTAGGTATCACATGTTGTTAAACAGTCTGCCAAGTAGCATGGTGCTAAGCTATCAACATGCGTGTTTGTGGCATTTATTCTTCAATTGCACAGCTGATTTTGGGTGTTTTCTTTCTACAAGAGGAAAAAAGCACGCCAGGTCATATTGAAAAAGAAGACAATAATATTCACATTTTTTAACATTAACTGACTTGTTAACAAATAGTTTCTGACTAAACAGACAGTCAGCAACATTGCACTAAAGAGCTAAGGTACCTGTGGAAAACATCAGAAAAAAAAAGTCTGGATACACACAAAACAGCAATTTGCACCATGACAGCACACCTGCACACCGCTGCACTACGACAGTGCATCCCCGCACACTGTTCTCAATTTTTGTTGCTTTGCACCCCACACGAATTTGAACGTTTGCTTTGTTTCAGATTCAATGCGGTGGTGTACAGAACCAAAACTATGAAAATTGTGTTACTGTCCAAATACCTTATGGAACTGACTGTATATTATTTTTTTTTAGCAATTCCAGAAATGTTTGCATCCCCCCTCTTGTAGATTATTTAAATATGTGTGATTAATTCTGCTTTCCCCTAGATAAGTTTATTGTGTTGAGGACAAAGAAAACAAACTGAAATCAAACATGTTGCTGCCTCTCTTGGTCTTTCTCAACATAATTTGCTTTGAAGTTAGATGGGATGACTTACCCACTTGGCCATAACATATTAGGTAGTGTATTAGAGTCCTTCTTTTAAACCTTCTGTTTACTCACACACATAATACTGGCTTATTACTACTGTCGTGGATCTTTAAACCCCATTCTGTGATCACTTCTGGCCAACCCTAGTATCTCTTAAAAAAAAAAAGAATTATTAATTTAGTTCACATATGCCTCACATAGCCATCTGACCTTATCATCAGAATCATCTTTAGAGACCTATAATCTGATATTACATATGAAGACTCTACTTTTCTACTAATTATATATCTATGTTATGTAAACTGATATTGATTTATTTATTACTTATTCATTATTATCCATCCATCCATCCATTATTCAACCCGCTATATCCTAACTACAGGGTCATGGGGGTCTGCTGAAGCCAATCCCAGCCAACACAGGAAAACAAACCCCATGCAGGCCACCAGCCCACTGCAGGGCGCACACACACACACACACACGCACACACACACACACACACACTAGGGACAATTTAGAATCGGCAATGCACCTAACCTGCATGTCTCTGGACTGTGGGAGGAAACCAGAGCACCCGGAGGAAACATGCAAACTCCACGCTGGGAGGACCCGGGAAGCGAACCCACTGCACCATCATGCTGCCCTTATTCATTATTATTTTTTATGTAATTTAGTTTTCTTTTCTTACAGAGTAATTTTTTCTTTGACTTTTTGTAAAGCACCTTGAGCTACATCCTGTGTTTGAAATTGTACTATAGAAATAAATGTTGTTGAAGAGAAATTATTGTAGTAAATTGTACAAACAATGGAACACAAAAGAAAAAAGTAACACAAAGGAAAGGGTGAATTTTAAAATTCTCCAATTCAAAAAACATTTTGTTTAATTGTAGCTACGGGTGCATGTAACCTGCATTAGTTTCCAAGAAACTGCCTTACCACAACTTTTAAATCTGTTACTTTCGGTGTAGAAATATTCCAGGTCACTATCATGTTACATATGAAAGTTGCTGATAAATAAATTATGTTTCATTTAACGAAGCAGTATTAAGTGTAACAAGTTTTTTATAGTTAACCCAGATCACTGTTTAATAACTTTAAGAGGAAGTAAAATGCAAAGAATATATAATGTACACATACATAAAGTACATCAACAAAGTTATTGAGTACAAGTTGCAAACAGACATGTGAATTGCAAGACTATTTAACTATACTGGACTTTGTCTCAGGAATATTTTCCACAAGGTTTTAGACAATAGAAGCATACGTGAATAAGTGGTATATAAATAGGGAATGTGAGCATTCTGGTAAGCTGATTTGTGTCTTCTATTAAATAAAATTATGTTCTGTATCTTAATACATTCTTATTTATCATGGAGCTGGACAGTGACAGCATATTGTATTTTGATCGAATGTGCAAGTAAGAATTTCATTCTACTCTGTACATGTGACTATATAACTACTACTGCTTACAAAGTAGAGGGGGGTGATCTTTCGCCATGGGAAAACCAGTCTATAATGTTAATCCTTTTATATATTGGCCTTTTTCTTTAATTTTTTGTGGCATTTTGTGATCCTTATTCCACAATTTATATATCTATTTCGGGGGTTTTCTACCCAAAGAATTAATATTTTGAATTTATTTCTTCCTTGAAGCTTCCTAAATAAAGTTATCACTTTTTATTGTTATTACACAACACAATTTTGTTTTATTATGGGCATTGCCATTTTTCTGTGTATTAGTGTCATGGTTTCCATGGAAATGTTCCTAGAAGGCGTTGCATAGTACATCAGCATTGCAATCATATAAAGGTCGGCACATGCATTCTTTAAACATCCGAGATTGATTAAACAACGTGCAAGTTAGCATTTTTAACAGGTTAGGTTACTTTTTGGGTTTTTTCTGGCTTTTTGACTTTGATTCTTGAGTCACGATTTAGTATAGACCAGGGGTCCTCAATCACAGTCCTGGAGGGCCGCAGTGGCTGCAGGTTTTTGTTCTAACCTGGTTGCTTAATTAGAAAGCAATTCTTGCCAATAATTTAATTTCATGGCTTGTTAGTGCTTTAACTCTGCTATGTCAGGTAATTCTTATATCCTGGATTTTCTTTCCCTTTGTAAGGATATTATCCAAATGATTTTAAGGCTAAAATGGATGAGTAATTCTCAGTCCTTCACTTTTTCCTCTTCAATTTCCTTCCAAGTATTTAATTTAACCCAATAGCGCATGATAAATACACAGGTGTAAATGGTAACAAGCTAAATGGAGAAATGCTGATCTCTTTTGTCATTTGCATGTTACTGCTAATTAGGAGCAATTAAAAGCCAGGAATATGGCTGTTTTAATACTAAAATAAGCAATAAGGGTTCAAAATCTTAACGAGCGAGACAACTAAAGTGAAACAGAAGTGTTACTTGAGCAATAAGTGCTTCTTATTAAACGATTGGGTTGGAGCAAAAACCTGCAGCCACTGCGGCCCTCCAGGACTGTGATTGAGGACCCCTGGTATAAACGAAAGGTAGTATTGATTCCTTATTGTCTGATTTTCTGACTACATTTTTCTCCCTGTCCTTTCTAATATTTTCTGTCTTATCACAGGTTCAAAGTAGATCCTTACATTAGCCTTTGTTCCCTTATGTACGAAGGGTACAACAATTTAATTAATTTTTTTTTTTTTTTTTTATTTAAACCCAGCCACAGGGGATGCACAAACCAGTGTATTTCTTCGTGCCAGTCCCAAGCCCGGATAAATGGGGAGGGTTACGTCAGGAAGGGCATCCAGTGTAAAATTTTGCCAAATCAATATGTGGACAACAATACAAATTTCCATACTGGATCGGCTGGCGGAAATTGGGCTACTGTTGGCCGAAGGAGAAGGAGAAGAGGGGGGAGACATGTCCAGAGGCAGGAGGAGAGGAGGAAGGTAAAGAGAGTGGAAGTGAGAGTAGGAACTTTGAATGTTTGAATGTTGGCAGTATAACTGGTAAGGGTAGAGAGGTAGCCGATATGATGAAGAGTAGGAAGGTTGATATATTGTGCGTACAAGAGACTAAATGGAAGGGGAGTAAGGCCATGTGGATTCAAATTGCTCTATTATGGTGAGGATAGGAGGAGAAATGGAGTAGGGGTTATTCTAAAGGAACAGTATGTCAAGAGAGTTCTGGAGGTGAAAAGAGTGTCAGACAGAGTAATGATTATGAAGCTGGAAATTGGAGGTGTGATGATGAATGTTGTTAGTGCATATGTCCCGCAAGTTGGGTGTGCAAGATTTTTGGAGTGAGTTGGATGAAGTGATGAACAGTGTACCCAAGGGACAGAAAGTGGTGATTGGAGTGGATTTCAATGAACATGTTGGTGAAGGGAACAGAGGAGACGAGGAGGTGATAGGTAGGTATGGTGTCAAGGAGAGGAATGAAGAAGGTCAGAGGATAGTGGATTTTGCCAAAAGGATGGACATGGCTGTGGTGAATACATATTTTAAGAAGAGAAAGGAACATAGGGTGACGTACAAGAGGTGAGGAAGATACACACAGGTAGATTACATCCTATGCAGAAGAGTGAATTTGAAGGAGATTGAAGACTGCAAAGTGGTGGCAGGGTAAAGTGTAGTTAAGCAGCATAGGATGGTGGTCTGTAGGATGACGTTGGAGATCAAGAAGAGGAAGAGAGTGAGGGCAGAGCCAAGGATCAAATGGTGGAAGTTGAAAAAGGAAGACTGCAAGGTTGAGTTTAGGGAGAAGGTGAGACAAGCACTGGGTGGTAGTGAAGAATTACCAGACAGTTGGGAAACTAAAGCAGATGTAGTAAGGGTGACAGCAAGAACGGTGCTTGGTGTGATATCTGGACAGAGGAAGGAGGAAAAGGAAACCTGGTGGTGGAATGGGGAAGTACAGGTGAGTATACAGAGGAAGAGGATGGCAAAGAAGAAGTCAGATAGTCAAAGAGATACAGAAAGTAGACAAGAGTACAAGGAGATAAGGCGCAAGGTGAAGAGAGAGGTGGCAAAGGCTAAAGAAAAAGCGTATGATGAGTTGTATGAGAGGTTGGACACTAAGGAGGGAGAAAAGCTGGGAAAGATGTGCAGCAGGTTAGGGTAATAAAGGATAAAGATGGAAACGTACTCACAAGCGAGGAGAGTGTGTTGAGCAGATGGAAAGAGTACTTTGAGAGACTTATGAATGAAGAGAACGAGAGAGAGAAGAGGTTGGATGATGTGGAGATAGTGAATCAGGAAGTGCAATGGATTAGCAAGGAGGAAGTAAAGACAGTTATGAAGAGGATGAAGAATGGAAAAGCCGTTGGTCCAGATGACATACCTGTGGAAGCACGGAGGTGTTTAGGAGGGATGGCAGTGGAGTTTTTAACCAGATTGTTTAATGGAATCTTGGAAAGTAAGAGGATGCCTGAGGAGTGGAGAAGAAGTGTACTGGTGCTGATATTTAAGAATAAGGGAGATATGCAGGACTGTAGTAACTACAGGGGGATAAAATTGATGAGCCACAGAATGAAGTTATGGGAAAGAGTAGTGGAAGCTAGGTTAAGAAGTGAGATGATTAGTGAGCAGAAGTATGGTTTCATGCCAAGAAAGAGCATCACAGATGCGATGTTTGCTCTGAGGGTGTTGATGGAGAAGTATAGAGAAGTATTGCATCTTTGTGGACATGGAGAAAGCATATGACAGGGTGCCTCGAGAGGAGTTGTGGTATTGTATGAGGAAGTCAGGAGTGGCAGAGAAGTATGTAAGAGTTGTACAGGATATGTATGAGGGAAATGTGACTGTGATGAGGTCTGCAGTAGGAGTAACGGATGCATTCAAGGTGGAGGTGGGATTACATCAGGGATTGGCTCTGAGTCCTTTCTTATTTGCAATGGTGTTGGACAGGTTAACAGACGAGATTAGACAGGAGTCCCCGTGGACTATGATGTTTACTGATGACATTGTGATCTGTAGCGATAGTAGGGAGCAGGTTGAGGAGATCCTGGAGAGGTGGAGATATGCTCTATAGAGGAGAGGAATGAAGGTCAGTAGGAACAAGACAGAATACATGTGTGTAAATGAGAGGGAGGTCAGTGGAATGGTGAGGATGCAAGGAGTAGAGTTGGCGAAGGTGAATGAGTTTAAGTACTTGGGATCAACAGTACAGAGTAATGGGGATTAAAGAGGTGAAAGAGAGGGTGCAGGCAGGGTGGAATGGGAGCAGAAGAGTGTCAGGAGTGATTTGTGACAGACGGATATCAGCAAGAGTGAAAAGGAAGGTCTACAGGACGGTAGTGAGACCAGCTATGTTATATGGGTTGGAGATGGTGGCGCTGACCAGAAAGCAGGAGACGGAGCTGGAGGTGGCAGAGTTAAAGATGCTAAGATTTGCATTGGGTGTGACGAGGATGGATAGGATTAAAAATTAGTACATTAGAGGGTCAGCTCAAGTTGGACAGTTGGGAGACAAAGTCAGAGAGGCAAGATTGCGTTGGTTTGGACATGTGCAGAGGAGAGATGCTGAGTATATTGGGAGAAGGATGCTAAGGATAGAGCTGCCAGTCAAGAGAAAAAGAGGAAGGCCTAAGAGAAGGTTTATGGATGTGGTGAGAAAGGACATGCAGGTGATAGGTCTAACAGAACAAGATACAGAGGACAGAAAGATATGGAAGAAGATGATCTGCTGTGGCAACCCCTAACGGGAGCAGCCAAAAGAAGAAGAATTTTAAAAAATTTAATTTTAAAAAGAAAGTATTTATATGGGCGGCATGGTGGCGCAGTAGTAGCTCTGCTGCCTCCCAGCAAGGAGACCTGGGTTTGCTTCCCGGGTCCTCCCTGCGTGGAGTTTGCATGTTCTCCCCATGTCTGCGTGGATTTCCTCCAGGTGCTCCAGTTTCCTCCCACAGTCCAAAGACATGCAGGTTAGGTGCATTGACGATCCTAAATTGTCCCTGGTCTGTGTGTGTGTGTGTGCCATGTGGTGGGCTGGTGCCCTGCCTGGGGTTTGTTCCTGCCTTGCGTCCTGTGTTGGCTGGGATTGGCTACAGCAGACCCCCGTATCCCATATTAGGATATAGCGGGTTGGAGAATGACTGACTGACTGATGCTTTATATGAAGCAGCAGATAGTATACAGGTATGGTAATTAAACTCATGATGATTGAACTGTAAACCTGCACAACAAAATGCTTCAAAGTTATACTAAAAGCATAACTTACAAATCAAGTGTAGCATTGTTTCCTTCATTTAACATGCCATTCTCAACAGAGTCAAAACTGTGACCACAATTTGACTCCAGGTTTCTGTGTAATGATGTATAAGGATGAGCTGTCACAAAAGCCATATCCTATCTTTAATGCATAGGTGTGACATGTAAAATGAAAGACCAATCACAGACAATGATATCATCATTAGAATAGGCTGAAACTCAGCTATGCAATGAGCCTTTCACTGTATGTGGCTTGAATTAGGTGAGATCTTTAATAAAAGCAGATTCACTCAGTTGTGATGTGCCGCTCACCTTGGGGTCTTGTATTTGTACAAATCGCATGTTTTAATAGTTAAAGAGTGCAGAGAACATGGACTTATGACTTATTTATTTAAATTATGATTTATTTGAAAGAAGATGCCCTTGAGTATGTAAACATACCATTAGTGTTTTTGACTGACTTGTGGTTTAACTGCAATGTTCACAAACAACTTTGAGGTATGGCTGCTTCCCGCTGGCGGGACACCTTGCGCATAAGTGGTTAAAAGGCCTGGTCTGCCTTTGGCTTTCTGCTATTCTTCTCAATTTGGGGCTCTGTGGTTCCACCTAATAGACTGCAGGATAAAGATTTTTGCCTTGTCTGTCCAACTAGACTTATAACAACAGTGAGGTAAAGTTTGTTGACCTCTATTGGCTTAGGGGTGTCTTTTGGCCTCTTGCAAGCCTGTCAAAGCCTCAGTTTTATTTTCTGTATCATCCCCCCCCAGGCATTCTGTGACACCCATTACAGCAACAAGGCTTATCATTTAGTCAGTAATTTTAGTTACATCACTCAAGCTATACTAGCACAAGAATTTAAAATGAAAGAATCCAGAAACTATGTAAACAGCAATAAATTATAAGCAATGATAACAATGATAATACAACAGCAAGGGTATGTAGGTCAGAGTTAAAAAGAAACAATAAATAAGTGAAATGAAGCAGACCTGTAACGCTGCCCCATTATCTTTTGTGCTTATTTTTGTTGTATGTTCAGTCCAGAAGGTTAAAACAACTGAATGAAGTGAAGGAAACATGAATTATGAAAACAGAACCAGAAGAAACAGAGGCCAGAGAGAGCATAAATGCAGGACATGATGAATATAATATAGACGCTAGTATGAGAGGAGAAAGAGAGGTCATTGAGCACAAAGTAAATACATTTTCTGGTTTACCAAACCCTGCCAGATTTCCAAATATACAAAGAGTCACTCATTCCTGAAGACATATTGTGAACTTCCCATTTTCTCTTTTTTTTCCCATTTCTGTTAACGGTAAGAAATGTTTGCATTATAAGATATGTAATCACTTGAAATACTTACAGTCCTTCACACTTGATTTGATTTTCCTTTGTTATATTCCTTTTTATAAAGAATGGAAATCCTGCCATAATAATTTCACTGAAGACACTGTTATGATTGACTGAAACGACACATTTCAAAAGCACTGTCTCCACAGTAAAGATGAGCTCACACAGAGCATTATTATGACAAAACTGAAGTCAGTGCCTGATCTCAAGAAAATTATATGTCAGCATTTCCAAAGAGCTCCACACCTTTATGTAAGACCTGACATTTTAAAGTTTATACATTTTGGAGAAATTTTGAAAATGCTGTTTCAGTATGGATGGAAGGCCAAAACAAATACAAAAATGACATGTTTTCACATTTCTAACCTTTAAAAGCAGTTATACTCTATCATCTGTCCAAACAAACAAGTCTGACTTATTTCTTCCTTGTTCTTTCAGCATTTCAATTTACTTTGGGTTTGCTCCTAAGCATTTTTGGTTGACAAACAGCAAATGCTCAATGGGAAACATTTATACATTTTTGGAGTGGATGCTAAATTTTTACAAAAAAATTTGAAAACAATAATGTATAGAAATGTTTTACAACAAAAATAGCATTTTCAGATGTATCCATGTTAGTGTGGACTAAGCTTTAGTGAGAAATTATTCCATTAAAAAAATACTTCAATTGACCAGTCACCTTCACCTCTTTTAGCATAAAAACTGACATTTGTGTCGTTGGAGAAATGTGTATTCTTAAGAGTTGTTTGATTTTATTCCATTTTTTTTGTAAGCATCCATAATTCTGTTTGAGAACATACATTTGCATCTTGTTCACACCTACTGAGAGCAAGTGAATAACCACATACTGAACACACTGATACCAAATCATTTCCTGTTTTGTAAAGAAACTTAGTTCAGAACTTCTAAGAGCACTTTCTATGGCAGAATTATAAAATGGTCACCTCCAAGTTACAAATAACTGTCATAACACTACTAAAACAAATTCTGTAGTTTTTCTAACTTGCCTTATGTTATCTGCATTTCTGCCCTAGTGGGTATGCACAATACTACCATTTTAAACTGCAGTTATAAAGCCATTTTAATTACTCCATTATTTACATCTCATGAATTCAGACCATGTCTATAATAATGAAACATTTTCAAATGCCGTAATTAAATATGATTTTATTCTACATAATATACAGCTATTGATTTTTGTTATTGCTTGAACTAAATTTTTGTTCAATGTCTAAATGTCAGAAGAAATGCCGGCCAGTTACTTCAATTTGATGTGCTGTAAAATGCACTGCCCTCAAAGTGTTTTCTGTCTTGCACATTTTTGTCATTTATTTATGAAGGTTTATGAGATATGCTTGTGACAATTCATTTCAGAGCTTGTGAAAAAAACTGCCACAGCTGTCAAGAACAAAATGTTTGTTTATTTTTGGTTTCTTGTCTGTTTTTTTTTTTTTCCAAACAAATACAGCAGAAAAATTAGTACTGCTTCATGGAAGACAAATATATTTTAAAGAAGAAACATGGAAAACTGTAAACAACGATCAAGAGCTATTGAGGTGATAAATAAAGGTTTATTCTTGAGACAAATTTAATAAAGTAATAGAAACTTTTAGTGATAGAAGTTACTAAACCTGTTTAATACTGAAATGGAGAAGAATTTAATTTAAAAAAATGGAAGTTTAAGTTAGTGTCAAAATATTTCTTTGGTGGTATTGTTGGGGTATGCAGAAAAAGACAACTCTACAATCTGGACATTTCCCCACCACCACCCAGAGGTCAAATAGTCAGCTAAATCCAAAAGTGCTCATATATTCATAAAAACTTGCAACTTGAATGTCCATATTTATAAAGTGTCTCAGAATTACTGCTAGGAACTGAACTAAAACTCGGACTGAGATAAGAATGTGTCCTACCCTGGAGTAGGTCATGAGAAGTAGTTATAAAGCATTCTATAGCTACTTCCAGCCAGGAGTAGGAATTCACATTTGAGAATGAATGATGTCACGATTTTACAGAACCCTGAGCAGCAAAATGAGACTCATGAAGGCATTTGTAGTTTCCTTGGAAGCCAAGATGACATTTTTAGTTTCCCAATACAACAGTAAGGCTTCACCACAGAGATAATAATGATAATATTCGAAGTAGTAGGAGAAGAAGAAGACAAAGAAGAAGGAAATTATTACAAGATAATATATATATATATATATATATATATATATATATATATATATATATATATATATATATATATATATATATATAGTTTTTCTGTCAAATAATGCAAAGAGTACGCAACACGTGTTTCGCTCTAATTCTGGGCTCATCAGGCGTACACACTCACTGCACACCCCTCTCAGGGAATCGAACCTCGGACATTAGCGTTAGAGGCAAAGCCTCTTATGTTGCGCCACGGCGTGTGGTTCGTTTATTTCACAGCATGTAGATTGGGGTAATTACATTCATGGCATTCGTAGTCTGAATCACAATCTGATTGTTACACCCTGATCTACATGCTGTCAAATAAACGAACAACACGCTTCGCTGCTGACGTCCGAGGTTCAATTCCCCGAGAGGGGGGTGCAGTGAGTGTGTAAGCTTGATGAGCCCAGAATTAGGGCAAAACATGTGTCGCATACTCTTTGCATTATTTGACAGTAAAACTATATATATATATATATATATATATATATATATATATATATATATAGAGAGAGAGAGAGAGAGAGAGAGAGAGAGAGAGAGAAAGAGAGACAGAGTGCCTTACCATGTAACTATTGTGACAAATGGCCAGGCTGATAAGGAGATGCCAGGGAAAGATGGAGTACAGGATAGAGGCAAGCCAGGAGATGGGCCCACTAGGATCCACATTAGTAAAGAGGTGTTGTGTTACTGGATTTTATTTGTTTATTGTTGTTTTTGTAGTTTCTTTTAAATTTGCTTATTTGTTATTTGTTTACGGGCGGCACGGTGGCGCAGTGGGTAGCGCTGCTGCCTCGCAGTTGGGAGACCTGGGGACCCGGGTTCGCTTCCCGGGTCCTCCCTGCGTGGAGTTAGCATATTCTCCCTGTGTCTGCGTGGGTTTCCTCCGGGCGCTCCGGTTTCCTCCCACAATCCAAAGACATGCAGGCTAGGT
Source organism: Erpetoichthys calabaricus (assembly GCF_900747795.2). NCBI lineage: Eukaryota > Metazoa > Chordata > Cladistia > Polypteriformes > Polypteridae > Erpetoichthys > Erpetoichthys calabaricus. The sequence goes on along the minus strand of NC_041395.2, from coordinate 229,459,034 downwards.
GGATTGGCGATTCTAAATTGGCCCTAGTGTGTGCTTGGTGTGTGGGTGTGTTTGTGTGTGTCCTGCGGTGGGTTGGCACCCTGCCCAGGATTGGTTCCCTGCCTTGTGCCCTGTGTTGGCTGGGATTGGCTCCAGCAGACCCCCGTGACCCTGTGTTCGGATTCAGCGGGTTGGAAAATGGATGGATGGATGGGTTATTTGTTTACCATATCTTTAAATGTTTTCCTATTCTTTGAGTTTTCAAACTGCTAGTATTCCTTCTTGTGATCTTCTGATTTTATGGGCTTTTCACTTCTGCAATTGTTGAATTTCTGAGTTTGGAATACATATTGAGACTTGTTTGCTTTGGAATGCCTTTTAGGCAGATTGTTTTTACCTTCTATTTTTGTGTTTTTTTCTATTTTCTTTCTTTTTTCAATACATTCCTCATTTATCAGGATACTTTGTTTGGGGTTTCTCAGCAAGTCAGAGGTTTATGGTTACCATCTCCCTTGTAGTGAATTTTTGCATATTTTTGTAACTCCTCATATTTAGGCCTGAATATGCCAAAGACTGCATGTAGTAGTTGGAAACTGGCTGCCTGCCTGTACCCTTAACTGAGCAGGCTGATAAAGATCCTGGTCTGCTTTGTGGTTCTTTTTGGAGGCCTCACACCTAAATTGCCATTTTTGTGCCTCATTTTCATAACAAGAGGAAGCTCATGTTAGTAACTGGAGATGTTCTATATAATTTTAATCAAGTATTTTTACAATTTAATATAAGCATATACTTAAATGAAGCTACAATGGAGGAGGAAAAGGACTCAAGGAAACGAAAGGGTTAATAAAATGCAGCTTAACGCTTGGTCACGTGAGGCTTTTGCCTCATCTAGAGGAACCACTAAGATAGTTAGTTAAAATTATTAAAATGAAGTAGAAGTGTAATGAACACCCCCTTAAAAAAATGAGAACAAACTAGTTATAAAACCCAAACACCCCTGTTATGAAATGGTGATAAGAAAGCCCATAGGACACCCCTATTAGCAAAGCAATGTTTAGAATACTGCGGTGGGCTGGCACCATGCCCGGGTTTATCTCCTGCCTTGTGCCCTGTGTTGGCTGGGATTGGCTCCAGTAGACCCCTGTGACCCTGTAGTTAGGATATAGCGGGTTGAATAATGGGTGGATGGATGGATGTTTAGAATAATGGAAGAATCGATGTGTGTATGAAGTTACTGGTGACAGTGGTCAGTTGGCTAAGATGATAGAATTCTGCATATTAAGAGTCAGGTGATGTGCTGTATTAAATAAGGTAATGGTAATAGAGAAGTATAAAAGGGAATAAATTGTATTAATGATTGCTCATTTAATTGGCTGAGACTTTTGTGCATATCTGTGTGCAAATAAAGAATTGCTCTGCATGTTCATCTGGTCTCCTTGAATGACTTCTTTGAAAACAGAGGAAAGTTTTTTTCCACAACAGTTCCAAGTGCTAGTGTGAGTAAATGCCTGCCAGGGGCAATAGACCTTATGTGTTGAATATGTGCCATTCAAGGAGCTGTTTCTTATATATATTTCTCTTCTGGTTCATCCTGCTTCCACTTCAAAACTGGTCCTGCCCACACGCAGCCGACATGGCATTTCTCGATTCCTATTTGTCCTCTTCCAAACCCTTCCCCACGCTACCTGTGGCTCCTCTTTAAAACCGGTCCCGCCCACACGCAGCCATTTCTCAATTCCTATTCGTCCTCTTCCATGTTATGCACTATACTGGCCTGCTGAGCGTAATACATCCAACAAGTACTCGAGGTGCTACCACAACGGTAAAGTAGCTTTACCACCTTTGCGGGAGCCACCTGTGTCTTTACAACAGCTTCTTACACAGCAAACATCAGAAGCTAAAAATTATCATGAACATATTTGAGAATACAACTCTTCTCTAGCGTTTGCTTCCATGGATGCACAGATAACTCAACCTCCTGGCCACGGACCATACTGTTTTAAAATACACGAGCAAATTTATCACCAAATCTCTCCACTAACGCTACTCCAGGATATGGACAGTTGTATGTTTTTGACACAGCGCAAGCTACTGAAGTACGCTTACAAAATAAAGCAAACTCTGCATGCAGCGAAAATGTACTTCTCCAGTTAGATTCCATGCTCAGAACCATCAACCCCTTCGCTAAATCATACAAACACATGCATGAAATTGCTCAGTCCAATCCAACAGCATCTGTACGAATGGTTTTCAAGTGAAACCCTAGGCAGGATTTACGACAATACAATGCCCCGACATTGTATCAATTTATGTCGGAGAAGATGGCGAACCGCCTGCCAAAAGGGACATTTGCATCTATCCCATAGGCAACTCCTGTAAACAGATTTCCACGCTCAATATGAATTGCGATCCTATGGTTTACCCACTTTTATTACCCACTTTTATTCTCTTACAGAGACATTGGCTGGCACAAAGATTTGCAACATGTTCCCGATAAAAGAAGCGCCAAGCGAATAAGGCTTACTCAATGCCAATTTTACGCATACAGATTAACAATGAGGAATACATTTAGTATATTGTACTCCAGCAGCAAACTATTCCAACAGTACGTCGTAGATGCGTACAGAGGGTGCGCGTCTCAACTATCTCAGATTACATCGACAAGATCTGTGCGTGGAACAATACAAAGGACTATCAGACGTGCTGCAAGCTAACACTGAAAATAACAATGTACATGTAGGCAAAATGATCATATTACCCTCCACATTTCCAGGAAGTCCAACATACATACAACAAAACTATCAGGATGCCAAGGCCATAGTACGTAAATTCGGAAAGCCTGATTTATGTATCACTTTCACATGTAATCCTGCTTGGCCGGAAATTCTACATGCACACTGCGTCTTTCAAGAAGTATTCATTTCTTCTTGATTTCTGAATTCCTTTCTCACCGTTTTCCGTTCCTATTCTTACACCACCGTATGCTACGACAGGCGTCGGCTAGTATGTTTTAATAGCTTAAATGTTAACTATGACATCCCTGGTACGTGAGAGCTCACACAGGCATGACAGGCCTCCTGACTCCTGAATGTAATGCAAGCAGTGCTTCTACCTATGGTGTGTCTCCATGTTGCTGCCAGCTACTTCTCTCCCGGAGCCTCCGTGAGCCTACTACATAAGTAAGTGCTCTTATAATATCTAATTATAAAAGAAAAGAAAAGCTTTAATTAGTTATTTTTCCCAGTTCACGATGGTATGGTATATATATATATATCTTTTATAAAAAAAAAATCTTGGAAGGCTTGGAAGGAGATGATACGTGATTTTCTCTGAGACACTTTAGCATTCCGTGAGACAAGACAGTGAGACAAAAGGATAGCTGCTGTACACACTTTTAAATGATTGACCCACAGCACAACAAGCAGAATATGCAGCTCGGCAGCAGCAGCAGCAAGCCAGCAGCTGACCCGACCACATCTCCTTAGCGTGCATTCAGACAACCCCGCCCCCCCACAGCGCGAGTGGCAGAGACGCAAAGTGGCTGGCACATAGCATGCCCCTAGGGGGTGAGCGGGCATATATATATCATCCCGAGTGTCGGCCATGACAAACATGGAACTTCCGCTGGTGCTGTTGCTCTGCCTTGCCTTCTTCTTCCCCATGACGGTCTTAAAAAAAAAAAAAAAAAAAGGGTTTGTGGCGATGTTTCTGCGTGTCTCAACGCTGCCTTCTTACGGTTCTCTGTCCACAGTAAATTTGTAAATACAGGTCCTCTGCCAAACCGACGGCCAGAGAATCCTGCCGACTACACCAGCTGTGGCGGTTTTAAGGGTCCCCGTGACCCCTTGAACCCTCAGACCAGACGTCAGACACCAGATAAAAGTCCAAAATGAATATTTATTATTATAAATAAGTGCACAAAGCACCCTACTCTCCACAATACTCAAACAATAAACAAATCACTAATCAATAACCAATCCTCCACTCCCAGACACGTTGCCACCCTTCCACCCAGCTCAGCTCAATGCTCTGGTCTCTCACAGTCCTTTATATAGTCCATGACCCGGAAGCGTTTCTCTCTCTCTGTCCATGTGGCCATGAACATTTCCGGGTCAGATAAAAGCTCCTTTTCTTCAACCTGGAAGTGTGTCATTCGCTCTGTCGCTGTGACTAAGATGCACTTAAGTCTCTGGGCCTTCCTTCAGCGTCCCCTGGAGGTTCCCATGGTATCCAACAGGGCTGTGATGAAAAACTCCACTGTCCATAATGCCCTGCTGGAACTCAGGGCACCTCAATGTTGCAGGCAGGGCTCCACCTGGCAGCTTGGGGGTATTGGCCGGGATGAACGGCCGGCCATATTCCACAATATATATATATATATATATATATATATATATATATATATATTGTGGCGGACAGCCGGGTCCCATGCCCGGCAGGAATGCCCCTGCTGCATCTGTTCCAGGGGAGCAACCATGGGAAACTCAATACCTCCCCCGGGACACCTGGTGGCAGCCTCCCTGGCGGACGGTGATCCCCCAACCTGTCGTATGGCTCCATGGGAGATGGATCCTCCACAGCCTGGTTGGGGGCTCGGATGGCCACTAGCGGGAGCTGCATGGAGTCAGCAGCCTGGCTGGAAGATTCTTCAGCCCCACCCGGAAGTGCAATTAGGTCCAGGTGGTCATATATATATACAGTGCATCTGGAAAATATTCACAGCGCATCACTTTTTCCACATTTTGTTATGTTACAGCCTTATTCCAAAATGGATTAAATTCATTTTTTTCCTCAGAATTCTACACACAACACCCCATAATGACAACGTGAAAAAAGTTTACTTGAGGTTTTGGCAAATTCATTAAAAATAAAAAAATTGAGAAAGCACATGTACATAAGTATTCACAGCCTTCGCCATAAAGCTCAAAATTGAGCTCAGGTGCATCCTGTTTTCCCTGATCATCCTTGAGATGTTTCTGCAGCTTACTTGGAGTCCACCTGTGGTAAATTCAGTTGATTGGACATGATTTGGAAAGGCACACACCTGTCTATGTAAGGTCCCACAGTTGACAGTTCATGTCAGAGCACAAACCAAGCATGAAGTCAAAGGAATTGTCTGTAGACTTCCGAGACAGGATTGTCTCGAGGCACAAATCTGGGGAAGGTTACAGAAAAATTTCTGCTGCTTTGAAGGTCCCAATGAGCACAGTGGCCTCCACCATCCGTAAGTGGAAGAAGTTCGAAACCATCAGGACTCTTCCTAGAGCTGGCTGGCCATCTAAACTGAGCGATCGGGGGAGAAGGGCCTTAGTCAGAGAGGTGACCAAGAACCCAATGGTCACTCTGTCAGAGCTCCAGAGGTCCTCTGTGGAGGGAGGAGAACCTTCCAGAAGGACAACCATTTCTGCAGCAATCCACCAGTCAGGCCTATATGGTAGAGTGGCTAGACGGAAGCCACTTCTTAGTAAAAGGCACATGGCAGCCTGCATGGAGTTTGCCAAAAGGCACCTGAAGGACTCTCAGACCATGAGAAAGAAAATTCTCTGGTCTGATGAGACAAAGATTGAACTCTTTGGTGTGAATGCCAGGCGTCACGTTTGGAGGAAACCAGGCACCGCTCATCACCAGGCCAATACCATCCCTACAGTGAAGCATGGTGGTGGCAGCATCATGCTGTGGGGATGTTTTTCAGCGGCAGGGACTGGGAGACTAGTCAGAATAAAGGGAAAGATGATTGCAGCAATGTACAGAGACATCCTGGATGAAAACCTGCTCCAGAGCACTCTTGACCTCAGACTGGGGTGACAGTTCATCTTTCAACAGGACAACGACCCTAAGCACACAGCCAAGATATCAAAGGAATGGCTTCAGGACAACTCTGTGAATGTCCTTGAGTGGCCCAGCCAGAGCCCAGACTTGAATCCAATTGAACATCTCTGGAGAGATCTTAAAATGGCTGTGCACTGACGCTTCCCATCCAACCTGATGGAGCTTGAGAGGTGCTGCAAAGAGGAATGGGCGAAACTGGCCAAGGATAGGTGTGCCAAGCTTGTGGCATCATATTCAAAAAGACTTGAGGCTGTAATTGCTGCCAAAGGTGCAATGACAAAGTATTGAGCAAAGGCTGTGAATACATATGTACATGTGATTTCTCAGTTTTTTTATTTTTAATAAATTTATATTTATATACATATAGTGGTAGTATGAGGCAATGACAGGTGGATGTATAATGATTTGGGGCACCAACCGGGTCATCCTGTTTAATCATAGTGGCAAATAAACAAAAATAATGGCCATTGTGGTGGGAAAACTAGCAATGGCTTTGGGCTTCAAACTAAAGAATTCTGAACAGTCACAATCAGAGGTTTTGTCTAGTGGTAGCTTCCTTCAGTCAATACACCTCCCTCCGGGAATCTGATAGCCAAATTCTCATAGGAGCAGTAGGGGCAGAGTCAGATGCTCTCTCTCTAGACTGTTTCTCGGTGCTGTGGGGAGAGAAGGAGAACATAGTATTAGCAGCAGAACCTGTTTCTGGTCCGGTGGTCTATTACATACTTTGACAGACCATGTGAGAAGATCTACAGGCGCACATGCATGACAATATATATATATATATATATATATATATATATATATATATATTAGGGATGTGAGTAAAAGGTGTTTAAACATTTAATCAAAGTGTGATTGAAAATCGCTTTGGAAAATTTTAAAAACTATACTTTAACACCACCCCTTCCTACCATTACCCCAAATCATGGTGTGCTTCAGTAAGAAAACAAAGATTCAACATACCCTCCTTTCAAATTGCGGGTCGATTCTATAAATCAAATTTGCACAACTGAATCATACTGAAAAACTGAAACCCTGGTACAGCATGGATGTTGAGTGCTGTCCTTTCATGCGGTGCAGCAGAGGTTTTCAATGTTGGTCAGTTGTAAGCAAGCAGCCAAACCTCCTTGTGTAGAGATGTGGATAATAATAATAATAATAATTCATTACATTTATATAGCGCTTTTCTCAGTACTCAAAGCGCTATCCACACAGGGAGGAACCGAACCCACAATCTTCTCCTTACTGCAAAGCAGCAGCAGTACCACTGCACCACTTGTGAGGACTGTGTGGATGGACCTGTCTCTTGGCTTTTTTCCTTCACTAAACTGGAGTTGAAAATTGCATTCCAGGTCTGGATCTCAGCTTTGAGACTCACTCTCCAATGCCACTTCACAACGCATCTACAATCTGCCTTGCCATTTGCCTGTGCATTTTTACCACAACTTCTCACAGCTCACTTGGGGTCAGTGGCAATTCAATCTGCCTCACTTTTGCTCAGCTTCATCAGCCTGAATCTGCACCAGCATCTGCACACCCAGGCTCTTAGATCTTAGCAGACAGAGAAGCAGTGGTGGAGTTGCAGAGGGTGTAGTCTCTCACCTCTGTTACCCTCTTTACTACTGCTGCAAACGGCACTCTAAATTATGGATTTGATCCTCAAAACTCCACAGCAACTCCTCAGAAGAGCCAAGCAGGTCCATTTTAGGCCTCACAGGCACTTGGCGTACTGCTAAGTCAGACTGTTGTTCTGCTCTATGCTTCGGACACCAATATAAGCATTGGTGCAGAGCACCATGATGGGTGGATTCTCTGCTCTTTACATGGCTCTTTGGGGTGGCTTGCTATCCTTAAAAGGGCTCCTTTCCTTTTGCCACACTAGTTAGACAAGAGTGCAACTTTGTAGGCTTGCCATTTATATAGGCACCCCTGCCACTGTTGATGTAATGCCTGCTCATACTTGGGTGACTCACCCCTGGCTAATGTAACTTGAGAACACTATTATAATATTTATTTATGCACTTTATTCCTGCTCTCATTTTGCTACATTACTTTACTCAAATGAAATTAGCATCCCTGTGTGGAAAAACCTTATTGTTTAATCTATGCAGGTTAATGCATTGGGTGGTGTATAATGGTCACTTATAATATTAGGATTACTTACCAGGCTTTAATCCTCTGTGGAGTATGTGGCTTATGGGTTGGTACTGTGGTATTTTTTTGTCTTTACTGCACAATTAAAGCTATTTTTGTGAATGCATTTCTGTGGTCAGTGTCCAATTACTATTTCACTGGCCCTATTACTTGATGGCAATGCCCATGTTTTCAGATTTGTAGGGACTTGGGCTGTCACAACTCCTTCATCATTCTTTCTATTTCCCATATTTTTCTATTTATTTTACTTTATTAAGTTATAGTGTCAGTTTGTCTCTATCTTCAGTATATATTGGAACTGAATTCTCAATATCAGTGCTAAAGTTTGTGATGAACCATCTGTTGGAATGAAAAAATGCATTGCGTTTTGTTACTACATATATTACAAAATACATTCTAGTAGAGAGCGCATTACGAATATTACTGTAATGTTGGATACACCCAACGGTGTACCTGTCAGATGGACAGAAATTAGCTTGCATATAAATATATATTTATGCACAATATATGTTTTCAGATGTTTATATATACATATACATTAGCACAATGAATATATTGTGACACACTCAGCAAATAAAACTGTGCTTTTGCTTTCTAGGGATTGTTCAGCTACAAAGAAAATACATTTTATTGCTCACATTATTCATAAAGATGCTGGAGTAGCTACATGTCAACTGCCTTAACATGCAGGTCTCATATTGTACAGCAATAAAAGTCTTTATAAGTCTTTGTTTCTCTAATGCAAGAAGTCTTTCCCCAGGCTATAGTGTTTCTGCCTTTCAGATCTATGTGAAAGGTGGCATCAATCTGGAATATGCCTTTGAATTTGATTTAATCTGAGAAAATAGAGCTGAGCTTTGCTGAAGATTAATTAAGTTTTTGTTTCTGTTTCTATCTGCTGTTGAATGACTGTTTGTACAAGTTCAAGAATAAATTGTGGTTAAAAAATAAAAGAAAAAACAAATGAATTATAGTTAGTAATGTATTCATTTTTTATATGATCTATGGATAGAAACGATCCCTGAATCAACTATATACATTTATCGAATGTGCTGAGATTGCAAAAATCTTAGATCACCAGCATTCTGAAAACAACAACAATTTGAGTTGAATATCAAAATCAATTTCTGCATTTGTGGAAACACATCTAATCTTAGGTATATCAAGCGACAACACTGTTAAGCAGAAATTAAATGGGACAGACATAGTCATGTCAATCAATAAAACTTCAAAATATTATATAAACAGCCTCAGGAGTGTCTCTAACAAGAGCATGCTGGAGTAAAATAATGAGCCTTCACCATTGAAAATGCTGAGACCTAAAAAGCTTCTGTAATGTTGGTCAGAAGATCATTCCTGAGTCTACGTGCATTATCGCTAAAGGCTCCTAAACACTAGTTTAAGTTATCCTTAGATACAGCATGGTGTATCAGCACTTGTAAGTTCTGTAAGGTTAGGGTGACGACTCTAAACTGAATTGGAAACAAACAAGAAGTGATTTTGGAACATGAGTTACATGTACAGTTATACTTATTAGTCACACTCTCAGTTATGATCCTTTCTGCTGTGTGTTGAATTGAGTATAGAGAAGTAATCAAATGATTTGCACAGTATGTTAGAAAAGTTTTGTAAAAGTCAATGAACTTTAAAAAAACCTTTTTTTGCCAATATTTCTGAGCCTAGAGACATTAGGTTTCAGAAAGTGTAGAAATGTGATGACTGGAGGTGAGATCTGTGTTAAAGATGTAGATTTAAAATGGTTTTGGTCAAAGCTAAAATGGTAAAATATCCAAGTCATTCCACACTTTTTTTAAATAAACAAATTTTTGATATAATGTAGTTTGCTCTCTTTTGCTCATTTCTTTTTCCAGTAGCATACATTTTTTTTATTTACATCTAAGTCATCTAGACATCCGTTATTAGTGTAACTTGGATTTATACATAAATACATTATTTCTAAATAGGATTGCTGATATTCTCATATCACCAAAACATTTAGAATATTAAGATACAATTAATTGCATTGTACAAGTTCAGCTAACATACAGTATATAACAAAAGTACTGTAGCTGTCTGCAATAAAGGCTTCTGTCACAAGTTTGATGATCAGCCACAGCAAAACCTTTTCAGTAAAGCAGCATTGTTTATACACTTGTTCTTCATGCCCACTGCCTCTTTGATTGGCATAAACCCTCACTCTGTGCTGCTTGGACTGAATATAAACAACTGAACCTGATCTTGACACAGCATTCGAAATTTTCTTTAAAATTGAATAAACATTTAGGATGAACAGGGAGAGCAGTAAATTAGTTTATATGCAAACTCAACCACACACAAAATTATATCATGGCTGATTTTTAAATTATCGTATTCTAACCTTTCTAAACTCTGCCAATTCTCAATTTCCTATAGAAATATATTTAAATCCTTCTTAAATTACTTCTAAAATCATTGTCAATTCAGTAAACTTTTGTAGTTGTGCTTTCATTTGCATTACAGAAATGAAATACTCCATGACATGCTTGCTTGATGACACTGTTAGCACAAACTCTAATTACTTATAACAGTCCAATTTCATTAAGGCTTATTCTATGTTAATATAAAAAAAACATAGAATGAAGGAATATCAGGTTAACTTTACAAAATCTGGTAGTCTTCAGTAAATAATCATGCTTACTGTTCAGAACACGTATGAGGAACATTGTGATAAGAGGATGGCTTTTAAATAAAATATTTGCTTATGCTTACTCTAATCATATTACATGCTTCAGAAATATGGAAAACTAGCTGACACCCGCCTACAGCGGTGTAAGAAAAGGAACGGAATTCAGAAATCAAGAAGAAATAAATACTTCTTGAAAGACACAGTTGTGCATACAGTAGGTGTTTTGGTGGAGAAGACAGATAATGAGTCGAAAGATCTAACCCTAAAAAAAGCCATGTACAACTGACTGTGGCTGAAGACTGGTATCAGGTCTGTGCTCTGGTCTTAGGGTGTAGAATTTCCGGCCAAGCAGGATTACATGTGAAAGTGATAAATAAATCAGGCTTTCCGAATTTACGAACTATGGCCATTGCATCCTGATAGTTTTGTTGCATGTATCTTCGACTTCCTGGAAATGTGGATGGTAATATGATCATTTTGCCTACACGTACATTGTTATTTTCAGCATTTGCTTGAAGTGTGTCTGATAGTCCTCTGTTTTAACATATGCATCTATGACGTACTGTTGGAGTAGTTTGCCGCTGGAGTGCAAAATACTAAATGTATTCCTCATTGCTAATCTGTACGCGTAAAATTGGCATTGAGTAAGCCTTATTTGCTTGGCGCTTCTTTTATCGGGAACATGTTGTAAATCTTTGTGCCAGCCAATGTCTCCGTAAGGGAATAAAAGTGGGTAAACCATAGGATCTTAATTCATATTGAGCGTGGAAATCTGTTTACAGAAGTTGCCTGTGAGATAGATGCAAATGTCCCTTTTGGCAGGCGGTTCGCCATCTTCTTCGACAAAAATCGCTGCAACATTGGTGTGACATGTCGGGGCATTGTATCGTCGTAAATCCTGCCTAGGGTTTCACTTGAAAACCATTCGTACAGATGCTGTTGGATTGGACTGAGCAATTTCATGCATGTGTTTGTATGATTTAGCGAAGGGGTTGATGGTTCTGAGCATGGAATCTAACTGGAGAAGTACATTTTCGCTGCATGCAGAGTTTGCTTTATTTTGTAAGCGTACTTCAGTAGCTTGTGCTGTGTCAAAAACATACAACTGTCCATATCCTGGAGAGGTAGAAGTGTTAGCGTATAGTGGAGAGATTTGGTGATAAATTTGCCTGAGTATTTTAAAACAGTATGGTCCGTGGCCAGGAGGTTGAGTTATCTGTGCACCCATGGAAGCAAACACTAGAGAAGAGTTGTATTCTCAAATATGTGCATGATAATTTTTAGCTTCTGATGTTTGCTGTGTAAGAAGCTGTTGTAAAGACACAGGTGGCTCCCACAAAGGTGGTAAAGCTACTTTATTGTTGTGGCAGCACCTCAAGTACTTGTTGGATGTATTACACTCAGCAGGCCAGTATTAGTGCATGACATGGAAGAGGACAAATAGGAATCGAGAAATACCGTGTCAGCTGCGTGTGGGCGGGACCAGTTTTGAAGTGGAAGCAGGACGAACTAGAAGAGAAATATACATAAGAGATAACAATGCCAAACTAGCTTATCCATGAATTTATTCATTACACACCTACTTAATTCAACTCAGGACCACGGCAAAATAAGCCAAAAGCACTGGGTGCTAAGCAAGAACAAACCTCGAATGAAGCACCAGTCCATCAGAGGACACATCTCCACCATCACATAGCAGGCCAATTTAGAGTCACTAAGAAACAAGACACAAACACACACATACACACTTCTTTAGGTTGTGGGAGAAAATCATATTACCCACAGAAAAATCCATGCAGAAACAGAAACAATGTCCAAACACTGCATGATCAGTGACTGATGCAGGATTTATAATGTGTGCTAGCTTGCCATTCCTGATTATTATAATACAGTGTCATTTGAAAATATATTTCAGCCAGATTTATAAATTTACATAGATGTTGAAAATCAGTATTTCTTCACTTATATCCATTTCCATCTATCCATTCAGCCATTATCAATCCAAACACATGGGGCAGAGAACTGTGCACAAGACAGGTACCAATCCTGCATCATATGTAAGTTTATTGCCTGGCACGCTCTTCCACATTTACTTAAACTCTACCAATTCAGATTTTATAACTAACCTATCACATAGATATGAATGTACAAATTCCAAGCATGCTGGTTTGCCAGTCTCAATGGTGACACATATCAGAGTGGAAGGATTATTGCTGTTAGACAGAGTAGTCTGTCAGATTGTTTAAAAGATTAGATTTACAGCAAGCCAAAGCCATATTTTCTGATTATTGCCACCCTCTGTATTATGAGTTCTCTATACTTCCTTCTGGTATTCATTATGTGATACCTAGAATTAGCAGCAACAGGTACAAACTTTCTGTTGTCCCCACTAATAAAAAGAAGAAAGGTTCTGTTTATTTTTAGATTTAGTGAAGTGTTTTGGTTGTATGCTGTTGTATGCAATTAAAAGACTGAAAGAACTGAACTGAACATAGTCAGTTACCAGGTTGGGAACTGAATTAAGATTCATCCACCATGCCACCCTGATTTTAATCTTCATGAAGAAATTCTAAAGTCATTAAAAAGTTAAAAAATAATGCATCTCATTATTTTAAAGAATACAGTGTAGTACTGACATATGTGAGGGGTAGCAGAGTACTCATTAAATCCGTACTATTTAACAATCTTGTGAGATTGACCTGGCAAAATGTTAACCTAACTAAATTGATATAATTCCACCATTTGCTTTTATAAATCCAGCAAGAAAGTTAACATGAGGGGTTTTTCCAAGATCAACAAGATTATTCCTAATAAATTCTTTGACAAATAACAAAACCTTCTCATGCAAAACGATAAGTGAAGAATTTAGTTTATGTGATCGACGTCAAGCTGATCACTATATAGACCATCCTTTAAGACAGCCAAAAAGTAGCATTTATATCATTGAAATCCTCGAAGCTGAGAACATGAGTGTGTACAATTCTACACTGATTGTTTTGTGAAAACTAAAAATGTTTACAGCTTAAATAAATTTTCCAGCTAACATTTTAGCTATAGTACTTAGATATTCATCGGGCCCAAATGTGTGTAGTATCTAATTTGAGTCCTTCTAGAAAAAATTGCATGGATACCTATAAAAAAATCAACTACCCATCTTCTTTTTGTAATTAACCTTCAAAGGGGCCACACACACACACACACACACACACACAAAGACAATTCAAGTAGTTTTTTTAACTAAAGTATGTTTTATTTTCAGACATCCCATGTGTGACAAAAAAGGAAGCATATTTGGGATATGCCAGGGTGATCATGCTGGAGTGCTTACTTCTTTCAGCCAGTTCTCCTTGCTTTATTCATTCAATCTTGTAAGTCAGTTTAGATTTTTTGACTCTTAACAAGCACTTTACACTTTCTGTTTTCACAATAACACCATCTTACAATTTTTCATCAAGATGTGAGTTTGTGGTTTTGCCACATAAATCAAGAGATGTGGTACTCAATGGCTGCTCCCTTTTTTCCATCTTTCTGAATTGTATACTTGCAGATTCTGCTGAAATGGTTATGGACTAAGAGCATGTTTGGTCACCACAGCTCATTGGCACAGTTATCACTACAGTGAGTACCTAACTAATCATTTAATGATCTGCTTTTTATACTCACAACCCTATTCATATACTGGTCCATTGAACACTTGGGCTGACCTTGTGTGCTTAGGAAAAAGAAATGCTGAATATAACAAAAAACATCAGGAGGCAGTTAAAAATAAAAATGCAGACAGAGTTTAACTAATGTGTCCAGCATATACAGTACAATCTGCATATTTTAAAAACAGAAAACACTTATTAGTTGATTAAAGTTACTTGTTAACACATGTAAATGAGCATGTATTCTTTTCAGACTTAATGCAATTATACATTGATACCATATTAAAATAAATGTTTTATATATAGAAATAGTTAAACAGGCCACATGGCACATCCATCAGCATTTAAGGGTAACTGAATATATTCATTAAAGATTAATTAATTCATTTTTAAAATTCATCAATGTCATGCTGGTACTGATTTTTTTATATAAAAGTCATGACAATAAAAAAACATTTCTCCTTTTTAAAATTTCATATGATTTTATTACAGCAGTGCAAATTACAGGAAAGCATTTAATGAAACATATTTTTAACAAACATGTTACAGTGAGTCTCAGAGGAATCCTTCAGTATGTGAGAAGGAATGCTCTCTGCAAGCTCTCCGTTAACACCACAGTCACATGTAAGGTAAGTGCGCGGAGTGACAGGTCTGCACAGTTGTGTGATGTGTCCAAGGACATGGAGTCTGTCACGAGACGTTTCCATAAAGATTCGAGTTAAAAACAAAATTTTCCTGTTAAGCATCCTGTCTACCATTATGCCCTACCATGTACTGCATACTTTTGGGATATGATCCTGCTCACTTTTACCCAGAAATAATCATGAATATGGAAAACAAATTAGTGTATGAATGAATCGTCTTTTGACTTCTGAAAAATTGTAATAATGCTTGAACAATTAATTATTACATTTTATAGGACCTATAGTACCAGAAACCAGTTAAGGTTTGGGACTTGTTTTACCTTACATCTCAGGTTGCTGGTCCTCCACAGCTATTTACAGGCTACTTGATTCAGAAAAATGGGTAGATTAAGGACTCTTTTACAATGCAAGCAGACTTACTCTCATTAGACTAATTTAGAGTCTGCCAAACAACCAAATTCATAAGTCTCTAGTATGTTAGAGGAAAGCAATGAAAACTCAAGGACTGTGTCTCTGATGTGGATGTGACCAACACTGGAGCACCAGAGTCCTGTGTCCTTTTATGTTCACTCTGTATACCTTAGGCTATAAATAAAACATGAGGTCATATCACTTTCAATAAATCATCTGATGATTCCGCATTAAATGGGTGATATTGACAAGGTGGGATGGGTAAGACAGTATATAGACGTCAAGTGGAGAGCATTGTTTCTTGGTGCACTTAATACCAGCAAAATTACTAAACTGTTGAACCAATGAACTGCTACATCCAGCCACTGTTCAGTAGAGTGAATGTGGATGTGGTGCACTGCTACTAGTACGTGGAGATTTACATTCATGGAAAGTTGGACTGGTCTATTAGCATGGAAGAACTATATAAGAAAGGTCAGAACAGACTCTTTTTCTTGTGAGATTCCATTCCTTTAATGTGGATTGTGACATCCTTTACATGTTCTACTACTCTGATGGCCAGAGTGATGATTCCTATGCTGTACTGTACTGGGCTGGCAACATCACTTCAAGAGAGGCCCACTGAATCAACAAGCTAATTATGAAAGCAGGCTCAGTTACACACTTTCGACCTGCTTTAGGTAGCAGCAGAAGAGGGAATGAGGACAAAACTGATGGCCATTATGAGCAATGCTGCACATTCTCTCTCTGACACACTAGAAATGGGCATTTTCAGCCAATGATATATACAGCAAACATGTGTCATGAACCGTTACTGGGTCTCCTTTCTGTGACTGCTGTCTTATCATTAGCCTAGCCAGATATCTTCTTTTTTGTACTTCTTTGTATGTATTAAAAGTGAGCTTATGTTCTTTAATATTTATTGAGCTTCTGTAAAAAGCTAAAATTCCCCAGATAGATAGATAGATAGATAGATAGATAGATAGATAGATAGATAGATAGATAGATAGATAGATAGATAGATAGATAGATAGATAGATAGATAGATAGATAGATAGATAGTGCGTGCAGTGGAAAAATTTTCCACTGTTATCCAATAAGTCATTCACAGAGAACAGATGAAAATGCAGAACAATTCTTTATTTGTACACAGGCATGCACAAATGTCTCAATCCATGGAGTAAGCAATCAATAAAACAATTCATCTGCCTTTATGCTTTTCTGTTACATTACTTCATTTGATACATCACATCATCTGACTCTCAAAATGCATAATATGCATAGCTTCAACCAAACAACGATTGACACTATAGTTTGCTGACTCCTTTTGACTCTCCCATTAATCTGAATATTGCCTTGTAATAGGGGTGATCTGCAGACTCTTCTATTGATTTTAGCACCGCTTCATAGGAGGTGTGTTTGGAATTTCCCATTAGTTTATTCCTGCTTTCTAGAAGGGTGTTTGTTACTCACCTACTTCATTTTACCCTTAGCATCTATCTTGGTGGCTCCTCTAAGATGAGGTAAAAGCCTCATGGCCTAGGCTTAAAACAACATGTATTTAACCCTATAGTTACATTCAATTCTTATCCTTATGTTTAATAATTCATTGTGATATTTTCATATAAGTATATACTTGTATTAAATTATAAAATTACATCAGGTATTCATTAAAATATTGATAAAAATTTTATAATATTCTTTATTCATTAAGTGGAGGGCATAACATAAATACCGGTATAATCATAAGAAATATAGTGGATAGCTAGATAGATAGATGAGAAAGGTGCTGTTAAATGATGGATAGATGGATGGATGTGAAAAGCACTAGATAGATAGATAGATAGATAGATAGATAGATAGATAGATAGATAGATAGATAGATAGATAGATAGATAGATAGATAGATAGATAGATAGATAGATAGATAGATAGATAGATAGATAGATAGATAGATAGACAAACTACTGCCAGTCTATTACTGCTTTATCCATTTGTATGTGCCATGTTGCATTCTGTGTAACACTTGAGTCAAACATTGTACTTTACTTAGACATGAGAAAGGTCAATTGTGGTCTGTTCTGAGATTAAATCCTTTCTCCATTTGAACTCAGACACTTCCCCCATTGTTTTCTGGCACAAAGAATGCAAGAACAGCTTCCCATTTACAGGTTCACTTCAAGTTGCCAACATATTACTGAGTCAGTATTTTAATGTCTGCAATATTTTACTTTTAGCTGTGCTACTTGATAACTTGTTCTGCGTGTAAAAATTCTACTGATTTTCATCCTTCCCATCAATTTTAATTTTGGCGCTTTTAGGGGATCTGAATGGTTTTGCTTTCATTTTTCATAAGTACTATTTCAATTTTAACAGCTATCAATTCCATTTTTTATACTGATTGGATTATGCAGTTTCCTTTTTATCCTATGATGTGTTTCTTATTCTCTTAATTGTCCGCTAAGGAGATCTTTTAGGGTTCATATTACTTGTAATGTTTGATATAAAATAAAAAAATAAAAAAGAGTGAAATATAGTCTGAATACTATATAAAAAATACAGCAAAAGCTATTCATGGTGTTAATTCTGTAAATCTTCCATTTTTCCTTTAGACCTGAATCAAAATCCTTTAAATTATTCTCCTTTCCTTTTGCAACTTTCCCAAAGTGAATATGAAATGGCCATAGTCAATAGTTGACTTCTTGTTTAGTCTTTTCATCATTCTCACCATCTGCTGTAAGTAAGCACCTTGTGTCTTTCTTTTTTAAACCCAATTTGACCTGTTTTAAGTTCAGCAATCCTTTTTCTGTCTTTCAGAATTTGTTTTTTTATTTACTTCTAAAACATCAGTACCTCTGACTGGGATTTCCAGCATGTCTCACAAAATGCTTTGACAAAATCATCTTAATGATTCGACCAACACATCTGATATTGTCAATTATTATATGCCTGGAGACAATAGAAAGCTGCCCTTGATTATCTGCAACTGCTTCCTTATTAACAGAGGAGACTCATTAAACTTGTGCTTGATCATCTGATAGGATAGGCTTGCTTTTTACAACCGACTTCAGAAAACCGTAGTCCATTCTACCAGCTAAAATTAAGTAAAAAAGAATCCACACTACCACATTGCAGTTCTCTCAAAGTCAATATACACCTTCATTTTAAAAACTGATTCCAGACGATTGCTATATTTTCTCATTGCAGCATTTAAAATATATGCATAAAACAGCTACTATTTACAAGTAGGTTTAATAAATTCTGTAGCCCACAGAGAGATGTGCTTTACTTTTTTGTTTCTCAAAAAATAAAATCAATATCATGCAATATTCTGCTGTCAAATACTTTCACTTCTTGATGTCCCATTCATAATTTGACTGATGAAAGCAAACTTGCAACTTAAAATACATTTTTCCAAGATGTAAAACATGAACCGTGAATGTTCATATGTTCATGCATCAACAAGACTAGATACATAGACTGTTATCCAGGAAGCAAGAACTGATTACCCAAACAGCTTTGCATGAGTTCACTTCTTTCCAAGATCAGTAGTCTTCTGTATGTCAGGCATCATTATTATGTACTATAGTGTTAGTTTTTTTCCCCGAATCACTATACTCAATAAAAATGAATGGAAAAATCAAAAACCCAATTACTGACGCTGTTCAAAGAAGGCAAATCAAATGTGCATGAAGTTGGGGGGTCTGTCTTTTGTTATGGATGATTTAAAAGAAGCAAACAAAAAAATTCAGGAAAGCAAGTGATTCAAAATGTCTGCATTCCACAAAAGTATAGAGCAGGACTGGCTGAAAGGCACGGGAGAGACCTTTTACAGTGAAAGCAAAGAAAACATGGTCCAACAATATGAAAAGCACCTTAACTTTCATGGGCACAATATGGAGAACTAGTTTAATGTAAGGACCAACATGTTGCAATAAAGGTATTAAAATAATTCTTAAAAGCTTTTTACACCCAGGCGGATCTTACTTTAGAGGTGCACCTTTTATCTGTATGAAAAAAGAAATGATTATTTACCTTAATTTAAGAAAATGGAGAATTATTATGTTCCTTTTGTTTGGCAATTGCCTGTTTGCAACAAAGCAACAACCACCATCACTTTCAGTCCATTATTAAAAATGTTTCATAAATCCAATTATATTGTGAAAATATTTTATAAAACTACCTTCTTTTATACCAAATTATATTTATTTATTTATTTTATAATTTATATCAATTATATTTAGCTTACAATCGGTAATTTCAGCAAGAAAGTAACTGAACTAGCAATAATGAATTTTTTTTTAACACAGTAAATGAACTGGAAACTGATGTTAAACAGTTAAGCTGATAAGATCTTTTCACATCTGTTATATACAATATTACCATTAGTGCGGTGGAGAAAGAAAAATTATCAACATATCCATTTTACCAAGACTTGGTCAAAACTTTATCACTATACCAAAAAATTCTCAGACTTTTCAAGGACCAAGAAGAAAATATTTTCTACTAAGTTTGTAATGACCACGGATAGCCTGGTAGTTAAACCAGTTGTCTGTATACACCTACAGGTTTCAATAACTGATCACTAGATGCTGGATCAACTAGCATCTTGATAAATATCTCATTTTTACATTACTTTTGTGATACTGCTTTATTTTTGATAAAGAAATTAAATATAACTTTAAAGCAATATAAAGAAAGTACTTATTTTCTACATCTTTTCCCTCCAAAAGTATGTAATTACACTGATAATTACACTTTCATATAGTTTAGGCTTTGACCTGCTGTTACCCAACTAATTTTAATGTTCAGCAACCTGCAGACCTTAGGCAATTTTCTTATGTGAACCTTTCTAGCAGCTGCTTGCCTAATATTAAAAGCCTCTGCATATGCCTGAAAATAGTTTCTGTAATATATTTATTAATGTATTCCTTCTCTCACTTATTGATACTTCCTTTGCATTTCTCCTCCAGATCAACTCTTTCAAGTGTGGATGTGTCACTGGGCCCATTTCTAGCTCTGTTGCTTGAGCATGAATTACTTCATATCTTTTTTTTCAAATATCTTTACATATTTCTGCTTTTCTGTCTTGATATGTTCTCACCACAGTGAATTTCAGTGAACACAAATAGTGTTAATTAATTTAAATTTTTTCATTTTTTCTTCTCTTTCCCACTTGAGTATACACTGTTTTATTATGTAATTATTATAAACTTTGATTGGTTTCATACAGAGAACATAAAAGTATTCTTATGACTCTGACAAAAGTTTTTTTTGTCACTTACAATGCCTGTAAAATATTCACACCCTTGGATGTTTTTACATTTTATTGTTACACTAGTCATTTAGCCCGTTACAATAACGGGCGCTAGAACAGTAGTGCATAAACATTAGTAGGAACAGTCTATATTAAATGGCAAGGGACTTTGACCTCATTCTTTTTGTTGGTCGTATTTTTCTTTCTTTCAGCCTTTCTTTTGTTGATGTTTACTTGCTGAGCTGACCGTTCTTCGTGGGCTGCCGCCGTGTATTGTGTGTCTTTAATTTTCTGTGACAGTAATACTGTCTTGTACGGCTCTATTCAATTAGGGCGCGTAGATAATTTAGTTCAAATGGCTCTGGAATATGTGAAGAGCAACAGGTGCAGATCTTTATTTACGCGTGCCTTTATTCGCTACGCCCAATTGAGGTCGTCCTTTTGAGACTCGCCTTTTTGTGCGCGCCCTTATTGAAGGATACCGTCTTGTACATCCGCTGGCTTGTACGTCCGTAATATACGTCCGTACGTCCGTAATATACCTTTAATTTTCTCTGGCGGTAATACAGGCGTGCGCGTCGGTAATATGTCTTTAATCTCCTCTGACAGTAATACTGGCTTGTATGTGGCTGTAATATGCGTCACTGTATTGTGTACCTTTAATTTCCTCTCGCAGTAATACTGGTTTGTATTTCCGTAAAACGCCTCTAACTTTCTCTGACAGTAATATCACGCATAGCACCGTGCCCCGCGCATGCGCACTTCACCAGAAGACACCCACACACGGAAACCTGGACGCACATAGGGATTTTATATATATAGAAAACATAGAATCACAGTGAATTTATTTTGTGCATTTTTGTTTTCTTTAATTTATCATTCTGTCCACATTCTTCACTTCAGCCAGTGTGTGCAACAAAGTTTCCTCCTCTTTAAGATCAACAATGATTTTTATTTTGCGATTATCCCATGAACCCCATCTTAATGAATCAGCTAGGCATTTGTAAGTATTAACACAGTTTATCCCGTCTCTTCCATGGGAAATTGCAATTGCTTTAGAGTTACTGCAGACATCTTGGACGATTCTGTGACTAGCTCTCTTTTCCCTGATTTTCAGAGCATGCCCTGTTCTGTGTAGGTTCACAGCTGTCCAATATGTTCTCTCTTTCGATAAATATGACTAATTTGCTCAAGAAGGTTTTAAATACTTTTTTCTTGATTAGTGCTTTCCAACAATCTTCTTCTGGATTTACTTCCAATACTCTGTTTTCATCTGAATCTAGTTTTTGTAGAAACAATAGGACTGAAAATAGAAGTGTATTTAACTGAGTTTTTGTGAAATATTTTTATGATAATAATAATAATAATTCATTACATTTATATAGTATGTGACTTCTTAAAGTGAACAGTTGCATAGCAATGATATTGAATAAGTATGGAATAAATTAATTTATAAGATTCTTTTATTTTCAAATTTGAGGTATAAGCTTTATGTGTTACTTATTGGCAGACATCTCATTTAAATACATTATATTAAAATTCTGTTACATCTCGTCGTTGAAAATTTGTAAAGACTATGAAAAATTTAACTAGCTAGGGCGAATGAGCGCAACATAGCTTGAATGGCTTGCTCTTGTGAAAATTATTCTTAAATTTTTCCTATTTCATTCATCTTTGAATTATTTAATCTTTATTCCAAAATCACTTGCATGAGTTTAGGTCTGATTTATCTAATATGTAGCAGAGTTTTAGTTCGCTTTGTGGATTTAATCCTAAATCTCCTATATAGTTGGTTGTCTTTTTGTCTTTGTAGCTTACTTTGCCAATGTGTCTCTACAAATTATTTAGCAATTTAACCTGTTTGATATATTCTGGTATTGCTCACTGCCTCTGCTTCTCCACAGTCTAAGGCTACACATTTGACAACTACTTTCTATTTATTTTATTTACTTGCTCATTATTTTTGTCAGCAAATTCTTTTGCTTGATGAATGCTTCATTTGCCAATGCAGTTGTCAGCGAACCTCCCCTTCCCATATTCTATCTTCTGCAATCAGTGGCCATAAGTCTTGGAAGTCCTGCACACTGTACTATCCATTCCTCCATTATTGTTTATTTCGCAAGTTTAATCCTCATGCTGGGATTCTGTCATTGCAGGTCATTGCATTACAGTTGAATTTGACAAGTGGTATAATAAAAAAGCCTTTTAACACAGTCATTGAATTGTGGATTTCAAATGATGATTGTATAGTAGGTGCCATTGACAGTCATTTTTTATGATTTTCCCATAGCACCAGTTGAAGGCATTTAGATTTACCCATGACACTTTTTGGATAACTCTACAGATGGATTAAAAGCTAATGAATTTGTGGGAAACTGACTTGGTGGCAGCCATCCTTTGTACTCAAAGAGCTTCTGGGATTTTCAAGCAAATGTGAAAGTGATTTTGCTGGCATACATGTTAAAAATCAATGGTCTTGATCTTGCCATGGATAAACAGGTTAGGAAGTTTGATGGATGGATGGATGGATGGATGTTCTTTCTTTTAAAAGTTTTAAAAGTATTAACAAAAGAAAACACTTTTTCCTTAAAATTATTTTTTTGTTCCACAAAACATATCCAGGTTGATAACACATTTACAAACAATGGTTTACATTAGTATACCTAATACAAACTATATGTTCAGAATTATTTTGCATATTAAGAAGCCTGTGCAACATGATACTAGCTCTCGAATCCAGAGTCGAATTCTTAGCTGAATTGCTGTCTGTGAAGAAAGTTAAATATTATCTTGCATGCTCAGGGATTTTCTACAAGTTTTCTTCCCTTTTACCCAAAGAGATTCAGTATATTGTATGTAGCGACTGAAATATGGCCTGTTGTGAGAGTGTGCCTACTGTTGGTTTCTACCTCGTGCTCAATACTGTTAAGGCTGGCTTCATTCTACTGTACTGGAATAAATGTTCTGTAAAAGTATTGATTGATGGACAGATTGAGAAAATGAAAATTTTAAGAAAACCTACACATTTGAAAACTACTGCAATAGAACTTTTTCACCAGTTTGTAATCCAGTATTAATCCTTTTCACATGCCTCAAGGCATCTCCTACCTGGAACAAAGCCCTGGTCATCATGACTATAGCCCCTCAGGACTGCGTACACAAGCTACTGTGCCTAACAGGATAAACTGCCACAGAATACTTGCAGTCCAGGGCAACAGGCCTTGTCATTACCTTTGCTGTTAGTGGTATCACCTGAAACAAGGTACGAACTGACACCTATCCTCCCCCCAATATATCCTTACTAGACATGAGAAGATAAAGTTCACATATAGTGTTGTACAGGGTTTTGCAATACAGTGCCTTCTTTGGACAAAATAAGTAAATAAATATTATTTTTGGATAAAGATGAATTGAGATGTGTTTACTGCAATCAGAATGTAGCCTTAGCAGACTTTAGCAACATATGAACTCAAATGCAACCAGTATGACTTTTTCAACTAATTTTCACCCTTGCGACTTCTCTCTGGCATTGCTTAAGGATTGCCCACCCCACAGACTATACCTAAGGCAATATGTAAAAATTAGGACAATTAATGTCAATTCCATGTGGCTTTGAAATATGCTTGTGCCATTGTAATTCTTGGATGCTCGCAGTGTGGCGAGGGGTTGCGAAGTGGATTATGTGAAACATCCATCCATCCATCCATTTTCCAACCCGCTGAATCCGAACACAGGGTCACGGGGGTCTGCTGGAGCCAAACCCAGCCAACACAGGGCGCAAGGCAGGGAACCAATCCAGGGCAGGGCGCCAACCCACTGCAGTATGTGAAACATGAAACTTTTAAAATGAAAATATTTCTTACAATTTTTAATGGTAGTATAAAAAAGTCACTGCATGTGTATGTAATTGTTAATGTTTACATTTAACTGTGTGTATTATTATTTCATAATGTTAACAAAAAAAGTTACATCACAATGTCTCTCTTAGCATAGTCCCACCAGAGTCAATCACCTCATTGCCTTACCCCACACACTGTCCCTGGTTGACATCATTGCTCAGGTGACTTGCTCTTACTGGTATAATCACCCATTTTTAATATTTGCTGTCTTCAACAAAAGGTATAAATAGGCAAAGGATTTCTCTAAGGTGTTTTATCTATTTTTACTTTTTATTTACTTTTGTAATTGTAATTTTTCTTTTGCTATTGCTAAAACACTTTGCCTTACACTAAAATGTACTATATAAATAAATGTTGGCATTCTACAGACAGCCTCTTGTGAGTTCACTTTTAGCATTTGACACAGGTGTTGATGCCAGCACCCATTCTCAAGCCATGCCACAGATTGAATACACAAGTGATTTAACCGCCTGAGCTAAAGATGACCTTTCCTGCTGTTTGCAGGGGTTGTGCATTAATTCACTATAACAGGTTTACATGTTGAACAATGTTACGATATTAATAGTTCATGCAGTGCACTGGTGAGGCCACATTAGGATTACTGAGTGCTCTACAGTAAAATAGCTCTTGAGAAGATTTAGCAGCAAGGCTGACACCAGTCGTAAAAGAGTCTATAGCCTGAGGAAAGGCTATTGGAAATGAAAGATGATCTGTGAGGAAGAAAGTGTAAAGACAGAGCTAATAGAAAACTTTAAGTTAACAAGGTTACATGTTTTTTTCTGGCAGGTGACAGAAATCAATCCAAAATGGAATATGCTGAAACTACAGAATGACATCCTCTCTCTACTGTGTTACTTGCTGGGTTGTTTTCTGGTACCTCTCGTTTAATCAGAATTACTTTTAAGAAAATGTGCTGATTAAGTGTGGTGTTTTTTTCATTCTCCTTGCCCTGGACACATTTCATTAAGCCTGCATGAGCAGAGTCATCTTTTTCTTTCTTGACTTTAAATTAATGTACTGCATGACAGATTATAATATCACAATCCCAGTTCTAAAGAATAATCAAGAACAATTAAGGTGAAGTATGCCAAATGAAAACTGAGATTACAATTAAGATTTACATCACAAATTATTCCTGAACTTAACAATTTCAAACACTCCTTTAAATGCATTCTAGTTTTATACTTGTCTCAACTATCACAAAAAATGACAATGAAAACAGGCCTTAGGAAATTGCACATTACCTTTCTGAAGGGAAAGGAGCTGAAACCTGTGCAACAGGTTGAAAAATACTGACTAGATATAGTGAGACTCAGAAATGCACATAGCACTGGCTCTGGAACCTGACATCTTAAACAATGTTGATCTTTTTCTTTCTGTGCAGTTGTCCAAAGGAGAGGACATAGGAATAATTGCAAGCCCTCGGCTGGCTACTATGCAGTTGAAGTTTGTTGTGGTGGGTGAAAGGGTTGCTTCAATGTGGCTTTGATTTTTGGAGAGGACAACTTTGCTATTGAATTGTATGCTGAAACAATTATTCATAGTTCACCTTTTCAGAGATTTTGGATTGCAATAACCCTGCCATCCTATGACAAAAACATCAACACTCACATCGAGAATGATGAACATCCCTGTAGTGGCACGATTGGGAGGAATAGAGTCTGATGAGTGGAATGTTATTGGATAGTCATGGAACAACATGCGTAAACACAATGTTCCTCTTATTTAGCAGCTGTAGTTGCAGAATTGTCACTTTACCTGGTACCTGGTGATCAGCTTTGTAGTCATATTGCCTTATGTTAGGTGGTACATGTTGGGATATTTAGGTCAAAAGGGGTGCTAACCTATCAGCTGATTGCCCCTTGGTGGTGATCTGACTCAGATAGATGGAGAACTTCTGGACAGACCTGGAACACTCAAAATGGTAGGCAGGGCCGGATTTATATGAAAAGAGGCCCTAGGCTATTCCACTTATGAGGCCCTTTCACCTTCCATTTTTAAGTTTGTAAATTACATGAGAGATAATAAAATTTTGTTAACAATTTGAATATAGGCCCCTCTTGATCTTGAGGCCCTAGGCTAAAGCCTAGTTAGCCTATAGGAAAATCCGGCCCTGCTGGTAGGGTCTGCTTGGAATGTCTCCTACTTCTCCTACATTTGGGAAGAGCTCAGGGATGCACAGTCTGAATGCTTCTTTAGTTGTAGAGGCTGTTGCAAGGAGCTATGGCCTAAAGGTTTATAGTAACTGCCATGACATCAGACATAGGACCCACTTTTTGACTATTGTCAGGAAAGTCTGCAGATTTGACTGAGGTACTTGCAGTGTAAAAGAATGATAGCTATGGAAGTGGATAAAGCAAAGTTCCATGTCTGGGTATAGTTTGATGAGTCTATGGATGAAAAAAGTTCCAGCAAACTATTTATTGACTCATTTAGGATAAATGGGCTGTCACCTAGATCGTTCTTAGAAACAGCGGAGAAACACTGACCTCACTTTGAACGCACTGAGGATCTCTTAAACCTTCTAGATGTAGTACAAAAAGCATTGATTGTGGCTGGGTCAATATCAGAGGTTGAGCTTGCTGCACTGTTTGAAAAACTCCATACTGGCAAGACTTCAGCAGTATAAAAGCTGTAAATGAATACACTGCAAGCACTAGATATTCCAGGGGTGTTTCTGCTAATGTGATTTTTCAATATAGAGATCTCTGAATAATGGCGGAAAGAATTAGATCACAAGTACAAATAGTTGAAATAAGATTCCTTGTTGTTAGGCTTCATGACAGGGTGAGGAGGATGGTAATGCAGGGGAAGGCTGTTGAAGTAAAAATGTATCTTTTGCAGATTGTGAGGGAGTTGAAGTAGAAAACACCATCCATTGGCAAGAGACTGAGAGGCAGAATGGAGAGAAAGATGTTTATGACATAATAGAAAGCAATAGCCACCAGTGTTGTATTATGGCAAATGATTTAAAAAAGCATCCATCGAAAAAGGAAAAAAAAAATCTTTTGTCACATAATCCACATGTCTATTATGTAGTTGTTATTGTCAAAATGCACAAAACACATGCTTTTTTGCTAAAATATTGTTATATGTTTACTGAATCATTGGCACGTAGATGAACAGGGATTGACTCTTTGAATTAAGGCCCCATCACTTCTCTCCATTCATTGGTCAAGAGTCTTGAGAATGGAGAGATGGCAGCATGCGGAAATGTTGTGGATGCTCCAGGTCTACAAAATGTGTCAAATGTTGTCTCCCGTGTGGATCATGTTGGATATATTATGCAGAAAACATTCCATCGCCATACACTGCTTTACATCAATGGTCACTGCTCTGTGTAAATCTATTACCTCAGCATTAACAGAGCAATTAAGCAGCTACAACCTCACATGAATCAACTATCAGAAGAAAAATCAGTTGTCATATTAATCAATGTGAATGTAAACAGAAGTGAGGTAAACAATCTAGTGTCCACATCAGTAAGATAAAACACAACTTCCCTATAGTCAAGAAAGCACAGGAGCATTTTCACTTCCTTTGACAGCTAAGAAAGGCAGGCATTCTTGTCACATTCTACAGGGGTACCATCGAGAACACTCTGAGCAGCATCACCATTTGCAGTGTCTCTGACTACAAGGTCCTACAAGAGGTAGTGCACACAGCACTCCTGCGGTCTCTTTGTCCCACTCCCTTCTGGCAGAAGGTTCCGTAACATCCGTATCAGTTCTCTCACGTTCTGTAACACCTTCTACCCTTTGGCTGTCCAAATTCTGGACTCTATGCTGCCTCCTCCCCTCAACTTATTTTTATACAGTACATTTGCTACTCTGCGGTGGGTTGGCACCCTGCCCGGGATTGGTTCCTGCCTTGTGCCCTGTGTTGGCTGGGATTGGCTCTAGCAGACCCCTGTGACCCTGTGTTCGGATTCAGCGGGTTGGAAAATGGATGGATGGACATTTGCTACTACTGTTGTTTTTAATGATTAGTTATTGCATTACTATTTATTATTATCTATGGCAATTTATACTACCTATTTATTTATTTATCTATGTATGTATGTATGTATGTATTTATTTATTTATTTATTTATAGTATGTTACTTGTCTTGCTCTTGTCCTGTGTTTATGTTTATTTTGAACTGTGGTCCTGGGGATTATTATTTTGTATCACTGTATGGTATGATAGATAGACAGATAGATAGATAGATAGATAGATAGATAGATAGATAGATAGATAGATAGATAGATAGATAGATAGATAGATAGATAGATAGATAGATAGATAGATAGATAGATACTTTATTAATCCCAAGGGGAAATTCACATTCTCCAGCAGCAGCATACTGATACAATAAACAATATTAAATTAAAGATTGATGATAATGCAGGTAAAGAACAGACAATAACTTTGTATAATGTTAAATGTTAACGTTTAACCCCCCGGGTGGAATTGAAGAGTCGCATAGTTTGGGGGAGGAGCGATCTCCTCAATCTGTCAGTGGATCATATCTGTCAGTATGCTGCAATATTGTGTATGGATGGCATGACAATAAAGCCACTACACTTGACTTGTTTAAACACACAGGAAAATAAAGTAGTTTGAAACTGATTACCATAAACGGGAAACAACAATATCTGAATTATGGCCAGTTGACAATGAAACATCAGTTAGCAGCATTCTTGGTGAAAATAAACCTGATTTGTTATTGTCAGAATGTTTCTTACATTCACAAGTTATTATTTCTATGTTAAATCTGCAATCCTAATTGTAAGACACTACGGGCATTGCCTCTTTTCCCAGAGTGCTGAATCTTACACAAGGACTTCTTTTCTAAAGTAATAGACATGAGATATTCATCAAAGATCTGATGCATCAGAATAGCACCTTTTACTTTGCTCCTAATTTTACCCTTCATCCCAGTTTGCATTACAGACTGGACAATGGTGTTGATGTTATAGACCAACATGTAAATTCAGAGAATGTTTAGACTGCACCCTTCATACTCCTCATTTAAATGCCTTCCAGCCTTATTATTTCTATCCACCTGTCTTCTCTTAATTTGCATACATGATGCAGTTTATGTTTTCTGTTTTCCTTAAAGTATTCTGACTCTTACATGGGAGTTTTCTGGTTTTCTGCTTCTGCACTTAGCTATAATCATCTCTGTCAATAAAAGTTATATCTTTATACAGAATGGCAATTACCTCATTCTGCTGCGTATTTTTCAGTACAAAAGATTCCATGCGTTGCACAAAAAACAATAAACAGCATATTTCCTGGCCAAGTCAAGTAAAAGCATTTCACATCAGTTCAGTAATAAAAATTAAATTAGATCCACATTTTTACAATAAAGCACAAGTGGGATAAATGAATCCCACATAATCACACACTTTGAATGATGTAGGGTATGAACATGCAATCAGTCAATTTTAATTCCTGCTCCTTAACCTATTGACCACACTGCCCACCTATAGAGGGGGTGGGGAGTTTGGGGGAGTGGGGTTAAATGAGACAAGAGCCCAAGCAAAAAAATTTGTAAGGTTTTTCAGCTTTACTAACATAATGGTGCATTGTTGCGGCCAACTAATTAGCTGCCTGACAACCGTTGCTATCATGCATATGTCAGGCAGCTACAAAAAATTAAGTGTAAAAGCAATAGCTTATTAGGATAGAAAAAAGGTACATTATGACCTATGTTGTTAAGATCAGTTTTCTGAACATATTAACATTTTTTTTAACATTTCCATGTATTAGCAATTATTGTAATGTGTTTCAATTTGAAAAACAAAAATATTATTCAGTCAGAGAGACATTCATTTCTTGAAGAGTTCCTCCAGTTAAAACTGCCATTGGCTAAGTATTGTTTTGAATGAAGCTATTGCATTTACACACCAGTCATGACCAATTCTTGTTTTATAGTGCCATTCACAGTTTGCAGCATCACAATGCACTTTACAAAGAAAAAAGCTGTAATACAATATCATTTTGAAAAGCTTATTTGTTCTAAAACAATTAAATGCTTTAAGTAAACTGAGTCAACCGAATATGCAGTAAAGAAGTCACACCACAGTCAGTGTAATACAGTGCATTATGGCGAAAGGATGGAAAGCAAAAATGAAATGGTGAATCCTTAATCCTTGTGGAGATGGAGCTGCTCTGTGGTGTAGTGGGCGCTGAGTGAAAGAGAGCTTAGCTGACATCACCAGTTAATATTCTGCTTGTAGTGCCCACAGCCTGTCCCTGTGTGAACAATTAATGAAGTTCTCCCTTAGCTAACACTGTAGAGAAACTGCTTCTGAGTGCCCTGGTTAATTCAGACATAACAGGTTTGCAGTCGACCACCGGCAGTTACCACTGTGCAAATCTGCAAACTGAAATGACTTATGGTGTGAGTCCATGGCAATACAGTCTTGATTCAAATTTTACAGTTCAACTTTACCTGCAATCCTTAATCGTGAAGTCCATAGAGTGTAAGCCACATAACTAAAAAAAAGGAATTTTTAGCAAAAGTCCAAGAAAGCGAGAAAACTAGCAGCAGGATATCTTAACTTTTCACAAGTTTAACCAATGTAGACTGGTATTTCCTGGGTGTGAATCTTGACATACCAGAGGTTTGTAGATGAATCTGTATCTCACAGGATGGAAGCATTGAGTAAGCTTAGAAGAAACAAGGGGGCTCCACCTCCTGCTCGCTTCGCTCACCAACCCCCTGGGGTTGGGTAACCCGAAATACATTGATGAATGTATGAGATATATTGGAGTGTAAAGGTGTAGATGACGAACAAAGGAAGTAAAGAACCCATAGCATGGCACATTAGAAAGATCTATTGGAATACTTCTTTATACACAACATTTGTAGTAAAATCATTGATAGATTGCACCATCTGGATCTAACATGTAGATCTGTGCATATTTGCATTCATGATTTAGCTCAGGGTGCACTGTTCCAATCCGATGTAATATTTGTCCACATACGCGAAAGCAGTATGGGCCATTGCCAGCTAGTGGCCTGATATTTACCCCGGTAGATGCAAAAGCAAATGAACTATTGTAGGATCTAATGCAGTCCATAAAGTTTTTACTTTCGGGTACATTGTTGGTTAGAAACATCCGTAGATATTCAGGATATTCATCTAAAGGAGGCAGTCTAACCTGACCCCTTTGACAACAACGTGTAAACTCATTAGTTGTATTGCCAGTTGTTTCTTCAGGGAAGTTAAGTGAATGACAATGACAGCAAATGATATTCATTAATCCTAATGAATGTTCATTAATAGTGGACGCATTACAGAATGCGTTGTCAGCTAATTGGCGGAATTGTTTAGCGGCTGTTTGACGTTCCTTTCTTTGCCGTTTATCTATTGCCTCTGCTGTTTGAGAGGCACGTTGTAGGCGCCTGTGTTCATTAATTGTATTCAGGCGGGCTCGTTTCTGTATGTCCATTAGTTGAAAAGTTTCGTTTTGGAGCCGGAGCCATGACCGTCACTCCATTAGTTATCCGTTGTCTACCGTTAGTAATATGGATAATTGCACTTACAGTTAATACGAAGCGTTTTCTGTGGTTGTACTGTTAATAATGCATCACTGTAATGTGATTCACATATGCTATATGGTTTGGACGTGTGAGGATGCCGTACGTTTAATATGGAGAGTTCGTTTATTCTCATTACCCGGACCATGCTGTGTAGTGTGGACGTTTAGTTCAGAAGCGCGTTGTAGGCACCTGCGCCTTTCGAACTTTCCCACGCCTTCCGTACTATCTTTGTGGATCTGTGGGGCCTCCGTAGCCTCTTCCGTTTGACTCTGGGGTGCAGCACAGAATCCTCTTTTTTGTGTGGCTGTGTCGTTAGTCGTTAGCTATAGGAGCGTTGTTGCTTCATGTCTTATTTACGTTAGTTGAGCTCTTTCGTTTTTGGGCCGTGACTCTTTCATTCACGGTGGATCACACTTCGCTTGCGGTTTATGAGACGTGCACTGTAGGCGC
The DNA here is from genome assembly GCF_900747795.2 of Erpetoichthys calabaricus. Classification (NCBI taxonomy): domain Eukaryota; kingdom Metazoa; phylum Chordata; class Cladistia; order Polypteriformes; family Polypteridae; genus Erpetoichthys; species Erpetoichthys calabaricus. The sequence goes on along the minus strand of NC_041395.2, from coordinate 229,426,559 downwards.
CTGCGCACTATGTCTCATGGTCCCATCGCCGTGTACCTGCGTCCATGCCTTCCATTCTCGGTTAGTAATATGGATTACTTCACTACATTTGACTATAATAAGGATTCTGGCATTTTGAACTTATTGCAATCGCTTTGATACTTGGTGAATAAATACTGTTAAACAAAAAATGATCAGAAGTATGAAGGCATGAAAAAATTAATTTTAACTCTAGATAAGGAAAGATAATGCCTGTTAATGCAATTTGGAAAATGACATCTTGACTGTAGTAAATATGTATGAATCAGAAATCAAAAACTAGCATGTACATAAAACACCATTGCAAAATGATATGTATTTTTGCCCAACTCCCAAAAGTCAATGGGAAGGCATCAAAGTTTCAACTTATGCCTTAGTTCCCCTAGGGTGAACTTCTGTCTTGTTAGTTTTTAGTTGTACAAAGTCTGCCTATCTGTGTAGTGCAATTTGGCTTTTAATATGTAGAATTTTATTCAGTTCATATTTTTTTATGGTAAGGATTCCCTTTTTATAGTGTGTGTTTTTTTATTTTGACTTGAATTGAAAAAGTTTTTTTTCAGACATCTTGTTTTTATTATTTACTAGCTGTTCTCCTGTGTCTCCACCCATATAGTAGTGAAACAGGACAAACTTTAAAAATCAATAAACAAAAAGGTATTGCTAGCTGACACCTCAATGATATATAAAACAGAGTAGTATCATATTCCTTAATTTTTTTCTCTCTGAGTACTAGAAGATGCCAAAATAACCTTCCTCTGTTCCAGCTTGAGAGGTTCACTCGAGGCGTCCTTGTTAGGAGCAAGCACTCTCCATCACCACTTTCTGCCTATCATGTTAAACATGTGCAACTGACATGAATCCAAATGTCTTTTTGATAAGAATTCTAGATTCCAGTGTCAAACATCTTTCATCCTCCAATGACACCCTTCACCTCCATCCTGGAACTTGAAGCCTCTGCCGCGGTGTGAGCATACTGTAGCCTTTAAATTGGTTACAGAGTTATGCACACACCCATATCTGTATAATGCAAATAACAACAATCAATCGCTAAAGAACACAAAAAATAATTAAATAGACAATATTATGTAGTTCCATATAACATAGATTTATTAGAATTTAATTCACCGGCAGATTCTCCAGGTATCCAAGACACAAATGTTAAGGTCTACTAGAAGTGGGCAAGGATAACCTCTCCCAAGTAAGACAAGGGAGTTCAAAATGAATGGTTTGCTCAATATGTAAAATATAAAGGCAGAAATGGCAACTGGATCTACAGTTTGCTGCACAAGCACTACCTGAGAGGCTACTCCAAGTGAAAAGACTTGACAACAAAGTTTGGATTTTGAACTATAAGTTCTGTTGATACCATAATCTTTGCTGGCTTAAAAGACATTTTCACCATAACTGAAACTATAGAAAAAACTGGTTTTCTGTGGTTAGGTTTAATGAGTACCACCTGGAAGATGCAATTTTTAAAAACCACTTTAGACATTGTATCATTTACAAATTCTGTATTGTTACTAAAGGTGTTCAGTTTTTCTCAGAAATCAACTGTCATTTTTTGACTACAGAATTGTGACAGGAGGACAAGCTCTGGAAATATGATTACTGTGACAAAAAAGCTAAATTGCCAATAAAAAGTATTAACCCCCTTTGAAGTTTTCACATTCTTTTTGTTACATAACATAGTGGATTTGATATTTGGACACTGATGAACAAAAAAAAAAGACTTTTTAATGCCAAAGAGAAAACAGATTTCTGCAAAGTTGTCTAAATTAGTTACAAATATAAAACACAAAATATTTGATCACATAAGTGTTCACCCTCTTTGATATGACAACACCTAAATCTTCAATGGTGCAGCCAACTGGTTTTAGAAACCACATCGTTAGTTCAGTGGAGATCACCTTTCTGTAGTCAAGGGGTTCCCATTGATTGTAGTTTAAATGCACCTTATTTGGAAGGCCCAACTTTGTGAGTATGGTGGCCTAACCTACTCAGTGAATATGCTCCCAGGAACTCCGTGAAAAAGCACAGGCTAGGAGATGGATATACTTTAGTCACTGAATATCCCTTGGAGTCCGGTTAAATCAATCATTAAGAAATGAAAACAGTTGGGCACACCTGTAAATCTGCCTGGAACAGATCGTCCACAAAATCTGAGTGATTGTAAAAGAAGATGCTTAGTGCTGGAGGCCACCAAGAGACCTATGATAACTCTAAAGGTGTTAGAAGCTACAGTGCTAAGACGGGAGTGACTGTGCATACAATAACTGTTGCCCACAAGTCGCAATGGGAGAGGGACAAAGAGAAAGACATCTCTCTATTATAATAAAAAATCTTGGGGGCAAGACTTTTTATCCTGCGACAAAACGTGATCTTTTGAAGAGACTTTTTGGAATGAAGTCCCACGAGACGGGGACTTTTAACATGAGATTCTTTCAAGTCACGTCATACTTACAACCATTTTCAAACAAGACCACGGTCCTCTCACCTCTCAGTCTTGTGAATGCTTTTCTCAGGCACATTTCTTACGCTCTCAGCTCTTTTAAATTTTAACGTTTTCCTCTCTTTAAGTTCCCAATTAAAGAAGTCGTATTATGTTCAAATCTTACTGAAGAATTTCATCACGAAGGGTTATCAACAGACAAAATGAGCACAGGGGCATTCCTGTCACCTAGAAACGAGGAAGTCAAACAAATTTACGCCAAAAATGTCGATCGGTAACACAGTAAAATGGTTAAATGCGTATCAATAGACTATGCTGAAACAGGTGGTGGTGATTGTGCGGAAGATGAAAACAACAACCTACAATATCACGAAGAATATCTACAACTGTTAACACCGTCTGGTCTTCCACCGCACAATTTACTGTAGAAAGAAGAATGTATCCAAGAAAGGTAATAGTACATCTCCCACAGATAACATTAGACACTAAAGGAGATCTTGATATGCCATTCATATTAAAACGTTAACAGTTTCCCATTAGAACAGCTTTTGCAAAGACAATTAACAAATCTCAGAACCAAACATTTGAAAAAGTTGTTTTAATTAATAAAGAGAAAGAAACAAAATGCAATCATGGGCAGTTATATGTGGCATAGATGCAAATGTAACACTGCACATGAAAATTGAAATCTATTTAAATTGTACATTCACATCCCCATACGCAAGCAGCAGAACCACAAAGAGGCTAGCGCGTAGCGCTGGCCAGGGGGTTGACGAGCGAAGCGATCAGGGGGCAAAGCCCCCTAGTTTTTATAAAAAACACACATGACATCAACCTAGAGTTTGCTAGAAGATACAGTACATGAGAGACTCTGAAATCAGCTGAAAGTAGTTTTTATTTTCTAACGAAAGGAAAATGGAGCCCTTTGGTGATTACACTAAACGCAATGCTTGAATACTCCACATTATCAAAAACACACCATCCCCATGTGAAGTATGCCAGTGGCAGCATCATGCTGGGTGATGATTCAGCTGACCCTGGTAGGCATGTGAGAGTAGAGGGTAAAACGAATGCAGCAAAGCTCAGGGAGATCCTGGAGCAAACTCTGATGCAGTCTGCAAGATATTCGCATCTTGGAGAACTTTTGTTTTCTAGCAATGCAAGGTCCCCAAACATAAAGCTAAAGATAAACAGAAATTGCTTAAAAACAACAATGGTAATGTCTCAGACCGGCCAAGTCAGAGTGCAGATCTCAATCCAATTGAAAATTTGGGGTTGTATTGAAAAAGGCTGTTCATTCAGAATCCCCTTGCAACCTGACAGAGTTTGAGCAGTTTCCCCAAGAAGAATGGGGGGAAATTTGCAAAATCCAGATATGCAAAGCTGATAGAGACCTGTCAACACATAACGAAGCCCACTTAATTCAGATCAGGGTTGTTGGGGACTGGAGCCTATTTCTCTAAGCAGAAAAGGAGCAAACCCTGGACAAAGCACCAGTTTGGTATAGCCATTACAGTGGCTGACATCTACTAAACACTGACTTGAAGGGGTGAGAAGTTGTGCAATCAATTATTTACTGTTTTATATCCATCCATCCATTATCCAACATGCTATATTCTAACTACAGGGTGACAGGGGTCTGCTGGAGCCAATCCCAGCCAACACAGGGCGCAAAGCAGGAAACAAACCCTGGGCAGGGTGCCAGCCCACCGCAGGGTGCGCACACACACACACACACGCACACACACACCCACACACACACACCAAGCACGCACTAGGGACAATTTAGGATCGCCAGTCCACCTAACCTGCATGTCTTTGGACTGTGGGAGGAAACCGCAGCGCCCGGAGGAAACCCATGCAGACATGGGGAGAACATGCAAACTCCATGCAGGGAGAACCCGGGAAGTGAACCCGGGTCTCCTAACTGCTAGGCACCAGTGCTACAGTGTTTTATATTTGTAATTAATTTAGACCACTTTGCAGGGATTTGACATTAAAGTGTCTTTTTCTGTTGATTAGTGTAAAAAAAAACAAATTAAATTCACTGTGACTCAACATTGTATAAAACTAAAATGGACACTGTACAAGTGGGTGAATATGTTTTATAGGCACTGTATATAACAAATAACATAAATATCTAATCTTGTTCAAATAGTTATTCTTAGAGCCATGAAAAAAGACATGACATTGTAATTAGAAAAAGTTAGCAGTTCTCTTTTTTTCTTTGCTTCTTGTTTCTCCTACATTTTGAACAGGGATTTGTTTTCCTTTGTTCCTGCATAATCCCAGTATACTAGATTTTTTATAATTCCCTTCAAAGTTCAAACCTTAAAATTTAACATATGCCAAATCAAGTGATTTAAAAATACAGTCATATGAACAAGTTTGGGAACCCCTCTCAGCCTGCATAATAATTTACTCTACTTTCAACAAAAAAAGATAACAGTGGTATGTCTTTCATTTCCTAGGAACATCTGAGTACTGGGGTGTTTTCTGAACAAAGATTTTTAGTGAAGCAGTATTTAGTAGTATGAAATGAAATCAAATGTGAAAAACTGGTTGTGCAAAAATGTGGGTCCCCTTGTAATTTTGCTGATTTGAATGCATGTAACTGCTCAATACTGATTACTTGCAACATCAAATTGGTTGGATTAGCTTGTTAAGCCTTCATAGACAGGTGTATCCAATCATGAGAAAAGGTATTTAAGGTGGTCAATTGCAAGTTGTGCTTCCCTTTGACTCTCCTCTGAAGAGTGACAGCATGTGATCCTCAAAGCAACTCTCAAAAGATCTGAAAACAAAGATTGTTCAGTATCATGGTTTAGGGGAAGGCTACAAAAAGCTGTCTCAGAGGTTTAAACTGTCAGTTTCAACTGTATGGAATGTAATCTGGAAATGGAAGGCCACAGGCACAGTTGCTGTTAAACCCAGGTCTGGCTGGCCAAGAAAAATACAGGAGCAGCATATGCACAGGATTGTGAGAATGGTTACAGACAACCCACAGATCACCTCCAAAGACCTGCAAGAACATCTTGCTGCAGATGGTGTATCTGTACATCGTTCTACAATTCTGCACAATTTGCACAAAGAACATCTGTATGACAGGGTGATGAGAAAGAAGCCCTTTCTGCATTTACGCCACAAACAGAGTCGCTTGTTGTAATGCTCATTTAGACAAGTCAGATTCATTTTGGAACAAAGTGCTTTGGACGGATGAGACAAAAATTGAGTTATTTAGTCATAACAAAAAGCGCTTTGCATGGCAGAAGAAGAACACCGCATTCCATGAAAAACACCTGCTAACTACTGTCAAATTTGGTGGAGGTTCCATAATGCTGTGGGGCTATGTGGCTAGTTCAGGGACTGGGGTCCTTGTTAACATCGAGGGTCAGATGAATTCAACCCAATATCAACAAATTCTTCAGGATAATGTTCAAGCATCAGTCACAAAGTTGAAGTTATGCAGGGGTTGAATATTTCAACAAGACAATGACCCAAAACACAGTTTGAAATCTACAAAGGCATTCATGCAGAGGGAGAAGTACAATGTTCTGGAATGGCTGTCACAGTCCCCTGAATATCATCGAAAATCTATGGAATGATTTGAAGCAGGCTGTCCATGCTCAGCAGCCATCAAATTTAACTGGACTGGGGAGATTTTGTATGGAAGAATGGTCAAAAATACCTCCATCCAGAATCCAGACACTCATCAAAGGCTATAGGATGTGTCTAGAGGTTGTTATATTGGCAAAAGGAGGCTCAACTAAGTATTGATTTAATATTTCTGTTTGGGTGCCCAAATTTATGCACCTGTCTAATTTTGTTATGATGCATATTGCATATTTTCTGTTAATCCAATACTCTTAATGCCATTACTGAAATACTACTGTTTCCATAAGACATGTCTTGTATTAAAAGTTGCTACTTTGAAAGCTCAGCCAATGATAAACAAAATTCCAAAGAATTAAGAGGGGTTTCCAGACTTTTTCATATGACTGTATTCAAATCAAGTATCACTCAAAAATCTTCTTTATGACCTGGGAGATTACATATTTCTGTAATGAAAATTCTCAGATTTTCACTTTTGTTGTTTAAAGCAAGTGCTTTGCAACTCTTTATTTTCATTACTTTCTTCTGCGTTCTGATATACACAAAATATTTTGAAATTGCTTACAGTTTGTCATTTTAGTAGAATGCCTCCAGTTATCTCTGCACTTTATTTACTCCAAAATATAAACAGTGCTTTAGCTTTTTTTTACTTTACTTGGCTATGCTGTTGTCAAGTCAGTGATCAAACTCCTCCGCAGAGGCTCAGATAGTGCTGTGTCATGTCTGCCAGTTATCCCTAGGATACTGCACTCACACGACTGAAGGATCAACATGACTCGGCAGGCTATGAGATCACTGTACAGTTAAAGGCATCATATGAAATTTTCTTACATGTCTGAAAACCAGCTGACAGGTCCTGTTTTTTTCTGTTTCATTGCATTCTTGCCTTTAGCATAGTGTATGTATTTATAATTTTGTGTCTCTGAGATTTCAGTCTTAATTGATTTTTGTCAAATTCTGCATTTTGATAATTTGTGCAGTCCTTTGATTCTGGTTGTTCTGAAAGCTGTCTTCATTTGTTAAGCAACTGATCTGCTCATTTTCTGGAACACTTTATACAAGACACGGTTGTTGGAGAGGTGAAGACTGCTTCATAAATTAGAACTGATATTAACTAAACTATAAAACATAACGTTTTAAAAGACATTAAATCCAGTTCTGGGCCATTGGGGGCCGCACTGGACACATGGTGGATAACAACCCTGGACAGAGTGCCAATACAGCATGGGGTTCACTCACACACACACACACACAATCACGTTCAGAATCACATAGAGCCCAGTAAACTGTATGTATCAAATGATGCCGAGAGAAAAAAAATATTAAAATGACAATATTCACAGTTAACACTTGTGATTGTCTAAATGAGAGGGAGTTGTGACAACTGGAAAATTTTGGGGTGCCAACACAGCCCTCACCATCTACTTTCAGTTGTAAACAAAAAAACAATACTCGATGGTGTAAAGAGTCAACAAATGTAATCGCCATGTAAAGTGGGTAGCTGCTTATTAAACTGGCTCTGCCATTGGGTTGTCTGTTACAGAGCTCCTTCATTTAGGTCATCTCCCTAATAAGTGATACCTCCTTCCGAGCGGTCATTCTTTTGTAACCCAGGGACCGGAAGAAGCAGAGTCAGTTGCCCTCAATGGGCAGTTTCTTGGAACTGTGGAGGAAGAAAACGACAAGACAGTTAGCGATTGCACAGCCTCTCGGGCCAGGGTGGTATCACATACTTGGATGGTGATCCTCAGTCGTGCATGTGTGACACACTTTTCATGTCAAAGAAGGTCCACACAGCAGATCCCACTGATGAAGAATAACAGAAGAAGAATCAAACAAAAGTGCAAACCACTCACAGAAAACAGCTACATAATTAGCATGGGTAATTTTACAATCAACAAACTTTATATTTAGTGTAAAAAAAGTATTGCAAAATCCTGATTAACTTATAAATGAATAGTAAATACTTGAAATACTTGAATCAAAGTAGAAACTAATCCCAAACTAAAGCACAATTTTTGGACCAGTGCACAGATGCCTAATTTCCAAGCTTTAGGGATCTTGGAGGAAAATGGAGTGCCTAAATAACAAGCAAGCTCAAGAACTAGAAAACAGCAGTGCTAATCACTTTGTAAAGAACAATTTAAGAACATAAATTTGACAAAGGAAGAGGAGACCATTCAGGCCATAAAGCTCATTTGTTCAGCCAACTGGTAAGATATGTCAATATCTCATCCAGATACTTTTTCAAGGTTGTCAAGGTTTCTGCTTCTTCTACATGTACAGTAGTTTGTTCCTGATTCCCATGACTCTTTGTGTAAAGTAAAGCACTTCCCCTTAATTTCCACTGGTGTCTTTCGAGTATGTGATTCACCCTTAAACTGCTGGATCCACTTTATAAATGCCTTTCATAATTTTGAAGACCTGGATTAGGTCTGCATGCAGTATCCTCAGCAGCATCCTAAATACATTATATATACAAAACTTAGTACACCGTTGGCCAATACTGCTAAAATGTTAAATGATTCAAAATTGTATCATCTTTGTATAACTGTATTATTTGTAAGTTAAAGTGTAGAATATGTATAATTAAAACAAACAGACAGACTACATTGAAAATATGAGTCCCAAAATTCAAACTCACTGCAACAAATTTGATTTGGCCACTGCAACAAAAGCGAGTACAACCATGATTTTCAATTAAGGCTAACTGCATATAGAAGGCTATACAATAATCTGTGACCACCGCAGCTTTCTTGACTTTCAGGGTAGTTTCTAAAGGAATATGGTTTGACGTGGTAAGGAATTGCCTGAATAATTAAAAAGTGAGACTGTGAGACTTCATAAAGATGGAAGAAGGTGCAAGAGCATCAATAGGCTGCTGAACATTAGCCAAAACACAGTTGCAGCATTGGTCAGGAAGTATAGGAAGAGTCATACTACCAATAATCGAAGTTGTATTGGCTGTTCTCGAAAAATGAGACCATGCACAATTTGCTTAACCTTACACTGAAAAAAAGACTTGGCACAAGGATTATCTATGGAAATTGGTGTTTCAGTGACTGCTCAAGCAGTGCGAAGGACATTGCACAAAGTCATCCTCTATAGACGGTGACTAAGAAGAAAAGTATTGCTAACAAACTGGTAGAAAACTGTAAGATTAAACTTTGCCAAAGAACATAAAAAGAAGCCTAATGAATATTGACAGCAAATTCTTTGGTCAAAGGCAACCAATTTGGGTCAGATGGGGACCAGCCTGTTTTGACATGGGCCTGACCAGGACTACCACAGTGGCTGTATAGTACCAATCTTGAAACATACATGGGTGGGAGGTTACTGATATGGGACTGCATTAATGCAAATGGTGTAAGAGAGATTACATTTATAGATGGCACCATGAATGCTTTGTATACCCAAATACTGAATATAAAGATGACAGGAGAGGTATTTTCCAACATGATAATGACCCTAAACACACTGCAAAACCTGCACAAGAATTTTTAGTGAGAAGTTAAGCAAAATTAGGGTTAGGTAGGGTTATTGGAGGATACATCCTCTTAATCAAGAGGAAGCGTCTGCACGGGTTCACTAAAATATAGGAATTCAATTTAATTTTATAATCAATTATAAGAATACACAGGATTTAACCATTAACCTATATTCAATTATTTAATTTCCCCCTATTTTATAACTATTAAGGACCTTTTACAGACCCATAAATCTTTTTATTTACAAAATTAGGTCAATTCAGTCCGTCCAAATTATTAATAGATTAGGGAATTCATCTAATTCCATCTATAAAGAAATACCAGAGGTTAAACTACAACTTCTGAAATATTGCTTTCCCTTACTGTTTAACATCAGGGAACCAGCAATAATTTTTAGCAATTTTAATTTTAAAATTAGGGAAAAACTATTTTTTAACATTAGGCATAAGTCAGATTATTTTTCCAAATACACTATCTTAACATCAGGGCTCCCTGTTTACGGACTTTAAGATTAGTCCTTTCGCAAGGGGTAGACAGTCTATTTTAAAATTATTACTATTGGCCATACTGGAGACGTCTCAAACATTGCCGCAAAGCTCATCAAAGTCCTAAATGCCAAACACGAATCTACTGACTGTAATGAACCAACCTTCAATTCCAAAAAAAGATTCCTAAAGACTGTAAAATTATTACACCATTCGTCTAATCTATTAATGCCCTCCCAACACTCCTCCCACTCCGTCACTAAATCTTGTGCACTTACTACTCTTGGAGGTATCATAATAGTCAAATGAGCTTGTGGAAAAGATTTTATAAAGGCCTTTAACAGCTCCTCACATATCCCTTCCTTAGGTTTCTTTTTATGGACCACTTCTATTAAACCTATCATACAGAACACCTCTTTAACGTGGGTCTGTACTGATATTTTCTTAAATGCTTTAATTGCATCCATCAGCTTAAGATTCCTAACTATCTCCACCTGGAAACCAACTGCCCTGAAGGACTCCAAGTTCCACAACAACATATCCCCTATAAGAATAGATGGTTCCTTAATCTGAAATTGCCAATCAACAACAGATTCAATTTTGTTAGGTACCACCGTCATAAGCCTGACCAGGACTACTACAGTGGCTGTATAGTACCAATCTTGAAACATACATGGGTGGGAGGTTACTGATATGGGACTGCATTAATGCAAATGGTGTAAGAGAGATTACATTTACAGATGGCACCATGAATGCAAGTTTGTATACCCAAATACTGAATATAAAGATGACAGGAGAGGTATTTTCCAACATGATAATGACCCTAAACACAGTGCAAAATGTACACAAGAATTTTTAGTGAAAAGTTAAGCAAAATTAGGGTTAGGGTTAGCATTAGGGTAGATTTTGCCTGAAGAAGGGGCCTGAGTTGCTTCGAAAGGTTAAATATTGTAATCTCTCTAGTTAGCCAATAAAAGGTGTCATTTTGCTTAACTTCTCACTACACCCATAATGGCTAACATGGTACAACACACTAGTACTACAGACAAGAATTTTTAAAAATGAAAAAAAGTGAAAACTATGACCTTGCCAAGTATGTCATCAGAGCTGAATGAAACAGAACACTTTTGAGGTATTTTAAAGTGGAAGGTGCAGCTGCAAAGAGCTGCTGAGAAGAACGGCAGGAAATCTCTCCACTGATTTATGCAAGACTGGTATCATCCATGCTGTGGAAAAATATAACGTCAATTTGTAGTGTACTTATGTGGATATATGTCTCAATTCAGGGTTTGTATTCTGCTCTGTTAACTTTAAATCCTATCTCAGGAAAAATATATTTTGTTGTTTAACACTAAGTGATGAACTGGGTTTCATGTATGTTAAATAGTTTCATACTACTTAATTTATTTAAGTTTTAACCAAATATATATCTTTATAGATACTTATTAAGTATATCCTACTCATAAAATAGTTCCACAGGCAGTCATTAGTGTTATGTGAAGATGATGTGACTTGTGTCCTCTTTTTGTTAAAGGAGCACCTTGGAGTTTAAAGATAGACTGTTACTGATAAGACAATTAATGATCTCTGTAAGCAATAGAGCTGATAATATGTATGTTAACTAAGGGTCACCAGAAAGACACCAGACATGACCTAACTCTTGTTTGGTATAAACTAAGCAGTTTGGGATTGATTTATGATGTAGCTAAGAGAAGGGGGGTGATTTGCAAGCTATATAGAGTGCTCACTGTGTTAATTGGATATTCAGGACTTTAATGAAAGTTCTGGATCAGCATTAATGTTAATAAAGTCCTTCTTTTGTTAAATTAAATACAGTGGCTTATTTTTCTTCAATAATGCCCAGGAGAATTGGATCTGTCATCAAAAATAAAGGAACATTTAAAACATAAATGAATGGAATCTCACTAATGAAAGGTGTGCTGACGTTTTTTTGCAGTTTGTCCTTAAATATGAACCTTTCATTCTTATTCAATTAGTGAAACATTTCTGTTTTTCATATTAATTGGCTTCATTCTCTCTACACTTGGGCACACAAAAAATGTATTAAATGGACAGGATTTGTAATTACTTAGCAGTGATATTGACCAGGGGTGTATCAGTTTTGTTGTATATTGTATGTGACACAAGATTCCAGCAAAGGTCATGAAGGGCAGGGACATCTCTGACAACCAACTGAAATCTGGCAGAATAGAAAGTGGCATCTATATTCTGAATGACATATTGTGTGTTTGCCGAGTTATGTGTGGCCACTCAAATGAAACGAACAAATCGAGCTAATTTGACCTAAGGTGGCAAAGATTTACACATGGAAACCGAAAGACTCAGCAGTTGAGAAACACCACTAGGAGCTAAGTTTAGAGTAGTAAAATAAGTTTGGGCCATGTTTAGAGTAGCATTGACATATGAGTTAAGAAGATGAGAGGTAGTGTTTGACATGTCTGGAGATGAGTAGATTCAGGTTATGCTAAGATACAGATTTTGTTTCTTTTCATATCTATCTATCTATCTATCTATCTATCTATCTATCTATCTATCTATCTATCTATCTATCTATCTATCTATCTATCTATCTATCTATCTATCTATCTATCTATCTATCTATCTATCTATCTATCTAGTGCTTTTCACATCCATCCATCCATCCATCTATCTATCCATTAATAGCACCTTTCTCATCTATCTATCTAGCTATCTACTGTATTTCTTATGATTATACTGGTATTTATGTTATGTACTCCACTTAATGAATAATGACATTTTCTACTGTCAGTTAATCTCATTTTGCTTCTTTGTATGTTTTAGTTGTGTTTATGGCATTTGGTTTTCCTGGGAAATAATAATGTATGTTGTAGTACTCTGATTTCCATAATTTACTGTCATTTACAAATGAAATAATTTACTTAATATTCTTGACAGCCACTTTATATATTAATTATCTACAAGTTGTATTTCATTTAATTTCAAAATGCATTGAGCTTGTAATAAAAATATGCTTTTTACTATAACATTTTTATAATGCACCTTTTCCTGCTGTTTTACAAAACACAGGTTTCTTTATTTGTAAACTCATTGTCTCACTCACCAAAAAATATAATGTGTATGAAGCTAAGGTGAAAGGAAACCATTCACCTCCACAGAAGCCTGCCAAAATTAGCCCAATTTGTTAGTTTCATTTGAGTAGCCACACATCACTCAACAGACATACAAAATGTAATTCAGAATACAGATGAATTCATTAGATCTTAATTATCTTGTTCAGAAGCTTTCAACAAATTGTACTTTAGCTGCTAGGTAATTTATGTGAAAGTGCAAAATAAATCATACACTTGTATGAGTACAAAAACTAAATGTTACAATTATAAGAAATGTGTCTGCTGAAACACAATTCCTAAAGAAGTGTAAATTAAAATATATTTGGGTAAAAAGAATCTGCAGACAGCTAAGGATACATGGTTTATTTCAACTAAAGATTTTCCCTAGCAAATTATTATCAGTGTGTAAGCTGACTTTAACGGTTAACCACACTCAAAAACTCGTCAATTTTTAATATTGCAGTATTGCAGCTGCCAGTCATTATGTCTTGTCAGGTGTCAGTCATATTACTATATCTTTTTGTCATCTTCACTTCACTATTTCCCTTTATTAATCATTTATCTCCCCCTTGTTGTTGTTTTTTTTAAATCAGGTATTTTCAGCATGTGTTGTCGAGCCTCATTTCTCATGTATCAGATATATTTTTCATCTCATACTGTGTCACTTGATTCACATCCCAGGCATGAGACTCATTTATTAATTTCACACACCACATTTCATGTAAAATCTATCATTTGCATTGTAGTCTTTTCCTTTGTCATCATGTTTTCTTTCTTTCTTTCTTTCTTTCTTTCTTTCTTTCTTTCTTTCTTTCTTTCTTTCTTTCTTTCTTTCTTTCTTTCTTTCTTTCTTTCTTTCTTTCAACCTTACATTTGAACAGTTATATTCCTACATTGTGTAAACTGTGTTTTGGTAAATTTCAAAGAAAATATACTGTCATAGCTAATATTTTTTAACATGTCATCTTTAGCAACACTGTCCCCAGTCTTGAACCTAGCAAAAACACAAAGAAACCTGGGGACTTGAAATGGGCGGTTTAATTTAGCATAAAATCACAAAAGGGTAGGCTTTACCAGGCAGAGTGACGCAACAGAAAACCTCTGTGGACCTTCCTTAACAATATTGTTCCACTCCACTGTAAAAACTTCACACTGTTCCTTTCTATTTGAACTAGTGTGGTGCTGAGGTGTCACCCATTGCATGTCGGGCTCGGATCCTAATTTGGGATCCTGAGGTGGTTCGTCATGTGGTGGGTGTGGAACTCAGTGTATCAGTGCATGCTCCCAACTTCTGTGGAGTGTTTGGTTCCTTGCCCACTACCCGAATGCTCACTGACAGTTCTTTAACCTCTTTCCCCTTCCTTGAAAATCACTGTGGCCACTCTTCCTCTTGTCAGAAGAACTATTCCTCTCCTAGCCTATGGCAAGGATGTCCCTCTAAGCTCTGACATCTCTACACATTCTTAGGCCTTTATCATCTTTCCAAAAGCCTGCATATAGCATGTACAGGAGTACCCCAATGCATCCACCCATGTTTTGAGACATTCAAGGCCTCCTGCTGTGTCCTCCACTGTGTCTCCATTATTGTATCAGTCCTGGAATAGTTATTTTTTTGAGATAATATTTCCACAACTGACATCTCTACTAGGATGTGTTACAAAGGCCCCCATTTCAGGATGCCACCGATTAAATAATAAATGAGTCCTGTAAACAAATGTAATTACAAATGTTGGTTCCTGCCTTGTGCCCTGTGTTGGCTGGGATTGGCTCCAGCAGACCCCCGTGACCCTGTGTTCGGATTCAGCGGGTTGGAAAATGGATGGATGGATGGATAAATAAAGACAATAGCCTTTATAATTAGTCTGTTCATAACTGAAGACATTTTATCTCCTCAATAAAACAAATAAAATAAAACTTTCAATATGTATCAAAATAAACACAACTGCTTTGTATTTTACAGAGGCAATGCTGGATTTACAAGACAGAATTTGAAATGTGCTTTTGCAAGCATAGAAGCAATGGGAAAAAAGAATTATCAACATAATTATGAGAAAAACCTGAATTTCATTTGTTGTCTATATTGTAGTGCTTCTGCATTCTGCTTTTTGTATAATTTACTTCATTTTGCAAGTTAAAAATGCAGTTTTGAGAGAGCCGCAGATGGTTCAGATGTTCCCAAATGTCTTTCATTGGATACCAGTTGAAGTGATTTACTGTACACTATGTAAATGCTGCACGTACAAAAGTATTTTCAAGTGACAAATACCAACTGTGGTAAATCCCTTGGTAGCTGCAGGAAGCTAAGGTTAATTTCATGCTCAGTTACCTGGGTTTGCCATAGGGCTAACATAAGGAGTGTGTCTGTAAACTGATTACTCATAAATTATTGGAAAATTGCCCTTTTTAAATTGCTGTCTACCCAAAGTAAAAGTTAACTGTTTTATTTTTTTTAAATCCTAGTTTTGGACTAACCCAGTCCATTTATGACAATACTCGGTCAAAAGGTTAATGGCAATATCTGATTTAAGTTCCATTATTCTTATTTTCCTTTAATGGACTACACTCATCCATCATCAGTGCTATTATAGTCCACTGTGCTGCCTTGTGGAGAGAAGGGTACAATGACCTATATCCTCCATGAATGGAGAGTAGCATCATGCCAAGACAGGTACAGATAGCTTCCATGAGAAAGCCTTGGCAACACACTAAGATAACAAAAAAGAAAAAAAATGAAAGTAAAAGCACTCTCATGGAGGATCTACAGGCTCAGTTAAGTTTGTTCACGAAGGATGAGGGGGCTACAAAATAAAACAATAAATAAGATATTATTTTGCCTAAAGCTAAAGAAACATGAAAATAGACCTTAATAGAAGGCTGAAGTTTTGAGAGGTTATACAAATACCACTAAGACCTGATGTGTTGATGTGCTGAAAGATCATCCTCCCTGAACTGACATCATAATGGCTTGGAGTAATGCAAGTTCTTTGATAGGGAAATAGTGCTAGACATGAAAATCTGGCACAAGACTGCAGAGAGAAAAGATGCTAATCCCAGTGAAGGCCGATTGCTGAGGATTCTATTCATAGTCTGCTTCAAGGATATTGGTAGCTGACTGGGAGGTAATGAAGGAAAAACAGGAGCTTGAAAGATAGAGGAGATGCAGCAGGGGCAGTCTCATACTGTCTCTGGAAAAGTAGAAAGGAGTTAAGCTAGGTTGCAGGAATAGATTAGCAATGGCTAGCTTTCACTGTTGACCCACCAGTAAAAAAAAAAACATGGATCTGGGTGCAATTGCCTGATGAATGCTGGATTCCATCTAACATTAAACAAACAGTACAGTAGTCTCTGCATGCATTGACTAATGGGAGCATCAGTAGATGGAAAAAGATGTAAAAGACAGGAGCATTGAAGGGACTGAAGAAAATGTGTTTTACTGTGCTCACAAGATGGGTGATCTCTTGGTATAGCCCTCTTGAAGGTTTTGCCCATGCACCATCCATGCTCTTTATTGTTAATAATGTCCTTATAGCAAATGAAGATTTCCTGGTGTATTTGGACTTAAAAATGGAAGTGTATGTTTGACTTTGTATAGGTAAATGGCTGATGCTTTTATTTTTTTCCAGTATCAGATTATTCTCAAAATTCCTATTGTGAAAGATGCCCGGACACAGACAGACACTGAGGCAGCCAGATGTCCAAACACATGCTTTTATTCTTTTATGCAACACACACAGTGCACCAGCCCACAATAATGGTTCAGTCCTTCCTCTTTTCCCAAGTCTTCTGCCGCCTCTACTCCTCCACCCTCCATCCTCTTCCACCCGACTCCGGCTCTCCGAATGGAGTGAGGCGGCCCTTTTTATGGCGCACATGGATGTGCACCAGGTGCTCCCTGATGATCTTCTTGCAGCACTTTCTGGTGTGGCAGAAGTGCTGCATGGGCACCCGGAAGCACTCCAGGTGTGTCTGGTTCCTATTCCAGCAGCACTTCCTGGTGTGGCGGATGTGCTACCGTCCAGGGCTCTGAGATGGTTCACGCGCTCCCTGGTGGTGGCCATAGACCCCAGGGTTGAGCTTCCAAGCTCTCCATCTGTGACCCTGATGTAATCCAGGGGGGCTGCCCTCTTGCACCCTGGGAAAGATATTACCCCTCTCCCGGTCCTTCCCTTCTCCAGGCGTCCCAGTGGGGCAAGGTCCCCTTTCATCTGCCACATTATTAAAAATGCTTTTTACAAAGTGCTACAGTATAAGAAGAAAGACTTAATTACTAACTCCTGAGTGGAATGATCTACAGTACAATGGACTGATATTTCATCTAGGAATGGTTACAGACTAAATAGTACTGTACTTGTCAGGGTTTAAGCAATAACATTTCATTTTCTTGACTGTTTTTGTTTTTTCTTTTGATTTTCAACAACAGCCTGTTCAACCTGTTCTGCCCCAGGTGAAAACTGGCAGACCTCAGGAGCAATTTAAGAATAGGATTACGAGATAAAGGACTAAATGTAAACCAACAGATTAGTCTTGGTCAAAATGAAATGAAATCAAAATGCCAATACCTAATACATAAATCAAAGTTAGCTGTCAAATTAACAAACTCAATTTCATAACTACTTGAATTTCAAATTAACTGGAAAGCAAGAGATACGTTTAGAGAAGTTATCCACAAACTTGGACAAGGAGGGAGACCTGATGCTGGCTTAAATAGCATAGTTCCGATGAAATTTCATGATGCAGTTTCTAAGACACAGCAACAAGTACCTGTGCCATATCAATAGAAGCAGAAATGGCAGTGCCAAAAAAAAACCAAAAAAACAAAATGGCTTTGTAGGTTTCCCAAAACATAGTGAAAATTTTATATAATAAAACACTACTGTCTGTGCATGTATGTGTCCAGTATCTCCAACCAATCTGATCTGTCAGTTTGGTTTTGGTCTGATTGGTCATTTTCACTTTGGTTGCTCAGTCAAGCACAATTGAGACAGGAAGTGCTAGGTAAGAGACAAAGATATCAAAGAAATGTGTAGGATGAACATTGAGAGTTGCCTTCAGACACAGGAAGTATTCGCAAAGAATATAATGATGTTTTAAGGTAATGGGAGCCCATCAACCATTGGTGGTAATCAAAAAGCAGAAGGAAGGCAAGCAACACACTTCAAAACCGCAGAGTCTGAGAAAGCAGGCTTTATGGGAACATGTCAAAGTAGGAAGCACTGGTCAAGACAGGTTGAGAGACACGAGGATATGGAAGAAAGGAGTACTTCAAATGCTGGCAATACACAAAAGCCAAGAGATATCAAAGATGACATTTTTTAAATTTATTCTATTACCTGTCTTCGATAGATAACGTGGCTAGTATAGAATAATATCCCAAATTAAAATAATAGTAGAAAACCTAAGAAAATGATAAATAAATAATAAAAGTAAATTTTAATGTCCACAAAAGATTCACAATGATACAAAATCATGACATGGCTGTTTTATTGCTGTGAGGCTGCCTGTCACTATGAATATGAGTCCTGTTACTTAAACCTCACAAAAGAATTCTATTCTTGAGAAATCTATAAAGAATAAGAAACAAAGAAATGTACATTTAGACCTTCGACCACTGCCAGATTTGTGACTATGAGTTTTACTTTGTCCCTAAATTAGTTTGCCAATATATTGTGTAGCTGCGGGTGTGTAAGGAAGGATCAAGCACGGGTAAAACTCATGCCGAAAGAAATCTCTCAGTCCAAAAGTTTGTTTCCAAAAAATTTAGTGAAAATTCAAAGCAAATAGCCCACACAAGAATAAAGGAAAAAGGTTGTTACACACGTAGAATAAAACGCAAAACAAAAAGAGAAAAAATGTATCTTCTCTAAACAGCTTTTCTAGTCAAACTTTAATTGTTTCTATACTTAAAGATGCTTTACTTCTTCTTCAGTACGCTTTAAACGTACGGTGCTGCACATTCAATAGAGCAGGATGTCTTTCATGTTACTTTCTATGTAAGGCACGGATTAAAACCATGTGCTCTCAATGCCTTACACATGGCAAGGCAGCTCACTAACTGAGTATAATTTATAGTCAGAGAGGCTAGAAATGGAATATACTAATTCAATTCAACTTATGGGGGCTGTAAGAACCTCTCATAGACTATAAACTAATATATAGGCAAATATTTAATATAACTTGAATAACTAGCTAATGGCTCTTACATATTGCTTTAGTGTATCAACATGTACCTGTCTGACAGCTGCCTGAACTTCTGCTGGTTTGTAAAAACTTTGTGAGTCAGTTTCACTATTTAGATTGAATCAAACCGAGTAACCCTGCTAAGCTTTGGCTCCCTGCAATTCTGAAATGAAAACAGCCGAATTAAAAACTGGATGTATCAGTAGATTAATCATTACCCAGAATGCATATCGCTCCATCCTGACTCCCCATTTCAGTGCAGTTTCCTTTAGGTCTGCCAATCTTCATCTATTGCTTAGCAGCAATAAATTTGCCAGCTGAGTGAGGGGAGGGGTAGAGGAAATAAAAGGGGTTGTGTGCTTTTCTCTTCCTGCTATAGAACTGTGCATTGCCATGTTCTTACAAATGCCTCTGCTGTTTTCTTTTTCATGCCGACCTTTTCACTTATGTTGTTAGAGCCTGTCTTTTCATGTAACATTTTGATACCTTTGCTTAATCTTATCTTTACTTTTTGTGATTTGACCTTCTGTTAGTTTTGAATTATTGCTTTCACATCTAATTTTTCTTTTTATGTTTTACCTGCTTGTCAAGGCTCTTCTGCTTATTTTTTCTGCTCTGCACCTGCCATGCCTGATGAGGCATCTCTCCGCACTTCAGCCTTCTGCCTTGAATTCCTCACCATGGAAGCTGGTGTTGGGAGTTCATGAGTATACAGTACTTTTATTTACATTAGAATTAAGGGTCCACTTTTTTCTTTAATTAAGTTATGTTAGCAGGCTGTGTAATACTTCACATATTCTAACATTAACCATTAGTTTACCCAGCTGAGACTATTTTGTCCCTATTTTACGTGAGATTTTTAAAGATTTTAATCTTATAAATTATGATTTTTATTATTAAATGCAATTTAGGGTCTATGTGGCTATTTATTAGTTGTCCAAAACATAGTTCTCTCACATCCCCAAGAACCCTTGTGCAATTAGCAACTTGGCAAGTACTCAGGTAGTATAGTTATACCCATTGTAGATGGCACATGGGATGGATGGGCATCCTGACAAGGAGATGGGGAGGTACCTTACCTGGATGGGAGGCCCCGAGTGGACAGAAAGACATCCCCGGCTGAGAGAGTGCAGCATGTCATACCTGGACAAAGCTCCCCAAATAGATGGACAAACATCCTAGTCAGTAGAGAAGATGGTTCTTTACCTGGGTGGAAAGACCCAGATGAAAGCACTGGCATCCTCAGAGGACATATACGTAGAACCATCCCTGGCCAGAATAGAAGAGGAGGACAGGGAAGGACTTCTCTGGGTGGTGTTTATTCCCCCTAGTCTCTAGGTGGCAGCGACCCTTGATATTGGCACCTATTTGGGAACCAGTGGGGAATGCCAGGAATTGTAGTCCGACAGTGCAGCAATGCAGGGGTCCATGGGTTCCGCAAGAGGGCACTGTATTGAGATGTACTCCTTGTTATGTGGGGCTTCCCTGTGACCCGGAAATGCTTCTAACAAGCAACAGCCCTGGCAGCATTAAGTACTTCCGGATCCTCAACAAAAGTTACCACAGTGCCTTGTCCAGACAAGCTGGAGCTGGGAGGAGGACAAGCAACACTCAGCTGGAAGAGAGCAGTGTGGTGGAGAGAGGAGGAGTGTTTGGAGGAGAAATAACTTGTGCTTTGGTGCTCTTCATGAGGTAATTGTGTAATAAACACCTAATTATTTGAACCCAGGACTGCCTTGGTGTGTTCATGTTGGGGTTGGGGCCACTCTGGTGCCTCCGAAGTTTTATACCGTGTATACTTTTCATACTTGTGTACATTAGTTTAATGAATTAAAACAGCTTGGCATGAGTAAGTGTGCCTGTTTCCCAATGCGCCTTGGTTCTTGCATTAACATTTGACAATGCCAGCTTGTTTTGTAAATATTTATATATGAGTGTGTGTGTGTGTGTGGGTGTGCGTGGGTGTGCGTGTGTGTGTGTATGTGTATATATATATATATATATATATATATATATATATATAAATATATATATATATATATATATATTGTGGAGCTTGGCCCGGACACAGATAGGTGGACATGTTTAAGTCACCCACAACACGTTTATTTTCCATATTTACAAAGTGACACACTAACCCCAAAGTCCCCAAAAGTCCAGGCCAACGATCCAAATGCCTCACTCTCTTCAGGCCGCCTCCTTGCCTCTTCCAAGAACTCGTCCTTCCTTCACCCCCAACTCCAGCCCCTGAACAGAAGGAGGCAGCCCCTTTTATAATCACCCAGATGTGCTCCAGGTGCCTTCCAACAAGCACTCCGGGTGTCCCCAATCCTCTTCCCCCCAGCACTTCAGTGCTGAGGTCCAGGGCTCCGTAGGCATCGGGGTGCCCCCTGGCGGTGACCACGGGCCCCTACAGGGTTGAGCTTCAAAGCTCTGTACCTGTGGTCCCCATAGCCACCAGGGCGGTCGCCTCCACATGGTCTGGGGGTGGCGTAAGCCATCCTCCGGTCCTCCGAGGCGTCCCGGCCGGGTCGCCCCCCCAACCACCTGTGACAATATATATATATATATATACTGTATATATATATATATATTGTGAGATATCAGTCTTGAAGAAAATAACTCCAAACAAAACCCTCTGTCTTGCAATAATTCACTCACCTTTAGGCTCTTTGACTGCCTCCAACACGCATGCGTGTGACAATATATATATATATACTGTATATATATATATATATATATATATATATATATATATATATATATATATATATATATATATATATATATATATATATATATATATATATGCACACATACACAACACATTTTTAGGTACACCTGCTTGTTATGCAAATATCTAAGATGACCTGTTGAAGTTCTAACCAGGCATCAGAATGGGGAAGAAATCAGATTTAAGTCACTTTGAATGTGGCATGGTTGGGTTGTTGGTACCAGACAGGCTAGTCTGGGTGTTTCAGAAACTGCTGATCTACTGGGAGTTTCATGCACAAACATCCCTAGGTTTAACAGAAAATTGTCCAAAAAAGGGAACATAGTGGCAGTTGTCTGGGTGAAAATGCCTTGTTGATGCCAGAGGAAAGAGGAGAAAGGCTAGACTGGTTTGAGCTGATAGATAGGCAACAGTAAGTCAGATAGCCACTTGTTACAACCAAGGTATGCAGAAGAGCATCTTTGAATGCACAACACATCGAACACTGAAGCAGATGGGTTACAACAGCAGGACACCACACTGGTTGCCACTCCTGTCAACTCAGAACAGGCAAACGAGGCTACAATTCACACAGGCTCTCAAAAATTGGCCAGTAAAAGACTTGAAAAACACTGTCTGGTCTGATGACTCACAATTTCTGCTGCGACATTTGATTGGTAGGTTCAGAATTTGGTGTCAGCAATATGAAAGCAGGGATCCATCCTGCCTTGAATCAATGGTTCAGGCTGGTGATGGTGTGGTAATGGCGTGGGGGATATTTTCTTGGTACACTTTGGGCCCCTTACTACCAATTCAACATTCAGCATTAAATGCCACAGCCTACCTGAGTATTGCCGTTGACCATGTCCATGCTTTATGACCACAGTGTATGCATCTTCTGATGGCTACTTCCAGCAGGATAATGTGCCATGACACAAAGCTCAGATCTCAATCTAGCAGAGCACCTTTGGGATGTGGTGGGATGAGAGATTCGTATCACGAATGTGCAGCTCACAAGTCTGAACCAACTGTGTGATCCTATCATGTCAACATGGACCAAAATCCCTGAGGAATGTTTCCAGCACCTTGTGAAAGCTACGCCTTGAAGAATTACGGTGGTTCTGAAGGCAAAAAGGGTCTAATCCAACACTAGCAAGGTGTACTTAATAAAGTGGCCAGTGATCGTGTATGTTTGTATATTTTTTCCTTAAAGAGTTTTGAATATGGGAATTTGGTTTAAGAAATTGTATCTGGGAGCTTTTGATTTTTTAAAAAAGAACGTGTACAGCATATTTGTATCAGTCCCTCCATTTTTTGCATAATAGGAAATTTTTGACATTCTCATTAACAATGTTACTGTATATTTATCCATCCATCCATCCCACTATAACCTAACTACAGGGTCACAGGGGTCTGCTGGAGCCAATCCCAGCCAACACAGGGCACAAGGCAGGAAACAAACCCCGGGCAGGGCACCAGCTCACTGCAGGGCACACACACACGGGACAATTTAGGATCACCAGTGCACCTAACCTGCATGTCTTTGAACTGTGGGAGGAAACCGGAGCACCCGGAGGAAACCCACGCAGACATGGGGAGAACATGCAAACTCCACACAGGGAGGACCCGGGAAGCGAACCTGGGTCTCCTGACTACAAAGCAGCAGTGCTACCACTGTGCCACCATGCCATCCTGTATATTTATCATAATTTGTTTCTATTTGCTAAACAAACTATATCAAATAGCTTTCAAAACAATTCAGTTGTTTAATGTGCTTTTAAATCTTATTGTTAAAACTGTTCATTTTTAAAACTGTTTCACAACAATCAAAGTGCACATTTATTCATTATTTTCCATAGCCCCAACATGAAAATGTTTGCCACAATTATTAGCATTTGCAAGTAACTACTGAACTTCAATTAATACTTTAAGAAATAACAAAATCAGTATCTACAAAAAAGGAAAAATAAATGATCATTATTAATCACTTAAATGTAATTGCCATAAGAACTCTCCAGTTAGCTGCTGTTTCTTTCCGTAAAAATGATTAGTTAATCTTATGTAATATTTATTGCTTTACTTAATATATTTAAAATAAAATACATTATTATTTAATTGTTCATATCAAAATTTATTTGATCTTCATTAACTTTTTTCAAAGTCTGCTTATATTAGAACGGATAGTAGCAGAATGCATTATTATTATTGTTATTTTTATTATTATTATTGAACTATACTATATTAATATTGTCTACGGCAATCCAGCCAGCCAGCAGAAAACACACTCTGAGCCAAACAAAAATGCCATACCACTGGAAAGAGCCACATTGTAATCTACGTAGGGATAGGCACACACATACACATACACATAATTCCCAGTAACTTGCAGTGAAAGAAGACTTTCTATAGTTAAGACTTATTTTCTTTTCACCCTGCAAGTGGCTACATTTAACTCAAGGGGACTCTGGGCATTCCTTACTTTCCTGTCCTTTTCAAATCTGGCTTCTTTTTAGTAGCAACTCTTTCACATGTGTGTCAATAAGAACAGATCTTTACTGTGATTTCACGTGTTTTAGGCTAGTAAAAAACGATCCAGAATCATAAGATGAACCAAACATTGACAATAGCTGCAGTGCTGCCCATTTGACATTGCAATATTTCTCCATTAGCACAGTTTTCCAGAATTTCAGAGTGCCTTTCTTCATAATCTATTTCAGACTATTATCATCAAAAAGTTCAATACTGTATATGAGATGCTGCTTCATCTGTCCCTAAAGGGAATTTCAATCCTTTTGATTCATCAGTGTAAGGGTCAACAAGGAATATAATCTACGGCCTTTTCAGCTGTAGACCATGGAAACTGCCCTTAGAATCTGGCCAGAGATTTTCGATAAGTGTAACATACATACCATACAGTCTTACCTCGTAGGGACACAGCTGCTTGTTCACTTGTATTTAATACAGAGGGAAAATTTGTTACTTTTCTTTTTTGAAAATGTGTCTTGAACAGCTTGAGTTTATTGACACAAGCTATTACTTTAAGGCTGGTTTTATCTTTAGTTTCGCCTTGTAGATCCAGATTCAGTCTCTAAATGACAGAGCATGCCCACCGATAATGCCAAATCTAAAATCCATTAAAGGTCATGGAGGTCAGGCTAGTGTTTGTGCTTCTCCTCCAAGAAATGCTTGACTGTATCCAAAAGTTTAAAAAAAAATTCAAGAAAGCACAGCCACCTCACAGTGTAGCTCTACAGGAAATCTCTCTGATTGACTTCATAATCTTTCATAAGCTTAGCAATGAGAGTTTTGAACTGTCTGTGATTGAAAACATGTCCAAAAAAAACTGATAATCTCCAACACGGGGGTCATGATGGAGTCTAAATTCAGCTTTTTTAGACACCAGTTGCTCTTGATGGAAGATGCAGTATAAAGTCCAAAATTCTGGAAAGCTCTTGTCTGTACCGATTGTACAGTAGATAGTGCTTCATCAATAGCTACTGCAGCAAGTTCTGATAATGGTAAATTTGCTTTCTCAAAAATACTTATCAGTTTCTCCTTTATACCAATGCCATTGGCCCTGTCTTTAAACAAAACAAGATTGGGTAGCTCTTCCTTTACCAGACACTCTTCTGACACAGACCTTGCAAATATTGCCAACTGTGGCTTGTCTTGAAAATCTCAAAACTCCTCAAAAGCAAGGCTGAAATACTGACATTTCTCAGAAATCAGAAAACAATTGTGTTTTGATTCCTTTTTTATGTGATATTCTGTGTTCAACCATGTGCCGTTATAGTTGGAGGTCTGAAACTATTTGTTATGCCATTTTCTGGAGAAAAGACAGCAATGACATCACTAATGCACCTTTTCACAAATTTGCCTTCATTGTATGGCTTTTTAGTGGGGTCAATGTTCTATGCCAATAATAAAGCAAGTGTTACTGTCTCTGTGTACTTGTTAAATCTTCAAAAGAACTGGATCTGTTTGACTTATACTGTTGTTTCAAACTATACAATTTGTTTTTGCAAAGTTCGGTACTTTTTAGATATTCACAGATAACATTAATGTGACATGAGGTGAAATGGCACTGGAAGCCTTAAAATGTAACAATAAAGTCTGGAATATATCAAGCATAATGGCTTTTCATTATGTTCCGCATATTTATAAAACATCCCACTCTGTTAAAAATGTTCTGTATCCTGACTTTGCATTTTAAGTCATTATTATTGAGGACGATTGTGGTAGAAGTTTGAGGCAATCATCATGGCAACAAAATATTGTATATCTCCTGACATCATATTTGGGCACAGGTTTAAACACATAAATAAAAGTGACAAACATGCAAACAAAATTATAATTGAAAATGAAAAAAAGATAACATGATGTTAAATGAATAGCCCCACACGCCTATTTTGGCAAAGAGCCCCATATGACTCACAAACCTTGAGCAGGCCACTTATGGTCTATAGCATAACTTTTGTATATTACTAGTGATACTCTAATGGTGTCATAAGTCTTATAATTACAAATTGTGAAACTAGCTATGAAAAAATATGACAAATTTATTTTAGTTATAATATGATGCTCAAAATTTGCTTCATTCTTCTTATTTGGCAAAGTAGTAGTTATTTGATGTAAAACTATTTAGTTTGCCCTAAAACCCCATAATGTGAAGAAGGAGTAATTATTTTTGATGTTCTCATGAGGAAGTGAAGTTATCATTAGTCGGAAAACTGAGGAGCAGGTAAAATTGTACGGTTAATTCCCAGAAGAATGAAAGCAGCAAATATATGTTTTGTGTGGTTCTACACCACATTAAAATAGCAAATTAGAATGAGTACACTGCAGACTAGCAATCAGCCTTTGCTGTATGACTGACAAGACTTCATATATGCTAATTCAGAAATGGCAATTAATTCTCCCAATGGAATACACATTTTTTATAGCATGATCTAAATGACCTAGCCTCTGTGAATAATGCACACCTTTAACTCATAATGGACTGATCAGCCTTGGATTGACGTTTCAGTTTTAATAGATAAAGATTGAGATGCTTCATATGGCCTCATTTAATCAGTTGCTGCATCCTTCAGACAAAGACTGTCAACAAACTAAAACAGTTAACCTAAAATTAATCAATTTTGAATATGCTGCACAACCTTTCTACATAATCCTTATTTACTTATCTTCATAACAATATCAGTCACTTTGTTTTTGATTTGTTGAAACTCGTATCGCACATCAATACATCCATACAAATTAAGGACAGCTTGTTTTCCCTGACCAAAAAAAAAAAACCTATAGGATAAGTTTAGAATTTTTCAAGTTGAAGTAATTTCTTCATAATCATGGTATGTATTAATTTGCCACATAAAGTTGTGTTGTAAAGTGAATCATTTTTTATAATTTTTAAAATTGCTTAGTCCATTCTTGCAGCTTACAATTGGGCACTATGGATCCCAACTCACGTACATGATAGAAAAACTTGCTAAATACTTCCATTTTTCAACCCAAAAATGTTAAGGAGTATTGATTCGCTTCTTGCGATTATACACATATTGCAAAACAGAATATCCATGTTGTTTTAAGAGAGGAAAAAAGCAAAAAGCTAACCATTGTTGTGAGATTCAGTAATTTTAAAAGGAATCAGGCTATGAGTCTCATTATAGGCTGTCACAAACTCGCACAAGAGCCATAGCAAGGTTTGGGGCAGCCACCCGTATATTGTTTTCCTGGCTGCTAAATTGCAAAATAAATTATAGCACTGATGTGCACAAACCAGAGTCCAAAACAGAACTGAGGGAAAAGGGAAAAGGTGGAGGCTTTTAAAGGTCAGTATAGTAAGTGACATCAACGGGTCGGTCTTCAACCATAGGCTCAGGCCCAGAAATGACATCAAGGGGGCCAGAACCGGAAAGGTCTTCATCCATAGTTTCGGACCCGGAAATAACGTCAACATGGCCAGGAGGAATTTTCTGTTAATGGTCTGCAGGAAAGCGAGAAAAAGAATCAGTGCACTCCGCCACATCCCAGTCTGATTCTGAATTGCCCTCATTTAAGCCCTTTAACTGCCTCCCATGCACACGTGTATGACAAGGCACACATCCAGTGCGTGAATGGGAGAAAGCCAGTGCAGCGTATTATTGTGTGCTGCCCTACTTCAAACCATGTATACATCCATACACACATCCATCCATCCATCCATCTATGATGAAGTGTGTTGACTCCACGCTTCCGTAACCATTTTGAATCCAAATCTGTCGATGGTCATAAACAAGTATTGGGCCATAGCAAGTGAGGACACACACCAACTGCAATGGATGCAGTTATAATTAAAATTGCAAGTGCTCTTATTCCACAAGTGCTTTTAAAATACAATCAGAATAAACAGTAAAACAGTGTAGTGCTTCCTCTGTGACAATGCGGGTTTGCTGCATGCTCCCATCGTCCGTCCGGGAGCCCTTCTGCAGCTGACTTTCATTTCGCTCCACTGGTCTGGAGGCCTCCCGATCCCTGGATTCGGTCGCGCACTCTCCAGACCTAGACTTGGCTTCCCTGGCGACCAGGACACCCACGTCACGGAATTCACCGCCCAAGCCTCCCAATTCCCGCTGCCTTCTTGGCCCTACACGGCCAGCCGTCCTATTACCGGTCACTCCCGCTCCTCAGTATGCTCAGCGGGAGCGACCACTACCAACTGCCCTAGGTGTTGGTCAAACACCCCTGCTAGGGCTCACTGTCCAGCTGCTTGCCTGCGAGCCTGCGCTGAAGAGGGCGTGGCAGCTGTGGCAAATCAGCAGCCCGGAAACAATCATGGATGCGGACGGTTTCTCACCTGTGCACTTAGGTGAGAAACGTCCACATCACGAATCACCCCAGGACCTGCTTCAGCCACACAACCACACCTCTTCACTAAGCCACGAGTGCGGTGATTATTTATTTAAAAGTGGCCTTCCTGATGGGAGCTGTGGACCCACAACACCACATTCCACCCCCCATAAGCCTCCAGCTGCACAGGAAGGCTCCACGCCACTGCCAACCCAGTGCAACTGGCGGCTCAGGTCCACAGCTCGGCCACACTACAACTACACTACACTAAACCAATGAATAGAAAAAACAACAATCCTTTAAAATAACGAGGTTAAAACAATGCTGGAAGCAGTCTCTTAAAAACAAGACAAAGCCTGGTGCTTCTTTTACCTGCCGGCTCTCCTGCTTCTCCCATTTGGGCCACGCAACAGGAGAGTCGCCCTTCTGCAGCTGACCTTCTTTCCGCCTCCCGATCACTGGCTTTGGTCGTGCACTCTCCAGACCGAGACTTGGCTTCCCTAGTGACCAGGACGCCCATGTCAGGGAATTCACCACCCAAGCCTCCCGACTCCCGCTGCCTTCTCGGCCCTATGCGTTTTTTTCTATTTATTAGTTTTAACCTCCACTCAGTACTTGTTTTTATGGATTATTTATTTAATGATCTTTGATCTTTGACTTCTTTATTTGGACACTTTGTTTTTGATTGTTGTTTTGTTTGTTTTTAATAAAAGCACTTTCCACTTTTGCACCATCCCCTTGCTCCATTGTTGTGCCTCACTGCGGAGCTCATCAGTAACATTACCGACAGTGACGGATTCAAGGGCTCCCAGAAGCAGCATGGGAGCATGAAGAGAACCCGCATCGTCACATCTTCCCAGAGTAAATAAATAATTTTGTTATAGTCATTACTTGCTCTTTACAAATCACTAAGGCGTCATTTTAAGAGTTTGGAAGTCCAATAAATGACTTCAAAAAATTAATACTATTTGGGTTGCAACCCCTGATTCATAACATCCACAACAACATTTAACAAGGACACTTATTTATGTGACTTTGTAACAGTGGCCATGGGAATGATTACTTCCATTGTTTGTCTGCACCTGTTGTTTTCTTTTGTTAAATCACGTTCATGAATCTCTTCACTCTAATTTTAGGATGGAAAACACTCTCTCTTTGTGAGCTACAATGTTACAGTCTTTAGAGTTTTGGAGGTTGGACACTGTCTGAAATTAAGTGCTTGGAGATCATTAGCATTAAAACCAATTCTTCCAAGCACTAGTTTTGTGCCAGTAACTGAACTGAGTCTCAGAAAAGAAACCATATGCCGAGATGGACATCTCAGTGCTTGGGAAGGCAGCAGTCACATTATCAGGGTGCCCATAACAGTTATGTTTTTGGAGAGAACACATTAAAATGTCAACCATCTGAAGTGAGCTGAGGAAGATCACACTAAACCTTAGACAAATCAGCATCTGGCAAAAACAAATAAGGACACCCTAATGCAAGCTAGGTGATTTACTTGACCCCAGAGCCACAAACAGAGGACATCTCCTCAAAAGGTATGTTAATAAAAAAAATACTTTTTCATATTATTTACTGTGTAACAAGCTCAAAAATATCCATGTCAGCTAAAGCTGTAAATTTCAAACAGCATTCTTTGAGTCACTGTGTAACACTAAAGTCCTCTCTCGTGGATGGCTGAACAGTAGAATAGTGGGGCACATGAGCAAGGACATCATGTGAAGGTTTCAAAAATGAAACACTAATATTGCATGACATTAATGAACTGCAGAAAAAACTTCTAACAAACTAAAAGCATTCTTTTTGGTGTGCTGCTGCTTTGCAGTAAGGAGACTGTGGAAGATTGTGGGTTCGCTTCCCGGTTCTTCCCTGTGTGGATAGCGCTTTGAGTACTGAGAAAATCGCTATATAAATGTAATGAATTATCTATATATATAATTCACTAAGCCAGAAGACAAGTAGCCACCCATGGAAAGCACGCCGGAAGGGGCGTGGATTCACTAAGCCGCCGACAAGTAAGACACCCATGGTGCACGCAGGAAGGAGCCACGGCCACCAACTCTAAGACCATTGGATACGACGACAACTCGCAGAGCCACGCCCACCAACTCGGACGCGACGCCTCAGAAAACATGCCGTCATTTCTGTTTGTCTGTGCCACAGTCCACATGCAGCTCTGAGCCACGTTGACTTGTCATTAGTCAACCTCAGTGGAACCTTGGTTCACACAGAGGCAGTGCCAGAGAGAGACAGGGGCACACACAGGCAGTGCGAGAGAGAGACAGAGGCACACACAGGCAGCCCAAGAGAGAGAGCTGCGCACACACAGGCAGCGCGACAGAGAGAGCCGCGCAATCCTTTAAAACGGAGGTTAAAACACAATGAAGGAAGCAGTCTTTAAAAACCAATAAGCCCTGTGCCTCTTTTTTATTAGCGTCTCACCTGCTTCACCGCCCTGCAACAGTCGAGACGCTTTCTCAGAAGCTGACCTTCTCTGTGCCTGACTCCACTACTGTCAGTCGCCTGATTAAAAATGGTGAACTCCTGCAATGTTACTATCTTGGTTGGCTTTTACATAAAGTTCGGATTTGTTCAAATGTTCCTTTTTTCCCCCTGTGCTTAAAACTCATTTAAAAAAAAAGTGTTTATACAACTGCTGCAATGTTAGAGAGAGAAGGCTCGCCTGCTTCTGAAAGACAGAGGGGGAGGGGGCTCCCGTGCTGCTGAGAGAGAGGGGGGGGGGGGGGGGGGGGCTGGGGAGGCTCACGTGCTGCTGAGAGAGAGAGAGAGCCTGCGCATGCAGGGAGCCTGGGTTTTTTTCCCCCTGTGCTTAAAACTCATTTAAAAAAAAAGTGTTTATACAACTGCTGCGGTGGGTTGGCACCCTGCCCGGGTTTGGTTCCTGCCTTGTGCCCTGTGTTGGCTGGGATTGGCTCCAGCAGACCCCCGTGACCCTGTGTTCGGATTCAGCGGGTTGGAAAATGGATGGATGGATGGATGTTTATACAACTGCTGCAATGTTGCAGAGAGAGAGGGCTCACGTGCTTCTGAGAGACAGAGGGGGAGGGAGCTCACATGCTGCTGAGAGAGAGCCTGCGCGTGCATCTGAGCAAAGACAATTTCCTGTTAGATTTGCCTTTGCAATGACAATTAATAAGGCACAGGGCCAAACTTTCAAAAAGATGTGAATGTATCTGCCAAAACCAGTTTTCAGTCACGGACAGTTGTATGTTGCTCTCTCCAGAGTTCCATCTTTTCATTCACTTACTGGTATGTCTGCAGGAACACGTGCAGCGAGCGAGAGAGAGCGAGCGACACACACACGCATACAGGTGCGCGAGAGAGAGAGCGCTGGACGCATAAGAATAATAGTACTTCATTACATTGATATACCGGTGTTTTCAGTATTCAAAGCGCTATCCACACAGGGAGAAACCGGGAAGCGAACCCAAAATCTTCCACAGTCTCCTTACTGCAAAACAGCAGCACTACCATTGCGCTACAAGGCAGTTAAAGAATGCACCGGCCTCGATTTTGTTTTCACTTCTGTTTACAGCGATCGGATCGTAGCGTGCATTGTTGCAATGTTACTTTTTTTGGTGGCTTATTACATTACGGATGTTTCACATGTTAATTTTTTTCCCTGTGCTTAAAAGACATTAAAAAAGTGTTTCTCAACTGTGACTCCAGAACAACTCGGTACGCAAGCTATATTAAGCGTCAACAACGAAGACTCGCTACACCTTAATGAACAAGTGCTGAAACTTATCCCTACCGACGAAGTAATTTTCACCAGCGTGGCCTCCATTGTCACAGACGATCTCGCTTTCAGTCACGGACAATTGAATGTTGCTCTCTCCAGAGGTCCATCTTTTCATTCACTCACAGTGGTATCCACAAACCCACCCCATTTGGACAACTGTGTCGTTCAGCAAGTGTTCACCCATCAATACATAGTTATGCGGCGTATGTTACGCTGCGGGTTAGCTAGTTAATATTATTATTATATGTTTGTCTGTCATGTGTCTGGCCTTTCCTATAGGTGTTAAGACAATTATCTAAGTTCTTTAATCCTTATGTTTATCAATAAATTGTGCTATCTTGAATTTACAATACAATAGAATTTATTTTTGTATAGACCAAAATCACATAAGAAGTGCCACAATGGGCTTTAACAGGTCCTGCCTTTTGACAGCCCCCCAGCCTTGACTCTCGAAGAAGAGAAGGAAAAACTCCAAAAAGAAAACTTTTGTAGGGAAAAAAATGGAAGAAACCTTGGGAAAGGCAGTTCAAAGATTGACCCCTTTCCAGGTAGGTTGGGCGTGCAGTGGGTGTCAAAAAGAAGGGGGTCAATACAATACAAAACAGAAACCAGAACATAAGTAATCCTCAATAAAAATAGCAAAATAAAAATATTACAAGTACAGAGCAGAATTTAACAGTAGATGATATCACATAATATGATTTGGATTTGCTTAGATACTTCGAAAATATCACTTCAATATTATATAATTTGAAAAAGGACAAATAGTCTAAAAGCACAACATAAATAGATAAAAAGGAACAAAATCAAGCATTTGTAAATAGTGATACAGCTAAACCTACATAATATTTGCATTGTATGTTTATAGGTAGATAGATAGATATATAGAAACTTAATTAATCCCTAAGGAAATTGCAGAGTTAAAGCAGCAGGCACAAAAGGCACAAATATACATTTAATCAAGAATTATAATAATATTAAGCATACTAACAAGGTGCAAATACACAGACAATAAGTTTTATAT
Organism: Erpetoichthys calabaricus; assembly: GCF_900747795.2. Classification (NCBI taxonomy): domain Eukaryota; kingdom Metazoa; phylum Chordata; class Cladistia; order Polypteriformes; family Polypteridae; genus Erpetoichthys; species Erpetoichthys calabaricus. Next base: position 229,392,889 of record NC_041395.2, on the reverse strand, counting down.
ATTGTATAAGTAAAATTACAAAGTGTAAATATTTATAGTAAGTGTAAAGTGATTAGAATTTCACATACTAATATGTAACAATTTTACAGTACAGTGTGTCATTCATTGGCACAGAATATTGTCACAGTATATTGCCATAGTGCCATTGTCTGTTAAGAATCTCCTTGAACAGCTCAGCACAATTCAACAAACAGGCATCAATATCACCTCAGCCGAATGGTGACTCATTATAGAGCCTGATGGCTGAGGGTAGAAATAACCTCACATAGTGCTTCTTGTCTCAGTCTGTTCCTAAATGAACTCCTCTGTTTAGCCCAAACCTCATACAAGGATAATAAGCGGCTTTCTGAGTGGCCTCTGTTCTGTCACTTTCTCCAGTTGAGTCCAGCCTGACTCCCAGGATTGAACTAGCCTTTTTAATCTACATGTAATAGTATCTCTTCAATACCCATAAAGCAATATATTATTAAATGGACCAGTCTGGCAGAGTTTAAAAGGTATCATAGTAGTCTTTATAGGTTCATTCACATTACAAACCTCATTTCTCAATTGTGATTTTTTGCTCAGATCGGTTTTGCCTATCTTGACGGTTCACATTCATAAGTACAAGGGACCTGTACCAAACAGTGATGTGAATGCATCTGTCCTCTGAAATGCCACACATGCAAACAGTGATATGTTTTCTCATGATATTTTTCTCTGGAGAATGGCAAACAGTCAATTGTACATAATTAAATCGAGAAGGGAAAAAAAAAGCCAGACGACTGGCTTTTCCTGTTTTTGCAGCTATTGCTGGTATTACTGCACCAAGAAATGTGTGGGTACAAGAAATGAGCCTGCAATGGTGACACTATGACTGTTGTCCCACCTGTAGCTCTCCTCCATTGTTGTTTTGCTGCGTCGCGGGTGCTGGCTGATGACTGCAGCAATCAGTTTTTGAGTATATGAAAAAAACACATAAGTTCTGATCTAACCATTCTCATTCATGTTACAAGGCCACAAATCAGAAACATATCCAATCTAGGACCATACATGAATGTGATTCAAATCTAATTCGAAAAGATCAGATTTCTAGGTCCAGATAGCCCTGAAAACATCAGATTTGTGTTACATTAAGGCAAAAAATTGGATTTGAGTCACTTCAGCCTGGTAATGTGAATGTTGCCAAGGTCTCTTAATTCCTAAAAAAATGATGAAGCAAATGTTTTCTGAAGAAATATGTATATGCTTTATATATACAGACTTCTGAACTGTCGGACTAGCTAACTATGTTGGAGTTTTTTCCACAATTTTTCTGAAACTAATAGCATGCATAAAAAACTGCACAAGTAGTATGGAAACAAGAGTCAAAAGTATAACAGCTAAGTTCATTTGTCTTTTTTATTAAATAGAACAAGTTTATATATTTTAATACATATTATTGCCATGACATCAGAGAGTGGTGACATTGTTCATGTTTGTCAAATGTGCAAGTAAGAATTTCACAGTATTTTGTGCACCTGACAATACTGCTAGTACTACTACTACTGTTTTATATTGTGGACAGTTGGAAGGACACTCGTAATGTCAAGGAGGTGTTGGGGTACTGGCTGGGTCACCCTTTTTAATCCAAATAAATTCAAACAAAAGGTATGTTCGATGGCATTTACAGAAGTAAATTGAAATAAACTAAAAAGGAGTCTTTGTGATGTCTTTAATCGGAATAATTCGAGTCCGATATGAGGCGTCTGTTGTTTTATTGTCATCCAGCCATTTAGGACGGAGTTAATTGCCTTCAGTTGGTGTCCTCTCACTGCTGTGGGTAAAAGAAAATACAAGAATGTTAGTGACTGTGCCCCTTTTCTTTTACTGAAACTATTAACATTTCTGACATTTGAAATGTAAATCTTACAAACACTGAGCCAAAATGGCTAGTGAGTAGCTTTTTATAAATGTTATACGATAAAGAGATATAGTGACTTACTGATATACTTAGGCAGAGTTAAACACAAATAAATTTAGGAAGATTGTCAACTTACGATCCTTCTTAACTTAAACCCATGAAAATACTGTAAGCCCTGCACTCCTAATAATTGTTTATATACAAGTAAATATGATTTTTTTTTTGGCGTTAATAATTTATTGAATGTGCTTCTTAGTGGTTCCATCTGCTGTGCACCGGTGTCTAATGTACATCATGTTTAAATATTTTTTCCTTATTTATAATGTCACAGATGGCCGGGGTTCTTATCTGGCCAGGACGCCTCTTCATTCTGTGGACCTGGGGTGCAAGCCTGGTCAGGACAGTACCTCCCCGGAATGATAGATGGCAGCCCCCCTGGGTTGCATCAGGGCCACGGGCATGGGATTTTGGAACTCAAGCCTGTTGGGGACTGTGGCCACCACCAGGGGGCGCTGCAGTGGCTCCTGAGCCCATGTGGGCAGTTCTTCCATCACATCCGGAAGTGCAGCCAGAAATGGGTCATCAAACACCTGGAGCACTTCCAGGTGGGCTATAAAAGGAGCCAGCAGCCACCACTCCAGGAGCTGGAGTCGGGTGGAAGAGGACAGAGCTTGCGAGAGAGGAGAGGAGGCGGCAGAAGAAAGAGATAAGGACTGAGTTTTCTGGTGATTTGTGTATTGGTGTTGTGTGTGCCGAAAAGAAAATAAAAAGCGTGTGAGTATTGGACATCTGGCTGTCTCGGTGTCTGTCTGTGCCCGGGCATCGTTCACAATAGATAGCATAAAGTCAGTATAATGTAACTTTTTGTTTCCTTAATTATTTATTTGTAGTTTTGTCAATTTTTGAGTATTTTCTCACAAGTCTAATGAATAATGAGTAAGAAGAATGAAACATCAGGCATAAATAATGGAAATCTAAATCCAGGTACTAAGGAAAATGTTCTGCATTGTAAAGTTAATTATGGGCAGGTCACATTTACATACAGACTGCAGATTTAAATGTAGGGCTATCTGATAACAGGATGCATTCATTTGTCCATCCATTTTCCTGGTGACAGTGCTAGCAGCCACTGGCACAAAGCTGTTGCCAGCCTGATCTGGGTTCCATTTTATTACAGCACAACTAATTGTGAAAACAGCTCTTAATGAAGTACATGCACAAGGAGTGCACTTTGTGATCTAATGACAGACAAGGTGTTTGCAATGTCATTACTGCTGGGTCAGTAGGAGGTAACTATTAGGATCTCAGTGCATTAACAATGCATCCTTCTTGAAATGGAGCACATTGAATTCTATACATTCTGATCAAGAAATCATAATCATTTTACACGGTCTGATACTCAAAAACATAGTAAACTATGAGCACGAACAGCTTTAAATATTATTTCAGTATGGTCAATAAAATTAAAAAAGCAATTTGCTTAATTTTAAAAGAATATTTAACAGATACAGCACTTATAAAAATATTCACCCCTTGGAAGTTTACACATTTTATTATTATGCAACATTGATTTAGAATGGATTTTTTCTGGCTTTTTGACATTGATCAACAGAAGAAAACTCTTTAATAGCAAAGTGAAGATCTCAGCATTATAATCTAAACTAATTATAAAAATAAAGTACAAAATAATTGATCACATAAGTATTCATCCTCTTTAATACGACACACCTAAATCATCACTGGCAGCCAATTGCTTTTAGAAATCCCTTAAGTTCAATGGAGATCACCTGTCTGTAATAAAGGGTTTTCAATTGATTGTAGTATAAAGGCATCTGTATGTGGATATTTTGGTGAACCAGTATCTATGGTCTAGCCCAGGGGTTGGCAACCTTTCAGTGGTGTCATGCCGAACTGATGTTACAATGTTATTCCATGTACTGACATAATTCTACCAGTTTTGTTATATATAGTATCAAAATTGGTCCATTTATAATGGGCATACTTTTGAAGCCCATTATAACCGGATCTTATTTTATTGGTCATTCAATATTTTAAAATACATAGGATCATATGTGATAAGAATGTTATGTCAAATTTTAATTATCAACATATTTACTAAAAATTGTATTAAAGATTATAAATTACAATTTTTTCAATACAAAATATATAGTTTGAATGAGAAAAAAATGATCAAGAATTCTAATATGATTAATCATTCTTTATTTTTAATCAGAGTTATTAATCCATTAATGCGAAGCAATTGTATAACTACATTTGGTGGCTTTATGTTTGGTTCCAATTATTTGACTAAAATAAGTAGTTTGTTTGTTAAAGCCAGAAAAAGTCCTTTTTATAGCTTCACTTTTCTCATCAGTTTTTAAATGTGGACTGATGTTTAGTTTGATAATGTCTTTGTACATTTGACTTACAACACACAACACTTTCACAGCATAACGCACACACAGCATGATCCTTTTGTTATACAAATCCATATTCATTCGTCTAGGAGTCTTGAAAAGAGAGAACATCAAGTTTTTGTTTTTTATGAGTCATTTAGGGCAGTATGTTACTTAATAATAACAAGAAGTTTGTGTTAATGTACCACGGCCTGCACTGAATACATGGTTTCCATTTACATGTGAGTTACATTCGCAAAACATAATTAAAATATAATTTTTTTTACTAGATTTCAATTCAATCAGAGTGCCATTGAAAATGGTTGCCGACCCCTAGTCTAGCCTACTCAATGAAGTCAAAATAACAATTCAAGCAACTCAGTGAAAAGGAGATTCAAAAAACACAAGTCAGGGGATGGAGACAACAATATATCAAAATCACAGAACATCCTGTAAGTCATTAAGAAAAGGAAAGTGTAATCTGTCTAGAGCAGGTCATCCACAAACAATGAGTGGTTGTGCAAGAAGAAGACTAGTTAGGGAGGCCACCAAGAGACCTCTTAGAGCGCTCAAGGTTTTACAAGCTACAGTGGATGACATTGGAGAGACTAAGCATGCAACAACAGTTGCCCAAGTGTTTCACCAGTTTCAGGTTTATGAGAGAGTGGCAAAGACAAAGCCACTGTTAAAAAAAAAACATGTGACACTTTGGCAAGAGTTTTCCAAAACGCACATAGCAGAAGTCATTTGGTAGAAAGTTCTGTGGGTTTTTGCAACCAAAATTGAGCTTTTTGGCCATTAGAATAGATGTCTTGTTTCCAATAAGCCAAACATTGCACATTATCAAAAATTCAGCATCCTCACCATGAAGCACAACTGTGGCAGCATCATTACCTGGAAGGTTTGTGAGGGTAAAGAGGTAAAATGAATGCAGCAAATTGCAGAGAAATCCTGGCTAAAAACCTGATGGAGTCTACAAGATACTTGTGCCTTGGAGAAGACTAGTTTTCCAGATAGACAACAACCCCAAGCAGAAAGCCAAAGCCACACAAGAATGGCTTAAAATCAACAATGTTAATGTCTTGAAGTGTCCAAGTCAGACTCTAGATCTCAATCAAATTGAGAACTTGTGGATGGACTTAAAAGCTGTTCACTCACAATCCTCATGTAACCTGATAGAGCTTGAGCAGTTTTGCAAAGAAGATAATGGAAAATCTGCAGTGTCCAGATGCACAAAGCTGAGAGAGACCTGTCCACAGAGACTTAAGGCTGTCATGGCTGCCAAAGGTACTTCTACCAAGTGCTTACTTGAAAGAGGTGAATACTTAGGCTAACAGTTATTTTGTATGCCACTTTGCAGAGATCTGTCATCACTTCGACATTAAAGAGCCTTTTTCTGTTGATCAGTATCCAAAAAGCAAAATTAAACCCACTGTGATTCAATGTTGTACAACAATAAAATGTGAAAACTTCCAAGGGGGTGAATACTTTTTATAGGCACTTTATTTAAACATTGACTAGATGAGTGCAAAGATCGCCTCTCATTGTCCTTCCACTTGAAAAAAATACAGTATTGTTATCCTACTCTACAATGTAGTGCATGATGATGTGTGGCAGAGAACTGTGTATTTCTCTGCAATTTTGTGTGTACATTAATTCTGGATGTCTGGATCCATCCAATCCTTTGACCCTTGGGTATGAATTTTGTGTATTTTTCTACTGCACTTTCTTTTTATCATACCCACACAATCTTTTTTTTTTCCTGACACACTTTTGCTATAACCAGTTCTCTCATTTATTAAGTATTATTGTGCCTTTTCATAACTATGAATCACAATCAAGCGAAAACAAAATTAAGCATGCGTACATTAACACAACCATATGCAAAGCAAAGAAAAAACCTGAACATCAACTAAAGCCACAAAAACATGGCAGAAAAAAAGAAAATGTGTGCCATTTACATCTGCTTAATAAGAGCACAGAAATTAAAATATTACATGGGTGAATCATGTTAATAAAAAGCAATTATTCCATGAAAAGGCTGTATTGCTCTTTCTCTTCTCTCACTCAAAAGGATAATTCTGTATTTTTGGAATCAATTTTATACTACTATACCACTAGCATATATGTTTTTAAATAAGCATAGAAACAGGAAAAATTGTTATGGGCTGGCCCCATGACACTGCCTTGGTTGCCTTAGCAACAGAAGCTTGTATTGAAGGCTGTTAGGGTTAATGCACTCTGGGAAGAGAAATAATCGAAAAAAATAATATGTGATCACCAGTCGCCTCATCAGAGGTAACTAGCCTGAAATGAGCCTCACTATGCATTCAATCATCTCGAATTCTAGAACCGGCATTCTAGACCCAGCCGGAATCTACCGTTTTGTGTATCTGAGTATCCGACTATACAGAGCATTCCTAAGTTGCTGAAGGGAATTTGTAAAAAGCCGCATGAGTAGATTTATAGCCATCAGTCAGTTTTTAAAAACTCCAGCTGATAAATAACAAACAACCAATTATAATTAACGAAGCAGTAAGAAAACTAATTAAGAGATGCTCTCTCCAAAAGATATGCCTTCTGGCTATACTGCAATAGTGATAAAGTTTGAAATGAAGTCTGTATAAAAGAGCATCAACTAATACAAAGCAAGCCTGGGCATTTCTCTTGGAGATGTAACAAAAAGTAATAAAAAGTAGGTAATGGGTCATTTTTGCTATAATGCAAAATTCAGTTATCAGCTGGCCTGCATGGCAGACCACTGCAAATTCCAGCTAATACCTGACTAAGAAAAGTAAGATAGAAAATGTTTTTTAAAATAATGGAGCCATTTGCAAAGCATACAGAATATTTGAGGTGGACTATAAATATGCAAGAAGACACATAATGGACGGGCCTATCATCTATTAACAAAGGCGAGTATACTCCTGGAGAAATAACTATGCATTGTTCCATTTTTACCAAATGTTATTTTAGGCTAATTAAATTATTATATTAATTTTTTTTTGGACCCACATCAGCTAGAGCTTTTGCTGTTTTTGCAATAGGACACAGTGCCACTGTATACGATAACAAGAAATTAAAGGCAAAACGGAGCAGTTAAAGCATAAATTCATTCCAAATTCAGGAATCTACAGTTGACATGGGGTTTGTTCAATAAGTTATAGATCCCATGCACTGAGAGGTCCTAGCAAAAGGCCACTCAGCAACATATTAAATAGAATGTACTCCTTAGTATAAAAATCTCTTATATATATTTGCTATAAAAATGAATCTGCAGTAGCAATTAGCTGTAATTACTATAAATATATGAACATCAGACTCTAAAAACAATAAAACCTCAACTGATGACTTTGTTATTTGTAAATTATGAGCATTATGCTATTGGCTATAAAAAGAAACAATTTTATTAGAAGATAACTAAAGGGTAAGATGTATAATTTTTCTTTAAATTTCCCTTGAAACGGTTTAATATGATAAAAAACTGAACTGAAAAATAGAAAAGACTGTAAAACACTTTATATTAAATTAATAAACTGCTACAGAATTTTAAAAGATCTCAGAATTTAGCATTCACTTCACATATCTCCTGATTGCTGTAAAAAATACAATACTGTTTATTCAGAAAATTTATCATTTTGTCTCCAATCAAGATACTTTGTTTTATATCACTAAAGTGTAACAAGCTGTTCCATGTATTTCAGCTAAGCTGAACACAGTTGTAAGCATTTTTCTTGTTTAATGATTTGGAAGTGTTCAGCTTCACAAATGAGTGGAGACAAAGCGTAATTCAGCAGGAATATTATTTAGCATATCAATCAATTATTCTTAATTTTATACAGTATCAGGAATACTGCCACAAAGTTGCATCACGTGTAAGATAAAAAATTGCACAAAGGGTTAAAGACATATAAAACTTGTCCTACAGATCAATACAAAGTCTCAGCAACATACCTATTGGCTGCTGCTGGTGACACCAGGGAGACCAGAAGTGTCCTAAGTGATACTGATCTACAGCATTAGAGTGCCTTCTAGTGGACTCTAATTTTTAATGATTACCATTTTTCTCTAGTGAAGATATCTGGCTCAAATACAGAAAGAAAGGAAGAACAGAAGAAACATAACCTTGTCATCTGAGCCCCCAGAATCCACAAAAGAGAATATAGTCTGTTTATAGATGGGACTTGTTCCCATAAGGTGGCATAGCCATATACAGGTTAGCACTGCTGCCCCAAATCCAGTGTTCTGGCTTTTGATCCTGAGCTGCTTATCCTAGCATCTCCGTTGCAACCCTCAATTGGATTAAAAAGTTCTGATAATGTTATTTTATTTTATTTTAAGCTGCTCTCTAAAAATTCTTAAAGTCTCACTCCAGACTTTTATTCTTAAGAACTTCCCTCCTTCTGCCTATTAACATTGCTATCTACATACATCCTAATGAGGACCTTGCATGGCTTTTCACTTCTAAAACCACTGTGCTGATTTATGCTGTGGCTTTTTATACTATCCACAAGGTAAATCCAGAAATGTCTTACTCGCTTCAGCTCTCATAAAACCCAATGAATTCAGCATATGCTTTCAAGGAGAAAGAACCTTTGTACAATATTTCTCACCTGAAAACTGTACTGTATCCAAAAGTGACTGGCAGCCCCTGCATGAGAGTGTAATCTCTTAATATTAAAGGCAGACCATCAGTTTGTGTCTTTAGGTGTCATAACAAAGACAGAGGTTTAAAAGAGTCAATTCTCAACTTCAGCTACACAATTCTGGTGGGGTGGTGTTCTGTCAATTGATCACTCCTGTCTTGAATTCGGTGTTTCCAGAATTTGTACCCTGTAACCCTGAATTAGTCAAGCAAGTTATAGTACTAGGGTGATGTACTGTGTTAGCCATTATGGATGTAATAAGAAGTCAAGCAAAATGACACGTTTTATTGGCTAACTGAAAAGATTACAATATGAATTTACATCTTGCCTGAAATGAGGGGCCCAAGTTGACTCGAAAGCTTCCATATTGTAATCTTTTTAGTTAGCCAATAAAACATTTCATTTTGCTTGACTTCTGAAGCAGGTTATAATATGCAAAAGTGGATAAATGGAGTCCTGGAATCTAGAATCTATCTATCTAGCCAGTCCATCACGGGGCACTCACTCACACTGACTTAAATCTATGTTATCAGTTAACCTATCAGTGAAAAAAATCTTAGAACCACCAGAAAACAAGCATAGAATTTACTAACCAGGACTGAAACTGAACCCAAGCTTACAAAACTATGAGGCTAACCACTGTAATGCTATGCCACCCTGGGTTCCCTAAATGGCATACCAAAACAAGATTGTCTGTACATTAATTATTAAAAGCACTAGACGAAGCACAGGACATATCTCGTCTTCATTACAATATTTAACGGTCTGATAGTTTAATCATCATTTGAAGCTGTGAATTTAGCATCAAACATAAATAAATCCACAGCTGGGAAAAAGCAGATTGCAATAATTAAAAATATTAATTGCAAATATCCAAGAACCAGTTTGTTTACCAAGGATTTGTGGGACTTTGCTATTGTATAGTATTACAGTGCTAAACTCAGAATTGCAACCCTCTTTTTATCGGATAAAAATAGTGGACAATATGCCAGCACTTGCGCTTGGCAACACACCCAAGTTGGTGTCTACTCGGGTTTGTTTTCATTTTCATTTAACAGCTGATTGATGCTTTTAAAATATTCAATATGGTTTAACCTTTAATGCTATGTTTAACAGAAAGGGAAGGTTTTTGATGTCACATTGTTGTTTTCAGGTTCTAGTTTGATATACTGTAACATGCTTACGTTTTCAAGATTCATCAAATGCCTGCTCAGCTTTCAGTATCTGCCAACTCTTGTTATTATCTAGCAGTGTAGACTTTGTAACTGCCTTATATTTTTGCACTCAAATCCATTTTTCTTGTGTATCATTCTGGGGAGCTGGTTTCTCACTGTTGCTTCCTGCCTTGCAACCCAGTGTTGCCAAGATAGGCATCTGAACCCCCAAACCCTAAACTGAATAAGTGGATTAATAAATGAATGCATGGATCTCCTTATATTAAAGATAGACCATCAGTCATGGTCTGCAGGTGTCATAACAAATATGGAGGTTTAACTAAATGAATTTACAGTCATATGAAAAAGTTTGGGAGCCCCTCTTAATTCTTTGGATTTTTGTTTATCATTGGCTGAGCTTTCAAAGTTACAACTTCCTTTTAATATATGACATGCCTTATGGAAACAATAGTATTTCAGCAGTGATATTAAGTTTATTGGATTAACAGAAAATATGCAATATGCATCATAACAAAATTAAACAGGTGCATAAATTTGGGCACCCCAACAGATATATTACAGTACATCAATACTTAGTTGAACCTCCTTTTGCAAATATAACAGCCTCTAGACACCTCCAATAGCCTTTGATGAGCCTCTGGATTCTGGATGGAGGTATTTTTGACCATTCTTCCATAAAATATCTCTCCAGTTCAGTTAAATTTGTTTAATTTAAGTTTGATGGCTTTGGCCGAGCATGGACAGCCTGCTTCAGATCATCCCATAAATTTTCGATGATAGTCAAGTCAGGGGACTGTGATGGCTATTCTAGAACATTGTACTTCTCCCTCTGCATGAACACCTTTGTAGATTTCGAACTGTGTTTTGGGTCATTGTCTTGTTGGAATATTCAAACCCTGCGTAACTTCAAATTTGTGACTGATGCTTGAACATTATTTTTGTTTTTTTTTTTTTTGTTCTTTATTTCGCCTTATACAATTTCTTGTATTAGGAATTTGGTAGTTTTCGCATACCCCTTGGGGTCAGAGCGCAGGGTCAGCCATTGTACAGCGCCCCTGGAGCAATTACAGGTTAAGGGCCTTGCTCAAGGGCCCAGCAGAGCAGTGGCCTTTTTGGCAGTGACGGGGATTCGAACCGGCAACCTTCGGGATACCAGCGCAGATCCATAGCCTCAGAGCCTTATACTGAAGAATTTGTTGATATTGGGTTAAATTCATCCGACCCTCGACTTTAACAAGGGCCCCAGTCCCTGAACTAGACACACAGCCCCACAGCATGATGGAACCTCCACCAAATTTGACAGTAGGTAGCAGGTGTTTTTCTTGGAATGTGGTGTTCTTCTTCTGCCATGCAAAGCGCTTTTTGTTAATGACCAAATAACTCAATTGTTGTTTCATCAGTCCAAAGCACTTTGTTCCAAAATGAATGTGGCTTATCTAAATGAGCATTTGCATACAACAAGCGACAATGTTTGTGGCATGAGTGCAGAAAAGGCTTCTTTCTCATCACCCTGTCATACAGATGTTCTTTGTGCAAATTGCGCTGAATTGTAGAATGATGTACAGATACACCTTCTGCAGCAAGATGTTCTTGCATGTCTTTGGAGATGATCTGTGGATTGTCTTTAACCATTCTCACAATCCTGTGCATATGCCGCTCCTGTATTTTTCTTGGCCTGCCAGAACTGGTTTTAACAGCAACTGTGCCTGTGGCCTTCCAATTTCCTGATTACATTCCTTACAGTTGAATCTGACAGTTTAAACCTCTGAAATAGCTTTTTTGTAGCTTTCCCCTAAACCATGATACTGATACAATCTTTGTTTTCAGATCTTCTGAGAGTTGCTTTGAGGATCCCATGCTGTCACTCTTCAGAGGAGAGTCAAAGGGAAGCACAAGTTGCAATTGACCACCTTAAATACCTTTTCTCATGATTGGACACACCGGTCTATGAAGTTCAAGGCTTAATGAGCTAATCCAACCAGTTTTTCACATTTGATTTAATTTCATACAACTAAATACTACTTCACTAAAAATCTTTGTTCTGAAAACACCCCAGTACTCAGATGTTCCTAGGAAATGAAAGACATACCACTGTTATCTTTTTTGTTGAAAGTAGAGGAAATTATTATGCAAGCTAAGAGGGGTTCCCAAACTTTTGAGTATGACTGTACATTTGCAGGTGGTGACTTATCCATTGGTGGTTTCTATCTTGCATCCAGTGTTTCTAGGATCGGCAGTGGCTCCTGCAGTCCTGAACTAGATAAAATGTATATATGGATGGAGTTCTGGGAAGCCAGAATCTATCATAAAAGCATCAGGCATTGTGCACTGAATGCCAGTCCAGCACAGTGCACTCACCCACAGTGAACTAATTTAATGTTACCAGTTAACCAACAAGGAAGTAGATGTGAAAACCCATAAGAACACCTGAATGGAATTGGATATAATCAGACATAAACTAGAATGGGCAAATAGGCAAAGCCTTCTGACATTATCAAAGCAAACTCTGTACCCTCATGCCACTCTAATGGTGCAGTATTTAATTGCAATTTTATACCTGTATAATTTTTCTTTAACATAAGAAAACCATGGAGCTTGCCTGCAGTTATACATTTGGAAAAGTAACAGATTGTGATATACAGTTAGGTCCATAAATATTTGGACAGAGACAACTTTTTTCTAATTTTGGTTCTGTACATTACCACAATGAATTTTAAATGAAAACTCAGATGCAGTTGAAGTGCAGACTTTCAGCTTTAATTCAGTGGGGTGAACAAAACGATTGCATTAAAATGTGAGGCAACTATAGCACTTTTTTAACACAATCCCTTCATTTCAGGGGCTCAAAAGTAATTGGACAAATTAAATAACTGGAAATAAAATGTTCATTTCTAATACTTGGTTGAAAACCCTTTGCTGGCAATGACAGCCTGAAGTCTTGAACTCATGGACATCACTAAATGCTGGGTTTCCTCCTTTTTAATGCTCTGCCAGGCCTTTACTGCCGCAGCTTTCAGTTGCTGTTTGTTTGTGGGCCTTTCTGTCTGAAGTTTAGTCTTCAACAAGTGAAATGCATGCTCAATTGGGTTAAGATCAGGTGACTGACTTGGCCATTCATGAATTTTCCACTTCTTTGCTTTAATAAACTCCTGGGTTGCTTTGGCTGTATGTTTTGGGTCATTGTCCATCTGTATCATGAAATGCCGCCCAATCAATTTGACTGCATTTAGCTGGATTTGAGCAGACGGTATGTCTCTGAACACCTCAGAATTCATTCGGCTGCTTCTGTCCTGTGTCACATCATCAATAAACACTAGTGTCCCAGTGCCACTGGCAGCCATGCACGCCCAAGCCATCACACTGCCTCCACCGTGTTTTACAGATTATGTGGTATGCTTTGGATAATGAGCTGTTCCACGCCTTCTCCATACTTTTTTCTTGGTCTCCTTCTGGAAGAGGTTGATCTTGGTTTCATCTGTCCAAAGAATGCTTTTCCAGAACTGTGCTGGCTTTTTTAGATGTTCTTTAGCAAAGTCCAATCTAGTCTTTCTATTCTTGAGGCTTATGAGTGGCTTGCACCTTGCAGTGCACCCTCTGTATTTACTTTCATGCAGTCTTCTCTTTATGGTAGACTTGGATATCGATACGCCTACCCCTGGAGAGTGTTCTTCACTTGGTTGGCTGTTGTGAATGGGTTTCTCTTCACCATGGAAATGATTCTGCGATCATCCACCACTGTTGTCTTCCATGGACATCCAGGTCTTTTTGCGTTGCTGAGTTCACCAATGCTTGCTTTCTTTCTCAGGGTGTACCAAACTGTACATTTTGCCACTCGTAATATTGTAGCAATTTCTCGGATGGGTTTTTTCTGTTTTCACAGCTTAAAGATGGCTTCTTTCACCTGCATGGAGAGCTCCTTTGACCGCATGTTGTCTGTTCACAGCAAAATCTTCCACATGCAAGCACCACATCTCAAATCAACTCCAGGCCTTTTATCTGCTTAATTGATAATGACATAACGACGGACTGGCCCACACCTGCCCATGAAATAGCCTTTGAGTCAATTGTCCAATTACTTTTGAGCCCCTGAAATGAAGGGATTGTGTTAAAAAATGCTTTAGTTGCCTCACATTTTTATAAAATCGTTTTGTTCACCCCACTGAATTAAAGCTGAAAGTCTGCACTTCAACTGCATCTCAGTTGTTTCATTTAAAATTCATTGTGGTAATGTACAGAACCAAAATTAGAAAAAAGTTGTCTCTGTCCAAATATTATGGACCTAACTGCATATATCGTGTTGCCTAATACAGCTTTGGCCTAAAACACTGATGGATGGACCAGGACTTAGGTAAACAACACAGCCTTTATTTAACAGGTCTTCTACAACAAAGCCATTTTTCATCTTCCTCCTGCACTATTCCATGAAGTTCCTCTACACACAAGACTCCAAACTTGACAGGCCAGTCTGAAAATCCCAAAAGCATTTCCAGGTCCAGTAACTCCTCAAGTTATCATTGTGGCTGCTTCCTAAGAGCTCTCCCTGTGGCCTTTGAGGTCCAACAGGGCTGCCTTCTGAAACTGGAATTCCCATGCAACCCTGCTGGAACCAAAAACTGAAGCAATGCCAGAAGTATGTTGCCTTCCCAACCAGAAAAGTTACTCTCGTGGCAACTTGGATTGCCATTCCTACCTCAGCCTTCTTTACAAGAGGACAGATTTTCTGTCTTTTTGCTATTTACAGATAGTAGAAATGAAAGTAACAATTCTACTATTAAAACTCAGGTGTTGTGATGGTGTAGTGGCTGTTGTAACCCTTTTATATTTGTGAAGAGTCTGTTTGTTCTTCTTACCTTTAAGTTTACTTAGTAGTTATCCTGCTTTATAAAAAAATCATTTTACCTTTCTTAATTATAAAACTTCATGTACTTATGGGTACCCTGGGATAGACTGGCATAATTCCCTGTGGGGAAAGATGCCTGTTATCCACTGCTGCTGGAATTAATTCTCGTTGCTGAGACAAGGAATGGAAAGGCAATGAAGAGTTGTCTTGCAAAAGTTAGTTCTGTTAGGAAGCATGGGTTCAAAACTAATAAATCCCAAGATATCCAGTTTTTTCAGGGGCAAAACATTGGCTTCTATTAAGTGTTAAATGGAACCAGAAGAAGGAGAATTGTTCTGAACAGGATTATCCTCTGGCATAACCTTTAATTGACTGCATCAATAACAAAAACCTCAGTGTTAGGTGGCTGTTAACACAGAGATAGGATATTTTCCTTTCAAGGACATAACTAATTGACATCAGTCAAAAATCAGTGCAACTTCCATTAGCCATACTAATGATGGGGGAGAATGGTGCAGTATAATCAATATGTGCAGTTAACAGAAAAAGGTACAGCACATTACATGCAGTTCATATTCAATGCACTGAGAGCTGACAGAACATGAATGGGTATAAGGCGGAGGCACTGCCTAGCCATCACTCACAATAAAGCTCACCCGAGCATTAAGAAAAAGCTTTCAAGTTGTATTTAAACAAAAAGAAAATAAAATACCTAAATGAACATTCCATTAATAGGTAGTCATCTATCAGCACATAAACTTGGGCAAATGGAATTTAAACAGTAAGAGTATCATGCTGTTACTCTTTAGTGCCATTTTCCAAGTCTCCTGTAATCTAGAACATAGAGGCATACTGTAGAGTGCAGGTTTTATTTCTCCATGATGTAAAGCTTGGTCTTCTTCATTTTACATTGTTTAAAATAGCACAAATTGTATTCATAAGATAGATAAATCTGCAATATCTCATATGACTGGTACATCCATCCATTCAGTTTCATGTCTTTCATTTTTACTAGCTATATGGTGGATTCAGAAAATACTCAGACCTCTTCACTTTCTGCTGAAGGGTGAACCGTCACCACAATCTAAATGATGTACCCTCTGGAGCAGTCAGTCCTCCATATATTTGGCTGCATTCATCCTGCCTTCATTTCTGACCAGTCTCCTTGTTCCTGCCACTGAGACGCATCCCTAGAGCATGATGCTTCCACCACTATGCTTCACTGTAGGGATGGTATTAGGTAGATGATGAGCAGAGCCAGGTCTCTTCACGAGACATAAAAGAAGCCTTTGTTAAGGTCTTGTTACTTAAGGGTAAATGAGAAATAGGTGCATTTTCTGCAGTACCTAAAGTATTACCAAATCTTTTTTCTTCATGCTCTCAGTCCTTTAAATGCAGTTTGGCAAGAGTGGCATCTGTCTAGCTACTCTACCATAAAAGATTGAATGTTAATGAAGTTCTGCTCAGATAGTCATCCTTCCAACAGGAACTCCCATCTCAGCAGATGACTTCTGAAGCTTTGTTAGGGTGACCACTGGGTTTTCAGACAAGTGTAGATTTATGGGCAGAAATGCCAAATTTATCCATTCATATTGATGATTCATCTAAAAGTACTTCCATGGAGATTGTGAGCATCTTGGAAGTTTTTAACCTCGTTCAACATGTATCTGGCCCCACTCACATTGTAGAATATATTCAAACGTGGTTTTCCTTTATATGGTGTTATCCTTGACCACTTGCACATAAAATAAGTTACTTTTAGTGACCATAAATCAGTCTCTTTTAATGTCTCATTTAGCTCAGAGTCTTTCCCTAATACATGTAGATAGCGAAATCTCTTTATTGATGATTTTGTTATATTTGAATTTTCTTATTTTTAATTTCCCTGGTTTCTATGATAATGTTGAGCTCCTCATTAATTCTTTTAAATGATCATTTTGCAAGATCATTATCGATAAGGTTGCAACTTATTCACCGTTCCTCTGTGTCTCGACTACCCTGGCTTAATAATCTTACTTGTGGCTTGTGACGCTTCTATCAGAAAGTAGAGCGTCTATGGAAGTCTATAGGTTTGGTTGTCTACAATGAGCATTTTAAAGATTTGCTGTACTCTTATAATGAATCAGTAAAAGAGGCTACATCTTTTCATTTTGCAAATCTCCTAATTTGTAGCAAAAATAACCACAAGGTGTTATTCAATACCATTAACAACATTGTTACACCTTCTCCCCAGCATGTTCTGCTTCTTACTGATGATGACTGCAATTTATTTCTTAACCATTTACTGAATAAGGTGATGGACCTGAGATCCAAAATCTCCTTAAGTTCCTCTCCATATGATGTCAGAGTCTTGTACTTTGTTTTATCTGATTTCACTTAACAATCTATTTACAGTAGTTGACAAGATGAAAGCTGCATCATCCTTTTTAGAGATATTACCTCTTTTTGTTTTACTTGAGGCCCTCATCAGCATCAGTCCATCTTTGCTGTCTATAATCAATGGCTCTCTAAAGTCAAGGTTATGTCCTTCCTATTTTATAATGATCACCTAATGGCTTCTGAAGCAGGGAATTGTTCTGTATTTGTTTTACTCAACTTAAGTGCAGCCTTTCATACTGTAGATCATAACATTTTACTTAACACTAGAATTACCAAAGCCTACAAAAAAACTCATAAATCCGGCCCACCTTAAATCCCTTCGCACCTTTCTGTCAGCATCTTTTGTCTTTTAAATGTGTCGATAAGCAGCAAGCAGAAAGCAGCCTGCTATCACATCCCCCCACCGCCACACAAGGTTTTCTCAGCTCAAGTCTGTTTATCTGCGTGTCAGTTGCTTAGAGTTGTATAGAGTGAGAAGTCAAGCAAAATGACACCTTTTATAAATACTATATCGTTATTTGAAACACATGCATTTCATGTGTTTTCCATGTCTACAACAATCTATGTAAACACATAATTAAAACAGAAATGTTTTTCATGTTTTAGTAAACAAAAGTGAGTAATAATGACAAAATGTAGACATGAAGCGTATAATGTGAGAAGCCTGAAATCCAAATATCAAATAAACACTTTCACAAAAGGTACAAGTATAACAAAACAAGTGAGCTTTTATTCAAGAATATAACTGCAGAAAAAGAACCCGCATTAGGTTGCGACATTTACACATCTTTAACATGACTGCTTTGGTGGCGTAACTGTAAAAACTGCTGACTGGTAATCACGAGTTCGATCCCCAACAATTCCGTTTTGAGAAGTGAACTGCTCTTATTTTTACTATTTTACAATAAAATCATACATTTGATTTGAGTCTGTAACAGCGGGTGTAAATGTATGGTACTTGTAAAGGTTAGCGTTGTTTTTTTTATTCAGTTTTATTCTCCCAGTTACGTTCACACTTCCCCTGATCTGACACTGGTCAGATTTACTTTTGTTATCATCATCAACATTATCATCATCATTAGTGCTATAGCCCCGTTTGGCCCCCAATCTTGGCAAATCCATTTTTCCATTCTTTTAATAGACTCTCTTTGCTGGTGTTTCACACCAGGTATTCTAGCATCTCCACCTCACCTCACTCGCCAACCCCCAGGTTTGGTTCACCAGATACACAATTTAATTGAATTTTCATTTCATTCATTTTTTATTTCTTGATATTTGCCAGTAATAAAGCTGTGCTGTGCTGCATGATCTGCATGTCGTGCTGCATGTTGATCATTTAAAAGCCTGTATAGCAGCTGTGCTTTAAGCCAGCTGCTGCTTGTGCCATGCTGTGTGATCTGCATGTTGAGCTGCATGTCGATCATTTAAAAGCCTGTACAGCAGCTGTCCTTTAAGCCAGCTCAGGGGAAGTGTCTCAGAGAAATTGTTTGTAAGTAGGGCGTGACGTGCAAGTAGTCTTGAGGGACTACAAAGTGTCTTCTGAGAAGATCACTTTTTGAAGACATTTACCAGTGAATTTGATATCATCAAGTTGCTGTTGATCCTGGAACAACAGTTAAGTTTGAATTACAGACAAATCATACATCTTCAACCAATTTTCTGTACTTTGAGACAAGGAAACAGAAAGTGCTTTAGGAAAAACACAAATGTTCTCACTTGTGAAAATAATAATTTAAATTCTTCAGGAAACCATTTTTATTTACTTATTAAAAATATAAAATCATGTGCCTTGAAGTATTAAGTTTCTCCATAATGATATCATTGGATAACTGTAAATTTGTTTGGCTAAAGGTGAATGATAGTCACAACAGAAATCTGAAGATACCAGGGGCCTAGAAGATGCATAGAACTCACACTAAAACATGGCGTACGGACAAAAGTGGAAACATGCATATGCACAAAAAAATTCAAATGCACTAAACCGTGCATAAGCCAACTTCCACACACGCTCCATAAATCCCAATCAGCGTGAAAAGTAACACACATGCACATACCTGCAGTCCCACCCTTACCCCTCCCATAATTTTGCATATTTTAATATGCAAATCAATATAAATATCACCTTCCTCGTTCAGTGTTTAGTTAAAAGACAATGGCAAAAGCATGTGAAAAAACAGAATTTCAGGGAATGCGAAGTAGAGGCAAGGAAAAATGTAGTATTTGTTGGCTTAATCAGTGATACCCAGTGGCAGAGACACTCAAAAGTTCAAGTTCAGAAAGTTGCACAGTGCCGGAATAAAAACGAAGTAGTCAGATATCAAAGCCGTAGCCCACCGCTTTAATGTCATACGGAAGCATATTAGGGTACAGAGATAAGTAAAAAAAAACAGGGAAATAGTGAAGAAAAAATGTTGAAAAGTTGACTTTAATTTCGAAATTTCCACTTTAATCTCGTAGTTTATTTTATCATTAGATTAGTAGAGCGTTGTAAACTTCATCTTAAAATTAATGTTTAATTTACTAGAGTTTCTCAGATCCCATCGTAAGTAAAATAGCACATTAAATGATTTGTATTCTATGTATGTGAATCACTACGTGCTTCTTAAACGAGCTTTCTCTTACTGCACTCATCTCCACTTATAATTCATTACATTCATCTTATTATAGCTCTTTGAACAATTTAAATACTAAGATGTATACTTGATACCATTTTCATGATGAAATTAATTAAAGCATGTATTAAACATGGGGACACAGTGGCACGGTGGTAGCGATGAGCTGGTGCCCCGTCCAGAGATTGTTCCTGCCTCTCGCAAGATGCTTACTTGGACATGTGCAACCCTCGATGAAATAATTTAATACAGCAGTACTGTCTGTAAAACATACCAAACCCCAATTCCTGTCCTTCCTTTTCTTTCTCCACATAACCAATCTCCACACGATAAGCCCTGTAATAAATGTCAAGCCATCTGTAAGCTTAGAATGCTGATTCTTCAAAACTTTTAAGGAACATTGAAATATCTTTGTAGTACATGTTTAATTATTCCATCCATCTATCCATCAAGGGTTGCACCAGTCCCAGCAAGCATACAGTGTGAGGCAGGAACAATCCCTGGACAGGGCACCAGCTAGTCGCTACCACCACGCCACCATGCCCACGTGTTTAATTATTAACAGTATTCATTATTTTAATGAAGTTAGAAATGTATCTGTATAATGTAATATACATACTTTAATGCATTTCTTCTTAAAAATGATATCAAGAGCTCCAAGAAGATAGCTCTTGGAAATCTAAATTAACTTGGAAGCCAGTCGTCATCATCTGTAAATACATGCTCTCTTCAATTGAATTGAATTGAATTCTTTTATTGTTATTGTATATTACGATTAGATTCAATATGCATATCCTCTATAAAGTTATTTTCCTACAAAATAATAATAATAATAAAAATAATAATATTATAAAAAACAATGAAAAATATACAATATGAAAGCATAAGTACAATATACATGTACATATAGTGCAGATAGTGCAAATGGTTCATAAAGTGGCTCAGGTTGTGCAATATTTCAGTTGTAGTGCAAGTTTACAATGAGCTAATTGTATTTATAAGTACAAACAGTTCTACCAGGAGAACTTGATGGACTGATTGAGTGAGTGCGTTTATAGCTCTTGTGATGAAACATGTTTCTGAACCTCTAGGTTCGTGCAGAAAAGGCTGTGTAGCATTTGCCGAATGAGAGAAGTTCAAATAAACCGTGCACATGTCTGAGGCAGCAAGTAGTGCACTGTGAGTAACAACGCTAAAGCAGCTATGGTATTTGGAATAGTGTGGCCATTCCGTGGACCATTATATTGTTACAGGTTGATTACAATCAGATCCCTTAAATTGCAAAACCAAGTGGAAACGTGCATATGTACAGGTTAAGTCTGGCATGAGAATGTGCATGGCTTTACTCCAAGTTTAGTTCTCATACATCTTGAAGTCAGTGTGTTAATGGGTGTATGCAACATTTTTATGTATGCGCACTGTTTATACAGGAGGCCCCAGGTCTGTGATCACAATTACTGGATAATTAATACTGTCTAAAAACAAAAATAAAGTACTTGTCTTTTTTAATTTGCTCTACAGTTACAAATTTTCTGCACGATATACTCCAATCAATGTTGATTCTATACAGAGATATTTTTTTCCAGAAAGAACACATTATATACTAGGCAAGATAATTTTGTTAAAGCTAGTTGTCAGTGTTTATTTGCTCTTGAAAACTATATAACATTATACTAAACACAAATAAACATCCACCAAATAAAAAAGAACAAGCACTTCTAGTATTTTACAAGAAATGTGTTGATATGCTTTGATAAGACTAGAACAACACTAGTTTGGTTGCCAGACTTCTCCTAGAGACACCCTAGCCATTCCATGTATGATTAGAAATTCCATCAATGGCAGACCTGAAGGAAATGACTAAGGTAGTGATAAAGTGAAGTAGGTGGTTGCTAGTAGTGCACAGTAACAGATAACTAATCCAGAAAGTAAAGGTTTAAAAATAACTAAGCTAACACACTTTGATAGACATAACTTTGTTGTTAGGCATTAATAAGGTAATAGGCAGAGAACAGTATCGCACCAAACTGGATTTTGAAGATGTGTTGTTCAGAGTATCTAAAAAGAAATTGCAAAGTATCTGGTCATGATAGAAAACAACATGCAAGACTCAAAAAGATGTCTGCATCTGATGAACAATATTTCTTTTAGGACCTAAATAATGAGCCTCTAGTCATCTAGTCATAATTTTTATTTAGCAAAGTTTTCATATATTTTTTTTACCATTACACATTACCATTCTGAATGATCAAAGATACTCCTGTTTTGTTGTTATTTTGGCATGTGTCAAATGACGTCTGATGTCACTTCCTCGATGTATTGATCATGGCAGTGCTGTTGAGTCTGTGTTCAACTTTTTGGATACAATACAAACAACTTGTTTTGCTTCTTGCTTTTGTTTTGTTACTTTGATTTTTTATCCTTTTTCTAACAATTATTTGATTATGAATTGTGGATGCTGTTTTGATTTTGTTTGTATGGCACTTTTGTTCTCCTAGCTAACAAATCTTTTGTCTGTCATTGACTTAGATTTTTGCTGATTCCTGTGGGCTTTTGGACATTATTTTTGCTCTATTTTTAAAGACATAATTCAGGAATTTTTTTTTCTTTGGGTTGCCATACTTTATTTTGCTTAATTTGCTGCCTATTTTTTGTCTTTTGTTTTCTACTTCATTTGTACTGTTATTTTAAGAGCAACACCTTATTTTTTACCTGTTGGGCACTACATTAATGGAGTCGTCTGACACCAAAGTACATACTTTGACCATGCAAAAAAACCTTTAAAGAAATGGATCTGTAGGACACATTCCAACAAAGAAACAATTCTTCTAAAAAGGCAAAAGAATCCAGTAAGTGAAACAGCATAAAGCATTGAGAGACATCCAATGGCAAAACCAGGTTTTACATTTTTGGCTCATAAATTCATAATTTTATCAGAAAACTAATTGTCAAAAAGAGCATTGTGTAGCAGGCTGGGGTGCCCTTTAATCAGTGGTATAGGGAATCTAGTAAAAATCAATGGAATAATGACTGCTGACAGTTATACATAGATTTTTATGCATTATGCCATACCTTCAAGAAAAATGTTGTATTGGCAAAAACCATATCTTTCAGCATAACAAAACCAGACAAAATACAAACACAATTAAGACCTACGTGGAGTAGAGGAACACCAATAGTATTAGACTGGCCACATCAGAAACCCATCCTTAACATCGGTGAAACTGTGTGAAATCACTTGGAAAAGAAAGAGAACAAAAATCTTCCAGAATCAAAAGAAGTGTTTTCACAGATGCAGTGTGGCTCTTGGAAAATTACACACCAGAACCACTTTAAGAATTATGCAGCAAAGTATATTGCTTCAGTATTCATTTTAAGGGAGTTCACACAAAATACTCAAGTGTTTAAAAATCACAACACATTCATTCATTGTATCAGTTTTTCTGTTTATTTTAATGTTGTTTTATGTTCTCATGAGCAAATGAACACTTACTACCAAGATAATTACATACAGTATATAGACATGAGCAAATTATTAGGCACACTTATAATACTGAGTAGGGTCTTGTTCTGCTCTTAAAACAGCCACAGAGTTTAATGGTATGGAGATGTTGGAAACATTATTTTGAGATCCTGGTCTACATTGACACAATTGCATCACACAGTTTCTGCAGATTTTTCATTTGAACATTCATGCTGTGAATCACCCATTCTAACACATCCCAAAGGTGTTTTTTGGACTGAGAAGGCCACTGTAGAACACTGTACTCATTGTCATGTTCATGGAACCAGTTATCATGCTGGAAGTAGCCATTAAAACATGGGTTAATATGTAGCCATGAAGGGATGCAGCAGGGATGATGGTCAGAAACAATATTCAAATCAACTGTGCCATTTAAGTGATAATTGATTGATATAAACTGGCCCAAAGTGTGCCAAGTCAACATTTCCTATACCATCACACCACCCCCAGCCTGGACTGTTGACACAAGGCAGGTTTGGTGCATGGATTCATGCTCTTGGTGCCAACCATCATCCCTGGAGAAATCAAGATTCATCACACCAGGCTACGTTTTTCCTCTTTTCAGCTGTTCAGTTTTGGTGAGCCTGTGCCCACTATAGTCTCAGTTTTCTGTTCTTGGTGGGCAAGAATGGATCCTGATGTGGTCTTTTTCTGCTATAGACCAACCTCATGAAAAATCAGCATTTACATTCTGAGTTGTTTTTCTGCTCACCATAGTTGTAAGGAGTGGTTATCTGAGTTAATGTAGCCTTTCTGCCAGTTCAAACCAATCTGGCAACTGTTCTCTGTCTTCTCTCATTAACATGGCATTTCAATCTGTACACTGGCTGTTTTTGCACCATTCTGAGTAAACTCTAGAGACTGTTGTGTGTGGAAAGCCCTGGAGATCAGTAGTTACAAAAATAATAATCATGCTATGGTTAAAAATCACTAACATTACATGTTTTCCCTATTTTGTTGTTTGATGTGAACATTAAATGACCCCCCTGACCTTTATCAGCATGATATGTTATGCATTGTGCTACTGCCTGGTGATTGGCTGATTAGATAATTGCATGGATAAACAGATCTACAGGTGTTCCCAATAATTTAATCAGGCAGTGTATATCTTAATATATAATACGCAACTGTGGTTGTTTGTTTGTCTGTCCAGGATTTTAAATCACCTGTATCTTGCAAACCGTTTGAACTATTGACCTGAAATTTTGTACACATATACTATGTGACGTCTACTATTCACTTTTGGGGTGATGATTGACCTCCAAGGTTATTCCTCTTTTTATTTTTATTTTATTTTATTGCAGATTCAACTCTTGGCAGTGGCCAGCAGCGTGGCCATGCAGCACATACGTACGGGTGTTGTTCTCGTTCCCTACCACCTTCGCTGTCACTTCCCCTACCTCTTCATATCTTAAATCATTCTTGAGGCAGATTGAAGACTTAAGTGCCAGCTTAAGTGAAAAATTAAGGAAAATGCAATAAGTAATTACATCACAAACACTGACTTAATCAATTTTAATGCGAAAAGATGCAGATGAAAGAAGAGAAGAACAGGGCCACTAGGGTGGAGAAAAGAAGAGCTGCTCAGGAAGCAGCAAGCGCATTAACCTCTGAGCAAACGAATGCTAAACGTACAGAGAACGCTCAAGTCAAGTGTATTCACTGCATGTTATTGTGCAGTGCACCATTACTGGTACACAAATAATTTCTGTCATGGCCTAAACTTTTAAGGGTTATAATGGTCTATTGGTCTTTCTTTGTTTATGGCCTGTTTCTCAATATTTTGATAGCAATATTCTATGCAGTATTGTCCAAATAATGGTTCAGCAACAGTTTGTTCCAACACTACTTTTATACAGTAGAGGGTTTGTAAGTAATCAGCAAAAGTTGGGACACCAGCAGTAATTGCTTGGATCAATGTTCATGGTTTAATTACCTTCCATTGCTGCGGAGAAGGTGTAATTTGTTATCCCATTACTTTTTTCCTGATAAAGGCCTTTTTGTATAACTTTACAAATTATATTCTAAACTTTATTTTTATTAATCTCTGGCAGGTTACTGCTTACCTTTGTAGCATTCCAGATTACTCACTGAACAAAAAACTTTGAGTTCTAAAATGTGTGTGTGTGTGGTAATCTTTGTCATAATATTTGCAATTGACAACACAGAGGGGACAATAGTTAATTGAAACCTTTCATCCTTAATTTTAAAATGATCATTTAAAAATGGTCTTTCATGATCTTCATGGCATTAGTATTTACTTAATTTCTTGGTTTTAGTTATATTTACTGTTTTAAGTATGTTGTACGGATCACTTTTATATTTGATATTGCATTGTTGTGTATCTTGCTTGCTGTTAAATTGCTGGCAGTTCAGGCAATGGTCCAATACAACGCAAAGACAGATTTATTGACAATTTAATGCTAATCTTTTAAATATAAGTACCAATAAAATTTCCTGACTAAATGCAAATTGTTCAGTAAATTGTTCAGTTACATAAATATGTGATTGCTGCTTGTCTTGTTTTTCTACTTAAAATTAAAAATGGAATAATTGATGAGATAGTAAAGCATCCATCCATATACTTAACCCATATTACTATCATTGTAGCCACCTTCCACCTGAATCACATTTAAGTCCGATGTGGTCAGCAAACAACATTCTTTGTTAAAATCTGTGATTTCAGGAGTAAAATATTGCAGACAGATACAGTATGTAATTATATGGAAAGAAAGAATCATGTGTATTATCCACTCCCAGTTTTGTTGCACTTGAGGCACAAATGTGTACAACAAATACAAAGCCATTATCTCTGAAGAGTAAAATCTACTGGAGCGATTTTGATAAAAATCAATAGATTTCCACCATATTATAGTACTAATAAAAGTGTCAAGTTTCATTTGAGTTGAGCATTGTAATTTTGAGTCACCTTCTCCATATATTCCCATCCTGACACAGCAGCAGACACTCATAGACATCAGTGCTTTAATCATGTGAAATTTGTTGAAATTTTGACTCCATTACACCCCTTTACCTGTATGCTGACAAAATAAAAATGCCATTTGACTAGTGATTCAAAATGTGTGAGGTGTGAGGGTGAATGGTTGTGTAAGTACGTTTAGGAAATGGAAATTTTTTTTAATTAATTTTCTCTCACAAAATTAACAGAAAGTTTAATTAAACAGATGGGGCATTTTTATAGGATGGAATGCTTGAAAGATCACACAGTAGACAGTTATTTTAGGGATATTAAAATTATATTTGAGATGCAATGTGTTAAATTGGACAAAAAAGTCCATTCTATTGTATGGGTTATAACAGAACCTTTCATTAACTATGCACTAATATATAGACAAATGTTTTAACATAACTAGAAAAATACTTGTAGCAATTTAACATAACCTAACTGACAAATGGCTCACACATTTTCATATATTTTAGAGAAAATTAGTATAATAATATTTGAGTAATTATTCATCCATCCATCCATTATCCAACCCGCTATATCCTAACACAGGGTCACGGGGGTCTGCAGGAGCCAATCCCAGCCAACACAGGGCGCAAGGCAGGAAACAAACCCTGGGCAGGGTGCCAGCCCACCGCAGTTTGAGTAATTATGCAATTAATATTTTAATACAGATTTACTGATTTTTCTTCAAACTATCTCAGGGTTTTCAATATAAATTATGAAAAGCAAAGCCATCTATATTTTTTAAATCAGCTGCAAAAGTACTATGTTAAAGTATACCCTGGAAGGCCATATCTTAGTCATATATAATATAATCGGAAATCAGCAATAATTGTTCCTGACATTGTAAGCATTTCACAATGAATAATTTATTTCTAGAATGCAACACCAGATTCAGACTATTTTAATTCAAGGGTTGATACATTAATAATCAACCTTGTCAGGATTTTGCTATTTTTTGATTTTAGAGCTTTGTAGATAAGTAGCCTGCTGTACGTACGCATAATCATTTATGTGACAGATTTCCCAGCAAGTCAAGGGGCACAGTTCTGGCAAAGAATAGAAGAAGTGCCCCCAGAAGAGCATGCAAAAAAATGCACAAAATAGAGTGCCTGGGTAATAAGGGGCAAGGGGACAGTGACTACTAGAATGGTAAGCACTTGTGCAAAACACCTTTTTGAAAGGTAATGACTGGACAGGAAATTTGATGATTAAGTAGAAAAATGAAGGCAGTCACCTTTTCTATTCTGTTTTTTAAACCTACCTTGCAGGTTCTATTTACATAATTCATAATTAATAGTTCTTTATTGTCATTGCTAGTCCTTACATCAAGAAATCAGATATACAGTACATCTAAATGTTTTTACTAGTTATCGAATACATTTACTGATATTTTTATAACTTTTGGAAAAACATTATACTCCTGCAACTCAAAACTTGTCCTGAAAAATACAAAACTTAGGAAGACTTTCAATCTTTCTTTTGCTCTAATGACAGTAAATATAATTTAAAATGTCAATTTCTTTAAACATTTTCTGACATTTTTCAAATGATGCAGGGAATGATAAATCATTAGCCGTGTACATACAGATGCACTAACACTATGGTCCAGGCATTGTACTGCACAATTGAATTAGACCATTGGGCACTGTTTTTAGGTGATCTATATTAGTATCTACCATAAAATTTTTAAGGCCTAGATCTGATAAGCAATGAAAAACAATTTTGAAAAAACAGTTTTTATGCATGCGCTAGTGACAGATATATTAGTAAAATTGAATAAGATGTCTGCAGTTATTTTTAACTGAGAAAATTTAGAATTGAACACGTTTGGAAAAAAAGTTTTTGTGGTGAACATTCTACATATAATAAACCATGGCAGGCAACTTAGAGGGCTTGAACTTTAGTTTGCCTGGATCCAGAGGTGATGTGGGGGTTATTTTTAATACAGATCTGACCTTTAGACACATTTTCATTCCAATTAAGACCTGCTTTGTATGATTAGAAATATTAAAAAGTTGTGACATTTAATACACATGTTATAGAAAACCCAATTCTTTCAGTCGTATCAAAACTTAATTGTCTACTACGGTTGGTCAGGGAGCTCAAATTGTTCTATCATTTCTCTATAGTTAATTCAGTAGAGGAGCAAATTAAAAGGGGAATTTATGAAACTAGAATTTGTGTTTTTAAATCTAACTTTTGATTTTCAGTTTCCACAACGTAAGAGTCAGTTTATTTGATGTACATTATTTTAAATGCAAATAGTGAGAAATTAATTATTCAACTGAATCTCAAGCCTCAGAAGTTACATAAGTAACTTCTAAAGTGGTAGGCTTTTAGTTCTTTTCTTAGATGATTTGTGTGAGGCTATTCCACCACTAATCTGAGTGAAGAGAAGGAGTTTGTGAGATTTATTGCCCCAAAGCATTATTGGATGTCCAGTAGAGGTTGCACATAGAGACCTGTCTGGTATAGAATATGTTTTGCAAATATGTAAAGTGTGATCTTCACAGTAGACCAAAGCAATGATTTTGAATCTGATCTTTATTGAACTAAACGTGAAATGAAAGTGAAATTAAATTGGGGTGTTTAAAAAATAGGCAAATGGGTGAAGCACACTACTTACCTCATCCAGGTATCTGGGGCCTGCTTGTGTCAACTGACCCTGTGGGGCACAAAGAATTTGTTTTTTTGTTTGCTAATAATTTGAATTCTCAAATATTCATTTATTCCTATTTGATGAATATTTAGTGAATTATAATAAATTATAATAAGGGCATATTCTGTCTTTGATGGAGTCGCCACCTGAAAGTGCTGTGTTTATCTATAAGCATTGTGAAGCCAACCCGGACACAGACAGGCAGCAGACAAGTTTGCCACATGCACACAGTTTATTTACAATAAAGTGCACATATCACCAGGACCACAATAGTCCCTTCTTGCCGCCAGTCCTTCTGCCTCCACTCCTTCTCAGGCTTTGTCCTCTTTCTCCCGACTCTGGCCAAAGAAGGGTGGGGACTGGTCCCTTTTTATAGGTCACCTGGAATGATTCCAGGTGCCCAACGAGCTTCTTCTGGCAGGACTTCTGGGTGTGGCAGAAGTGTGGCCAAATAGAGCCCTGGAAATGTCCATGCGCCCCCTCGCAGTGGCCATGGGTCCCAACAGGGTTGAGCTTCCATGCTCATGACCCGTGGCCCTGCTGCAAGCAAAGGGGGGCTGCCCTCTGTCAGTCTGGGGGAGAAATGTTCTTAAATATACTGTTCCCCCAGTCCTTCCATGCTCTGGGCTCTGGCCGTCCACCACAAAATATATAAACAGTTTCCTTCTCCTCATTGAACTCACTGACAACACATAAGGATAAATTGAAGAGTGTTTTAAGAATTCAGATGCCTTAAAGCCAGTTTTTTCTTTTTACTTAGAAAGTAAGCATAAATATAGCATTAAGTGTATGAACATGAAGGGCCACAGACACTGTTGGAGGCTAATCCCATGTGTTGTGATGTCAGCTTCTCATTCCCTTCTTTCTTCCTGTCCTCTTATCGTGATATCCCTCAACTATACAGGCAGTCCCCGGGTTATGTACGAGATAGGGACTGTAGGTTTGTACTTAAGTTGAATTTGTATGTAAGTCGGAACAGGTATATTACTTTAATAAATGTTATTGTTGACCGACTGCAACCAAGTGCTCTGTCAATGAATGATGGAGTTTCACCTCTTTCTGACCTTTTTATTATTTCTACTTTATTTTCAATGGTGATGGTTTTTCTCTTCTTTACTGTAGCACCAGCATTTGCATCAGATTTGTGTTTCAGAGACATTCTTGAAGGGTGAAGACAAAAGGTTAAGATGAGCTCTTCTGTACAGCACTGTACAGCTATCACAGCAGATTAGGCACCAGTCATCAACACGTCTAATGTATAGGGTGGTCCAGATCTAATTATGCAATTTTCATTACGCTATAACTTATTCAGTTTATTACTTAGAAAATCACTTGAAAAATCTAGGACCATCGAGAAGTGTGCGAACTGACGACATGAAGAATCGTCTTCGCGCCGAACTGGAATTGTCCCTGCATAAATCAAAGTTATCCAGACGATCTGGATCTGCAGAATTAGATCTGGACCACCCTGTACTGACGAGACAACTTCCTACTATGTGCCTAACAGTACAAGCAGGCTTGCTATTGGTGAATGAATGGGGGCAGCGAGAGGCGGTTCATCACCAGCCCACATCACAGTCACCTCCACTACAGTATGCTACCTGCAGTGTCCACTGCACCATGGCCCCCATTCAACATGCAGCTATCCGAGGCACACTACAATGCTACCCCCAGCCTCCCCATTCACCCTCAATGGCCTCCGTTAAGCCACAACAGGGTCACCACTTGCAGCATTACCAGCCGCCCACATAGAACGAACGGGGCAGCTGTGTGTGGTGGGTGGGCAGTGAAACCACTTGCCGCCGGGAACCGCCCGACGAACACTACACTGCACGAGCAGCAAAATTGACCCCCTCCAGCCTCCGTCCAGCCACCACTTGCAGCGTCCCTGGGTCGAAGATGACAGAGCGGCAGTTACTGAGGCGCATATGTTGCAGATGCGGCCCCGTTTGTATGTCGTAGGTTGGATGTCCGTAACCTGGGGACTACCTGTACTACAACCTTCTCTTTGTTAGACACTTAGTTTCATAGCAACATTAATAAATTCACATTTCAGCAATCATTAAAAAAACAAATTAACATTTTATATAGTCTCAGAGAACTGTATCAAGTAATTTCCTAAATATTAATCAACATACTTTTTTTTTTGTTACAATGTCATTGAACCTGACAGGTTTTTTTAATGACTCGTCCACTTCTAGTAGTTAACCATTATTCTACAATTTGTTCTGTAACAGAATCAGACACAGTCTCTAACAATGATGGTTGCTCACATTGCTTTCCTGGTTCTATTGTGACGGGACTATTTTGTGTTTGTGTTAGTACATATTTGTCCATTTCTAGTTTCAAGAACAACAAAGTCAGTTGGCAAAGCAGCATGTTTTAGATGCTTGACATTTCTGGTGTGTCGTGACCCATCATCAACATTTACCGATTATAAAAACAGTTGCCCTGCATATTGTGGTCTGGGCGCTTCACACACAGCCTCAGCTCTCTGTGGATCGGACTTAATGTCTTCAGACATGACTAAGTGACCTAGGACCACTACTTGTTGAAGGCCAAAGATATGCTACTCTCGGTTTAACCAGAGTCTTCTTTCTTTAAATCCTTTAAAAACATTTTTCTCAGTCTCTTTTCAAGCTCTTCTTCACTATCTGCAAAAACCACAACATCATCCAAATACCATACCACACCTATAAACCCACTTAATATGGACTTCATGGCTTTAAGGTAGGCTTCAGGTGCAGAAGATAATCCAAATGGGACCACACAAAACTGATAGCATCCACGGTGAGTAATGAGTGTTGTACGACTTCTTGACTCTTCCACTAAATCAATATTCCAGAAACCTTTCCTAGCATGTAATTTTGCAAACACCTTTGCACTTTGCATGGCTTGTATAATGCTATCTGCTGTAGGAACCAGATGCCTTTCACAAAGGACTGCTTTATTTACTTCTCTGAGATCCACACACAGTCTCACTTCTGAAGTGTTTTCTTTAGGATCAACAGCAGATTAGATATCCACTCCACACCTCGTTAACTTCTTCAATAATTCCTTCTTCAATCATCTTGTTTAATTATTGATTGACATCCTCAATCATGTGATATGGAATACATCTAACTCCCTGAGAAACAGGTGCAACTTTGCCATCTTCAGTGACTGTGTGAATATCCAGTAATCAGCCCCAGTCCTTTAAAAGGTGACTGGTATTCCTTCACCAGTTCTGCACTCTTGCAAATTATTCACTTGACATACTTTACTTTTTGTTGAAGTATGCAATATTCACAAATCAAAATATGTTTTTCTTCCTAGCAGTGGCTCCACGTTCCCTTGTAACACATATACATAATGTCTTTAATGAATGTTTCTTTGTATTCTATTTGAGCCTCAATATATCCTGCACATTCTAATGACCCATTCTGTCCATAAGCAAAAAATAAATTTACTTATTTCACTAAGAGCAATACTTTTCTGTACAAATATTCTTTTAAATAAATCCTGACTGATGAAAATTTTTCCACTACCAATGTCAATAATCATTTCCAACTTTTGTCCTTTTACTTGGACTGTTTCTCTACCATGGCCAATGTATTAGACAAACTCATCTGAATCATCTGAATTTAGCTCATAAACTGTTGTTATGGACTTTTCTTTAGTAGCTTGTTTACCTTTATTCTTTTCTGTTTTCTGATCATTTTCTTTTTGCATGTGTGTAATTTCCAACATTTTTGCAATATAGATATTTTGCTGTCTTTGCTCCATATTTATTAGCTTTTTGTGTTGTCCGACCATATCTATAGCACTAGGATAGCTAGGATTTAGACATTATCTGATGGCCTTTTATAAAGGGATGAAATAGTTAAAGTAATGTTATCACATGTGTGGTAGAGCCCTATTTTTGAGAGCCAGCCAGCCAGCCACAGGTGCACTGTTGTCATAGTAACTGAAACAAACATCACTCTAAGTGACCAGTGGCTCATTCTGCTAAACTAGCCCACATGTTTCACCTTGAAATGTAAAAACTTCTCAGCCTTTGCCAAAAAAAAAAGTCTCATTTAACAGTTATTTTTTCTTGAGCCAAATTAGTGATGGACCTTTCTCCTAAAGACAATTTGTCTCTTTTTAAATATATTTTTTAATGTATACTATAGATGTGCTGTGCACTTCTCCTTTAATTCAAAAGCTAAGAGACTGGGGCAAAAAAAAGCCTCATATATGATACGGAATCAACTATGGGGCACATAGATTATTTTTCAAGATAGATTTCATTTACCACATACTGTATTATGTATGCTTTTCTACAGATAAAATTAGGAATGTTACCATGTAATGCATTTAGAATACTGTAATTTTTACAAGTGTTGTGTTCCATTTTACCATTAGCTACACATCTACACATTGATCAAAAAACAAAAGATACATAATACAATACAACAATATGAATATTAAAGCAAACAATGGTATATACAGTACATGCAAAACTGACAAAAACACAAATAATTTTTCAGAAAACCCATGTTTTCAAAATGAAGACTTTATCTGAATTAAAAAAAGAATAATATTTTAAAACGGTTATAATTTGTTTAATTTTGGCAACAATTTTTTTACTCCAGTAATCTGTGAAATAGCTAAACATGATAATGCAAAATTAATTAGAATTTCTATTTGATTCTGTAATAAAAATTAAAAAAAAAAAACTGGACAGTAGGGCTTTCAGTGTCTCAGAGGAAGGCAGGGTACAGAAGATTAAAGAAAATAATTCAACATCTAACATCTGCAGAAAATAGATACAGAAAGAATACCTTTCATTTGTGGCACTTAAGTGCATAAATGTATCAGATGAAGTTAAAGTGGAATTCAGCAACAAATGAAAGACTGAAAAGAGAACATGCAGTATCAGTGTAAAACTGAAGTACGTTTAAAATCTAATAGCAGACATGAGGATCATTAGATATTTATTTTTTACTTTCTTGCAAATACCATACAAAACATTATGAATAAGCATAAAATATATTAGCTTAGGTATATATTAAGTGTTTCTCTTTTCTTGTACATGGCATTATTGTTTTATATTGTAAAGTACATACAGCCAAGATACTTTTTTTGTTATTTTTTGGAACAGACTTTTCTTTGTTTTTCACTTCAATGTTCTTGTTGACATGAGTTTATTACAGAGGAAAAGAGACTGAATCAGCTTGTCTGGGTTACAACTGTTATGTATTCACCAAACTACAAGACTTTATAGATTTTTGATATTCGCGCTATATACAGTAATAATAATTATTACTACTATTACCGTTATACAGTATATTTTATGTGTTGAATGCAGGTTAAAATATTTAACACTAAAAGTAAAATATTTTTGATATAATAAAATATAAAAACATACTAGTAAGATTCAATTGTGCTGAAGTAAAAATGCTATGAACAATAAAGTAAAAAAATAAAGCATATGCAGCAGATGAAAAGTTGTCAAAACTTTAACTTATTTATTCTAAAAAGTAATAATGTAATAGAACTGTTAGTTTAGTTTATACATATTGTGACCTGTAAGGGGAGGACAATGAATCAAGAAGGAGGACTTCTATAATATACCATTCAAACAGGGCATGCTGGTTTCTTGATTTCTTAGGTTGATATCCTTCTTTGTTTCTTAACAGATGTAAGAAAAACTCCAGTAACACATAAAACACATCCAACAGGCATCTTAAATTGTGCCAGTAGTATAGAAGGAAAAATTTTTTACATTAGGCATAATTAGCATATTAGCATAAATAAGCATAAAATTAATTAATAGCTTCTGAAACATTAGATTAAGCATAAAATAGAATGTTAAGCAAATAAGATAGGTCAAGCAAATGGTTAACTAAAAAATCAGTCATATTGCATTATTTTTTAAGCTTGAAGGAAAGTTACCAGTATTAAGAAAGCAAGAAGAGAACAGGACAAAAATGACGCACAGAAACTAACCGAGGATAAGATTAGAAGGTATGAGAACATCTGTTCTCATGGAGGCCAGAAAACAAGGAGCAATACCAGTAACAAAATGCAGGAAAAATGGCTTTAGTAGGTATGTAAGAAGCCAGCTGTAATAGTGAATTAGCAAAGATGGCAAAAAGGCATTGCTGCCAAGGTCAGAGATATGATGAAATGAATGGAAAATAATAAAATATATTCTAGCATAAATAAGTTTAGAAAACTATACTAGCATTTAATCTCTTTAGTACAGAAATTAAATGTAAAACAAGCATGCCAAGCAAATGATTAAATAAAGGCACATGCCATATTTCTTTTTAAAGCTTAAGCTTCAGGCCACCAATATAACATAGTTTGGAAGGCTTAGGAAAGGAAATGACACAAGAAAGCCCAAAGAAGGAAAAAGGAAACAATCTGCCCAGCCTTAGACCAATCAAAAATAAGCAAAACAGAAACTAGAGGGAAACAATGGACAGTAAAAAATAGGCACAGAATGAGCTAATTTAACGAGGTCAAAGTGATAAGAAATGATATATAAGTTTTGGGTTTTGAACTGTTTGGGGCTCAGTTCAATTTGGCCGTATTGGGTTGAGTCCTTGTTATTATTATGGTTATTTTATTGCAATAAAACTATAGACTCTGTATGCCTATCCATTGAGTCGTGATAGCCTTCATTTCAGGTAAAAAGCCTTCTGGTGATAATTTTTCGCTACAACAGTAGCAGCATGTACAAAGCACGTAGTATTGAGAGCATCTTTAATAGTTAATACAGGGGTTTAGACAGGGCCAGTAAGTATTACTTCAGTTTGTGAAACTCACAATTAATTTACATTTAATTTTAAAAGGGCTTAACTGTAATCCAAACAAATTTAATCTTGAGGTCAATACAATACAAGTCTTGTATGATGTTGGACTCTTTGAAAGCCATATTCAACAAAATCTACTCTAAGAAGTTCTACATCTTCGAAAGATGCCAGGTGATCCAGCACCTTGAGGTTAGTTGTCTCAGAACTTAGAGATGAGGTTTCTAGCCTGCATTATAGTAAAGAATTAGCAGATATTGCCCAGATGACTTTAACTCTTTTAGGGCTGATCTTTCTTTCCTTTTCTCCCAGGGCTGAATATTTTTCCAATAAAAAAACCTGTTTTTTGAAAAGCAGACAAAGCACTAGTTTCTCACATAAATCAACATAAAACTTCTGTTGCTGTGTGCAGTGCCCTGTCTCAGTGTGTTAGCCATTTCTGGTTGCCGTGGCACCATCAACGGTTTCACGTTGGCTGGGGTGGGGGTGGCAGTTCTGCTGCGTACCAATCAGCTGGGGACCGATCAGCTGATGGTGGTACCTTACTTTCGTTTTAGATCTCGATCTCCAGATCACCTGCACTAAAATCAGAGTCTGACAAGTCAGAGCCCAATTCAAAATAATAAAATATATGCAAAATGGCATCCACTGAGTATTTTGCTCTGCAAATTTGTTTTGCTGTCTTGCCAGAATTCGATGCCATTCTAGACATTTTTTATTCTGTGCTACTCACACAAATGGATGGATTTGACTTCAAGTCGATGAGTCTTAACGTTCCTCCTAACAAAGAGTCTACCTATAAAATAACTGAGTTTTATCGACATTTACAGCTGATTATCACGCTCTACCCTGGGAAAGGAAATCTGAGCAGATCTCTCCAGTTTTGATGTCACTACATTGGTTACCCGTGTCATTTAGAATTGACTTTACAATACTGCTTATGGTTTACAAAACCTTAAATAATCTCGCTCCATCCTATATTTCGGAATGCCTTTCACCTTACACTCTAAATCGTGACCTTAGATCTTCAAATGAGTGTCTGCTTATAATTCCAAGAGCTAAACTTAAAAGAAGTGGTGAGGCGGCCTTCTGCTGTTATGCACCTAAAATCTGGAATAGAAATTCGCCAGGCTAATATGGTGGAGCATTTTAAAAAACTACTAAAACCCCATTATTTTAAGATGGATTTCTCACAGCTTCATTTTAGTGTAACCCTGATATACTGTATATGCATTGAATTATCATTTTTATCATGGCTCTGCAATCCGTACTAACCCCTACTTTCTCTGCTGTTCTTTTTCTGGTTTTCTGTGGTGGAGATCTGCGCCACCAAAACTTGATCAAGGCACCATTCAGTCCCTACATTGATGGATTGAAGGCCAGATGTCCACATCATCCTTAAATTCTTTCATGTGAAGCCTTAAAACCATGAGAACTGATTTAGATCATTTATGTTAGATAGAATGCCTACAGGGGGCTAGGCGGTCTTGTTCTCGTGAAGATTTTGTTTTTTTTTCTCCGGCCAATGGAGTTTTTTTTTGTTTTTTTCTGCCCTCCTGGACCTTACTTTATTCTTTGTTATTTATATATTCTTATATTTTATAAACTTCTGTCTCTCTTTATCTTGTAAAGCACTGTGATGATGCAGGTTCTGCTCCATGCTCCCGGCTTGCTTCTGGGAGCTCTGAACCCGACACCTTCAGTAATGTCACCGATGAGCTGGACAGTGAGGCACGACAATGAAGCAAAGGAGATGGCGCAAAAGTGCAAAGTGCTTTTATTAAAAACAACAAAAATCAAAGTGTTCGAATAAATAGTGCAGTGTCTCAAATCTTCAAATAAATAATCCCATAAAAACAAGTGAAAGGTGGAGGTTAAAATCCAATAGGAAAAAAAAATCCTTTTAAAAACAATGAGGTTAAAACTATGGCTGGAAGCAGTCTTTTAAAACAAAGCCCGGTGCCTTCATTTACTGGTTACTCCCCTGCTTCTCCCATCCAGGCTATACAACAGGGGAGTCACCCTACATGCAGCTGACCTTCTACACCGTACTGGCCTGGTGGCCTTTCCGATCCCTGGCTCCGGTTCTGCTCACCCAGACAAGACTTTGGCTCCCCAGCGACCAGGACGCTCACGCTGGGGCTTCCACTCCCCAAGTCCCCGACTCCCGCTGCCTTTGCTGTGGCGTGCCAACCTTCTACCGATCACTCCTGCTCCAAACAAGCACTCAGCAGGAGCGAGCACAACCGTTGGCCCTCGGGTGCCAGCCAAACACCCCACTCGGGCTCGTCTCTCCCAGCTGCCTGCAATCAGCACGAGCCTACGCTCGCTTGCTCGCTCTCCTGCACTGGCTTTCTCCTTCCTGCTTCCTTCTCCCTTCTCCATTAACCTCTCTTCACATTCTTTTTTTTTCTTTCTTTCCTCCCTCTCCTAGCTGCCTTGCGCTTCTATTATTTATCACAGGGACGAGGATCAGGTGTGGCAATTAGCATCTCCCGGCATCAATTACAGATGTGGACAACTCCTCACCTGTGCAAATGACAGCACATCAAACTCAATATTATTGCTTAAATATACTAGAAATGCTAATATCATTAACTAGATGAAAAAAGGACAGGACTTAGGATAACCTGAATGTTAGAGTATTTAAAATTCGTTCAACCCTTTGTAAAAACAAAATCCCATATTAATTATTAAAAATAGTTATTAAAGAGCAGTTTAAGGGATGTAAATACAACTTTTGGTTGAAGTGTACCTACACTTACAAATGAATTTATTGTGTCCTGTATTTAAATTTTACGGTGGCCCTAAGGGGCAAAGCGTGAAAAAAACACACACAATAAACATTAACAAAAAACACATAAAACAAATTAATAAAAAAACACATAGAACAAATTAACATGAAACACATAGAACAAATTAACAAAAAACACATAAAACAAATTAACAAAAACACACACAACAAATTAATAAAAAACACATAAAACAAATTAACATGAAACACAT